>NW_016107510.1:3859989-3918801 GCF_001604975.1 Cebus imitator | reverse complement strand
CTCTGAGGCTGAGCCTTGTCTCCTCTATGCATCACTCCACAGTGCCCAGCCCTCTGTCTCAGTAAATGCTACCTCTGTTGGACGGAATGTATCAGTGTGTATTGCAGTAGCAGTTCCACTGCACTTTACTCTTCACAGCTTCCAGAACTTCCAAGGGTACCTGCAGCCATACAGAGAAGGTCCTCCTGGATCCACTTCCAGCTGGTGGACATGGAGAGGAAGGACTCTGTGCAGGTCAAGAGAGACTTAGTGGCTCACACCTGGGAGATGTAATCCCAGCACTTTGGGAGGCCAAGACAGACAGGTCCCTTGATGTCAGGAGATCAAGAGCATCCTGGCCAACATGGCGAAACCCCATCTCTACTAAAAATCCAAAACTTAGCTGGGCGTTGTGGCGGGTGTCTGTAATCCTAGCTACTCAGGAAACTGAGGCAGGAGAATCCCTTGAACGCCGGAGACAGAGGCTGCAGTGAGCAGAGATTGTGCCACTGCACTCCAGCTTGGGCAACAGAATGATACTCCATCTGCAGAAAAAAATAAAAAAGAGAGACTTAGTGGAGGTGGCCTGAGGGTAGTACAGAAAACACGTAGATGCTGTGGCCTCAGTTTCCCAGGGATTTTCTGGAGTTATAGGGGTAGGAAGGGCAATAGCCTCAGGCTAGAGGAAATCAGAGCCTTGGGCTTTGAGGACAGAGTAGAGCACTGTGCTACCTGTCAAGACGGTAGTGACTCTGCCTTTGGGTGATAGTGAAGACTGTGGTACTCATGTACATACATCAGGCTGCTGGCTGCCCAGCCTAGCTCCTATGCATATCTCTCTCCAGCCATACCCACACATACTTCTGAAGTTACCGAAGTTGAACTTCAAAAGTAACAATTAGCTTCCTAGTGGCCAGAATGAAAACAGAAACAACCTATTATATGATTCGATTTTCTGTGAGACGATACTGAGTTGTTCAAGGGATATTGAGCTTTTCTCTGAACCTAGAATAAAGAGAATTTTGTTATGCAGGGTTTCACCTACTAAGAAATGTAGATTGTAATGTCGTTTATAAATGACCTACAGTAAGTTCAGTATAGTTTTCTTCTATAAGTCAAGCCGGCACCTTAACACACAGAATGGCACCTCACTGAAAACAGTGCTTGGCATGTGGTTACTGTTTTGCTGACTAATTGCAGAACTAGCTTCAGACTTTCTATTTAATCTATGCCCAAATGTATTTATGCAGTGAACAGTCTTCAAATAAAAAGAGAAAGACGAATAAGGTTTATGAAGTGGACCTCAACAAAATACCTATTTTTGAATTTTTATAAACAAAATTTGAATTGATGTTGTATGTGTGCTTCTCCCATTGCTTCCTTCCCAGATCATAGTCCAAGCAAACTCTGCCAGACTGTAGACCTGGCCTTGATATTGCTGGTTCATTTAGCAGGTACACCATTCATCTGCAAGGAAGGAAGAAAGTAAAGGTGTCATCAATAATATTCCTACAGAGCCTGCAAGCCAACCAAGTTCTCCTAGTTTGGGAGGCAGTAATTTGTTCTCTGATATATGGGGATTGCTTTTCTTTCGTAGCTGAGACCCTATCAGTCTTCAGAGGTGGTTGTAATTAATAGGTAAGGAAGTGCAAATACATCTAAATTAATAGAGCCAGTAGGTGTGACTAACTATAATATGATTACATGTGAAATTAACCCAGAGATCAAACCTAATCAATCCAGACTAATAACTGCTGGGACAACAATTTATGGTTTTAGATGAGTTTACTTTGAAAGCAACTAAGGAAAATGAACTCTGTTGAAATGTAAAGTCTGAGGTCTTTTTTAAAGTGTGAGCAGCATACTAAGATTATAAATATGCACGTAGATGATATTAGTGTCCAGATGTCAGATAACCAAACCATTCTTTGTATTGACAAGTGAGAGTAAACAAAATTAGAAAATCAAAAATTAGTAAAGAGAAGCACACATTTAAACAACGAAGCTGAAATAATACAGAATGAGAGACTCAAAAACTTGCAACTTTTACCATTAGTTTGTCTGATTCCAGTAACTTTTTAAAAATTCTAAACAGTATTTCATATACCAACTATATAAGCTATAAAGAACACGATAATAAACAGCCATGTACTTACAACCTGGCTTTAGATCCACAACATTAACAGATAGACTCATTGCAGCCCCTGGGGCGTTGTTCCCTGATTCCAGACCTCCTGTTCCTTCGCCCACAGGTAAACACTGTCCTGAATTTCGTGTTTTGTTATTGTGGTAGATTATGTTGCCAGCCCCAGTTTTGCACCCTCTCCTGTATCCACCCCATTTCCTATGTAACTCTGCAGAGCCCTCCCACTGTGGAGAAGGCACATCTCCCCATACCTTTGGGCTTGACCAATAGAAGGAAGCAGAAATAATATGCCCGTTCTGAGCCCAGACCTCAATAATCTTTCCATGATTCCATTTGCTTTTTTTCATCTTTGCCATCACCACAAAAAGAACATGGCTGGACTAGTCTTCTACTCAAGGAAGAGGATGAAAGACAAGTGGAATGGGGCTGAGTTGCCCCAGCCAAGCCCACCTAGATCAGCCAGCCCCTAGCCAGGCCCCAGCTCCATGAGAATACGTGACTGTGGCTTTAAGACACTGGGTTTTAAGCAACTCCTTATGCAACATGCTTGTGGCACTTGCTAACTTACAGATGAATTCTTTCTTTTCTTTATAGTTTTACTACAGACATGTCCCTGAAGATATGGTTTAGTTTTGCATATTTTTGAACTGCATTTAATAGGTAACATACTAGTTAATTCTTTTGCATAGGTGGCATTAGAATTTAAATGGTCCAAGTCCATGATTGAAAAGAGCCCTATATAAGCCAAGAGTTTTAAAAAATTACAATAGTAAGCAGGTAAACAGACTTTCAGGTGGGCATCTTGCCAAGAGGCATCCTCAGCCAGGTCAACATGAACAATAACAGCAGCACACAGATGATAATGCTGTTGGAAACACACACACACACACACACACACACACACACACACACACACACAGAGAGAGAGAGAGAGAGAGAGAGAGAGAAAAGACGAAGAATGAGCCATTCATTTATGGATGCTTTCCATTCAGTGAAGACTGTGGTGAGACAGAAGAGCTGAGGAGTCAGGCAGACCCGGGTCACACCCTCCCTTTTCACTGCTGTAAATCTCAGCAATTATTTTATACTCTCTGAGCCTCAGTTTTGCTATCTGAGGAGTGGATATAATAACCCCTCCCTACTGAAGCAAGTTCATTCATTCCCCTCTGTTTCTAACTTTTATAGAGGACTGGGAAGTGATGGAATGAGTGCACAGATGGAAAGAAAGGAAAACTCTTTTTCTCCGGAGGCATGGGGAATTTGTGAATTGAAGGAAAGTCATTTAAAGAATGTTCCTTTGTCATGACCTTCCTTCTTGGTAGAAAAGATGGCAGGTTTGGGAGGGTCAAGAATAGAGTTAGGGTCCTGTGGAGAAAGCTATTAACAGCCAGAGGGAGGGGAAAAAAGCCATTCACAATGCTTTGTGTAAAAGATCTGTAAGTACTTAGAGGATGTCATAGTATTTTAGATTATGTAATGATTTCATTATTCTAGTTCAAAACGTTCATTTTGCAGATGCAAGAACAGGTCTAGAGAGATCAAATCTTGATAAAAGTCATATAATGAATTAGGGTGCATCTGAGATTGCTAAGCTTCTTACTCTCATCCATTCTGGTATTTCTTATCTTTCCTTCTAGAATGTGTCTATCTTCTCTTGAGGAATGTTATGTCTAGTTGTCATACTAACTTCTGCAGTTGACTAAATGTTTTTGTCCCCCAAATTCATGTGTTGAAACTCTAATCCCAGTGTGATGGTATTTGGAGATAAGGCCTTTGTGAGGTGATTAGGTCACGAGGGTGGGTCCCTCTTGAGTGGGATTAGCGCCCTTAGGAGAAGAGGCCAGAGAGCTAACTTCCTCTCTTTTTCTTCCACATGAGAGTACAAGACATTGGTAGTCTGCAGCTCAGAAGAGGGACCTCACTAGAACCCAACCAACCATGCTGGCACTCTGATCTCAGACCTGCAGCCTCCAGAACTGTGAGAAATAAACTTCTGTTGTTTCTAAGCCACCCTGTGGTACATTGTTATAGCAGCCAGAGCTGACTAACACAGCTTCCCTTTCAAGACTGAGTAAACCTAGTTCCAGTCATCTTTCCTTGTAAAAGAATTCCATTGCATAGACTTTTAACCAAGTTTTTTGTTCTCATCTAAACTCTCACCTCCCATTCTCTCCTGCTTTCCCTCCAGCCAGGCTTTTTTCCACCACTCCTCCATAATTGCTGCTGTGACCGTCACCAAGACCATCATGTTGTTAAATCTAATCACCAATTCTCAGTGGTCAACTTAAGTTGTTAACGACTTTATTTTAATATAGTTGGTCCCTCTTTCCTTCTTCAAGCACCTTTCCCACTTGGTCTTCAGGATATCACACTCTCCTGGTTCTCTTTCTTCCTCCCTGGCTACTCCTTCTCATTTCCCATTGATGCTTTATTCTCATTTCATTTTCCTCATAATGGTGGAATGCCCAGAGCTTAGTTCTTGAATCTCTTCTTTATCTAAACTCATTTACCTTGGTGATTTCATCCAATCTAATATCTAAATATTATCTATATGCTGATGAATTCCACATTTATATTTTCATACTGTTTCACTCCCCAAAGTTCCAAATTCATGTATCCAGCTGCTCAACCACCATCTCTATTTGGATGTATAAAAGCTTTCTTAAACCGAACGCATCCAAACCAAGCTCCCCATCTCTCCCTCCCCACACTTGTACTTCCCAGTCTTCTTTAACTTAGCAAATGGCAACTGTATTCATTCACTTGCCCAGCTCAAAACTATTAACCTCTGACTTTTATCATTCTCTCACATAACATAACCAGTCCATGGAACATGCCTTTAAAATACATCCAGAATCTCACCATCTCCCATCCTCTCCACCAGCATTGCCTTTCACTTGGATTATTTCAGTAGCTGCCAACCTAGCCTCCTTCCATCCATGTTGCCCAATAATCTTTTCTCAACATTATCCAGAGAGAGCCTTTTAAAACACATGTCATGTCATATCACTTCTTTACTCAAAACCCGCTAGTGGCTCCCCATTTTACTCCAAATAAATCCAGAGTCCTTACTATGACCTTGGAGACCTTGCACAGTCCAACTTCAGGTCAACTCTCTGTCTCAGCTATTCACTTTCCCACTCACAAACATCCACTGCTTGTCCCCTTACAAATGTGATCACACTGAATATACTGTTCAGCCGTTTAACTTAACACTGTATCTTGACACCTTTTTACATCGGCACCATCTACCTACCCCATTCTTTTTAACAACTTTTAGGAAAATGCTTGTGATGTAAAACTTAAGCAACAGAAGCCGTATATAAGTAATATGCAGAAGAAACATTAACTTAAATATGTGCAGAATTGTAAAAGAAAACAATGTGAGAACAAAATATGTCAAAATGTCAAACATGTTTGCCACTGACTGAAAAATTAGGTTGCATTCTTCTCTCTGCTTCTTTCTGCTTTTTTTTTTTTAACTTTCCAAATTCTCTCCATGTAATAATTACCTTAATTCATACGATGATTAAATACAAATGTGCATGTGGAAAAAAAGACCAGAAAATGTTCTCTGGCAGGCAAATGGATAGATAAATTTTTATATATCCACTCAATGGAAACTGCTTACCAATAAGGGAAGACTTACTAATACACACAACATGGACGATTATCAGAAAGGTCATGCTGGCTGTAAGAAGCGAGACACAAAAGAGTTCATACTGGATGATTTGAGTGTATAAAATCCTAGGACAGGCAGAACTAATCTGTAGTTACAGCAAGCAGATCCGTAATTGTCTGGGGGCTGGGGTGCTATAAGGAGCCACTAGGCATCTCCCGGGGGGTAATGCAAATTTTCTATACCTCGATTGTGGTCATGCCTTCATGGGTATATACAGTTGCCAAAACTCATCAAACTGTACGCTTAAAATAAATTCATTTATTGTATGTACATTTTACCTCAGTAAAGTTGATTTTTAAAAGAAAACAAAATACTAAAAAGGAATCTACAAAAATGGCAACAATCTCTGTTATAAAAGAATGATGGTGGGCAGTGGGGCTGTGTTTTCTACAATGTTATATGAAGATACTTAAGCATATGCAGGAAAAACATTCTTAAGAGCTGGTTGAGGAATTCTTTAGGAAAATAACTGTCTTCTAAAATTCAAGTTCCTTGAGGAGCCATTTTGTTAAAGGATCTTTCTTAGGGTTCCTCCCTATGGCACAGGACTGAAACAAATGGAATCAAATTGCTCTGCGGAGTAAAGAAAGATGAATTTTGAGGATGCAGGTGATGAGCCTAGGACCAAAGAAAAGCTGGGAGAGATGAAAAAGGGCAGAGGGTGGGTTCCGCAAGATGAAAGGGGGTGGGGCCTGAAGGAGGAGAGAGCCAGGGAGAAGTTCTTGGGGATAAGTACCGCTAAAAGACTTAACTAGTCTGGGCGTGGTGGCTCATGCCTGTAATCCCAGCACTTTGGGAGGCTGAGATGGATGAATCACAAGGTCAGGAGTTCAAGACTAGCCTGGCCAATATGGTGAAACCCCATCTCTAAAAATGCTAAAATTAGCCGGGTGTGGTGGCATATGCCTGTAATCCCAGCTACTCGGAAAGCCGAGGCAGGAGAATCACTTGAACTCAGAAGGTGGATGTTGCAGTGAGCCAAAAGCACACCACTGCACTCCAGCGTGGGCAACAGAGGGAGACCCCATCTCCAAAAAAAAAAAAAAAAAAAGACTTAACTGCGTTGTAATGTTCATCTTTAGGTGTTTGCCATTCACTTCTGCTGAATTACCACTAAAAACTCTCCCCCACACAACTCCCTGCTGGGATATCAAAGGAAAGAAACCAACTGCCACTCATTGTGGAAGGCAGGGGTCCAGGTCACAGGAAGATCAAGAATTCAGAGGGAAAATCGGAACAAAGTTCTCCAGCAGAAACATAACTGTACACACACATTCCCAAGGGTGAGGAGGAGGATGCCCAGTTTCCCTTTGCATATAGGCTGGGTATTCAAGCTGCTTTATTTAAGCACAAGTTCTCACCCTCAGGTAAGTTAAAGGATTAGAGTCAAGGGGACAACCTGGTGACAAACATTAGGTTTTTACTACCTACATATACTTAAAAAAAAAATTCATTGATCTTTGTTCATTGAGCTGGATTAACACTCAAATCCTGTTTTGAAAATATGAGTTAAATGTACTTGTTCTGAGGCTTTCAGATTTGGTTAAGAAGAAAATTATTAAGTCAAATTGAAAAAAAAAAATGTATTCACCAGAGAGCTCCTCTTGGGGAGAGTTTCTTTCTTTCTTTCTTTCTTTCTTTCTTTCTTTCTTTCTTTCTTTCTTTCTTTCTTTCTTTCTTTCTTTCTTTTTGGTAGCTCCTGGACTAGTTTAATTTGGTTATCACTGTTCAGTTTTTGATACAGGAGACTCATTTATGAGCATCTCCTTTGAACTTTTTAAAAATTTTATTTTACTTTAAATTCTGAGATACATGTACAGAGCATGCAGGTTTGTTACATAGATATCCATGTGCCATGGTGGTTTGCTGCACCTATTGGGGAGAATTCTACGTAAAACATTCTATCTAGAATTATATCTCCCTAGACTTATTTCTATCTATCAGAGGGAATAATTTGATATGTCCTTGGGAATAATACTTGTTACTTTTTATATGCAGGCCCCCACAAGTTTTTTTGGTGTGTGTGTGTGTGTGTGTGTGTGTGTGTGTGAGTGTGTGTGTGTGTGTGAGAGAGAGAGAGAGAGAGAGAGTCTTGTTCTGTCTCCCAGGCTAGAGTTCAGTGGTGCGATTATGGCTCACTGCAGTCTTGGATTCTCAGGCCCAAGCAATCCTCCCAATTCAACCTCCCAAGTAGCTGAAACTACAGGTGCACACCAGTATGCCCAGCTACTTTTTTGCATTTTTAGAAGAGATGGAGTTCCCCCATGTTGCCAAGGCTGGTCTCAAACTCATGGACTCAAGAAATCCACCAGCTTCAGCCTCCCAAAGTGCTGGGATTACAGGTGTGAGCTACCACACCTGACCCTTCACAAGTATTAAATAATTTAATTTTCACTAGAATGCTATGAAATAGGTACTTTGATTACCGCTACTTTCTAGATGAGAAAACTGAGGCACATAGAGGCTAGATCATTTGTCCGGAGTCACAAAATTTGTGAGTGGGAGAGTCGGGAATTTATTCAAAGAAGTTGAGAAGTCACAACAGAAGGCTGGGTCTTGGGGGAAATAGTGCTACAGGCATATAGCAGGTAGGGACCAGAGATGCTGTTAAACATCCTCTTAATGCACAGGACTTTCCCCCTCCCCAATAAAAAAGAATTATCCAGCCCCAAATCTCAATACTGCCAAGGTTGGGAAACATTTCCTTCAATCCCATTCTGCACCTCATACTAAAGTCGACGTTGGGAGAGCTCCCCCAAGACCTATGCTACATTCATGCTCTTGGCATCATACTCCTTTTTAAGGAGGTGGGCCTGGTTAACTGCAGGAGGTGTCCCTTACCAAGAAGAATGTGCAAGGTAGAGGCCAGAGCTGAACTGTTTAGAACAATAAAGGTGCAATTGAGCTTTCTCGGTAGAAGAGCGGCAGTGGAGAAAAAACAGGTGATGGTGGGAGAGAAGGTGACCACAGGAGGACACATACATCTGTTGGAAATGCATGGAGAGTTTTGCTGTAAGGGGTGCACGTAAGCTCTTTTTTTCAGTTCTCTGACATCGTTATTACAAGCTGCATTGTTTGACCATGTTCGTATAATGAATTTTCTTTGGAGATAATAAAAAAGAAAACAGACATACATGCCCCCTAACATATACATCACAGAGTAGAAACATGCTGTTTGCTCACAGAGGGACCTCAAAATTACACATCTCAGTCAATTCTGTGGCCTGCTCTGAAGGAGGATGCCAACATGTTGTTTATAACCCAAAGCACCATCTACAAAACCCTGGACAAGCTCCTCCACTGTCAGGGCTACATGTTAATGACTCCCAAATTTCTGTCTCCAGCCCAGACCTCATTTCAGAACCACAGATTTCTTTATCCAATTCTGTCCTGGATCTCTATGCCAACTTCTCAAAAATCAACATGAAAAAAAATGGACTCATGATCTATTTCTCTCTTTCTCCACCCGACTCCCACCTTCGCAGCTGATAGAATTTGCCTGCAACCATTCAACCAGTAGTCATCAGGGACCCCTATCTTTGTCTCTCAACATCTTTTTCCATCCATCACCAAATCTCTCTCCCTAAAGTATCTCTTGACAGTGACCCCTTTTCCATCCGCAAATTTCTCAAATATATGTGTGCTTTTGCTATTAATGTTCAACAGGAAAGTGGAAAGGCTAAAACACAATTCCTTCAAGTCAATATGTTGGGCGCTTTCTGCCTCTAGCTTTATAAATGACCCAGAAAAAAAAGAACAAATGTAAATTCATGGTGAGTGCTGATGATACAGAATTATGTGGCAAGCTGGGGCCAGGGGCAAAGAGCAGGAAAGATTCATCATGACTTAGATCAGCTCAGCAATTGAGCTGACACACGGCCAATTAAGTGTGTTCATGGGAAGCACTAGAGAAGTGTGCAGCAAGGCCCATGGAAAAAAAGCCAGGCTTGAATCAGCTGATTCAGAACCGGATCCGATCACCTCACCTGGAGAGAGAACCTCAGCTCCTAAAACGTGAACAGATAGGATTGAAAAGAGAAGCTTGGATTCACCAATCCCAGGCAAGGTTATTTCCCACTCTGTCCTTTTTAATATCAGAACATGAATAATAAGTTTCCCTGGTTTTCCCAAGGATTTTTTTTTTTCTCAGCACTGGGCAAGTATGTCATTTGGGATATCTGAATGTCCTTGTACTGGTGAAGTGAGAACTGTAGATTTTGTTGAGTTCAGAGGCCACCCATGCTGGGTTCCCAGTTGTGGACTGTGAGCCTCTGGGGCACCCTAGAGCTGTTGCAGGGATGCCTGAACCCACGTGTATATTACAGTTGTCTGTGGACCGAATCAATTAGTCACGCTTCATCTTAGGGCTGTGGAGCTATCTCTAGGTAGCTTACAGTGAAGTTCAGGCATCTATAAACCTTCTGAAATTGAAGCAAATATTTTATATGTGTGTTTATTTGACAATTCGCAGGGGGGAAAGGATCATTGTATTTTATCAGCTGCCCAAAGGAAGTCTGAAAGAAAACTTTCCATCCAAGTAAATACCACATATGATTTAAAAATATATACATTAGATTATGTTGTAATTAATACACTCCTAATTTATTTAAGGCATTGATTTAAAAAGAAAAATTTTTGTTGCTGTACATTTTCTTGGTCGAAGAATGCTTTAGTTCTCTACAAAGGATCGTTTGCAAGTCCTTGAAATGTTTTTGGTATTTTTATTGAAAGAAACCTTCACGAAACACATAACTGATACAAGGTTTGAATCCAGAATCTACAAGGAAAGCTTACAACTCAACAATAAGACAGAATTCCAAGTGTATAACATTCTAAGAAAGATAAAACTTTAGGGACAGAAAGTTGATCAGTGGAACAGGAGCTGGGGTTGGGAGTGGGTATTCATTGCAAAGAGACACAACAAACTTTTTGGAGTGATGGGAATGTTCTATATCTCACGTGGTGGTGGTTAAATGACATACATTTGTGTCAAAACTTGTCAAAGTCTATACCTAAAAAGTGTGTATTTCTGTTTATAAATTAGATCTGCATACAGCTGACTTAAAAATCATGGAGTCTTCATCTTTGAAAACACTGATTTAGCCCAATCTTTTTATGTGTGCGGAAACTGAGATCTAGAGGAGTAAAGGATGTGTCCATTTCCCATGTCTTTTTGATATAGCAGGACTCTCATTTGGCACGCCCACCACTGAGTGCAGGCTTGTATGAGCATATCTGGCAGAGATTATTGCTGTGAGATGCTGAGGAGCCTCTGGGGAAAGAGTTTGCCCCAGGGGAAGAAGGAGTCAAGCATCCCAAGTTGACCCAGGAGACGATCCTTGGTCTCCAAAGTGTTGAAACCTATATCCTGGCATCCAGCCTTGGAGCTGTCTGTAAAAGTCTACAAGACTCTGCGGGCACCAGCAACACTTTCCAAGTGTGACTCACTGGGAAAGGGAACCCTTTAAGAATAATCACTTGGAATATTTGGCACTAAGACTTCTGACTTTTCTATGGCAGGGAAAAAATGGTAGGAGGGTGATAGTCCTCAGGGAAACATCATAATATCTTGTGGGAGCCATAAGAAGTGGGAGTAGTATCTCTAGATAACCCTAAAGACAGCCAACTCACCTTGGACACACATGAGACATCCTGGGGGAGTTTTTGGTACTGAGGCCGTGGTGGGCCCCAGTAGCATACAGGGGAATGGCCTTTTGCCTGAGCAGGTGGGAGCAATTTGAATGATTGCTGTAAATGTGGCCCATTAGTGTCCTCAGAGGCTGGGGAAATTCGAGTTTCCCACAAGCCACTGGACTCACTGGTTAGTGGCATGGAAAGGACTAGAACTCAACTCTCATAGTTTCTTGCCAGGGTCCCTGAGTGCATTTAGTTCCTTACTGAAGTCCCTGATTATACTGTCAGGAAAAGCCAGGGATGCGGTGGAGGGAAGACATGTCTTGAGACCCCTGTATAGGAGTTATAAGAGTTCTTCTTTTTTTTTTGAGAGGAGTCTCACTCTGTCGCCCAGGCTGGAGTGCAGTGGCGCAATCTTGGCTCACTGCAACCTCCATTTCCCAAGTTCAAGCGATTCTCCTGCCTCAGCCTCCCGAGTAGCTGGAACCCCAGGTGCACACCACCACACCCAGCTATTTTGTTGTTGTTGTTGTTGTATTATTTAGTAGAGGCAGGGTTTCACCATGTTGGCCAGGGTGGTCTTGAACTCCTGACCTCAACCTCCCAAAGTGCTGGGATTACATGTGTGAGCCACTGTGCCCATCTAAGAGTTCTTTTTAAAGTGAATCTTCACAGCATACAATTGCTGGAGGTTTTTGGGTTTGGTTTGGTTTGATTACTTTTAAAAAACTCTCAGCCCTTCCCAAAATATACTCACCAGTCTGTTCCCTAGGGCCGGCCTAAGCTGTGTGGGGAGCAGCTAAAGATGCAAACACTACCAGGTAGACCCACAGGCCCAGAAGATGGCCTCCTGGGGGCTACTTGTAGGAGCAACCAAGACACCTCATGGAAAAGACCTCGTTCTGACTGAGATGGGAAATTGTGCTCTCCAGAAGTCCTAAGGGAAACCACAGAATCGTCAGGAGTGGCTTGATGAGTTCACCTGAGGCGGGGGTGAGGCCCTAGGGTGTGTTGGCTGGTGCCAAGGCTTCAGAGGAGATGGGAGAGGAGTTTAGACACCCTCCCTCCCACATCAATCCAAGAAGAAAGCAGTGAAGAGCAGAGGAGGAAGAGGCAAGAGAGAATGCCCAAAGCTGCATACTCCCAGTGTGAGCCCCCTTGCTCCTAGGACCATCACATTGGATTCAGAGGGCTTCCCATGGAGACTGAGGAAGGGACTGAGGTTTAGGCCTGCAGGGTGATGGGTGGTGGGATATATGCACAAAACAGAAACAGCATGTGTGGATTCAGGAGCTAGACCACTGAACAGAAGCCCTTGGAATTGGCAGACATTGTGCCAAGAACTTCGGATTGTCACAGGCCATAGGAATGGCTGGAGTTCAATTCCTATATCTCTGAGGAGCACAGGGGTACCAGATGACACCTGGGTTACACAGGGAGAGAGAGAAGCCAGCTTGGCTGAGAACAACGGGTAAAGTTGCGCCCTTGATATTGCTGACTTTCATCCTCCTCCAGCACTGAGGCTGGGGAAAAGTGGCAGCGCAATGTCACAATGGCCCCGATGTGGCCTTCCAGCCATCTCTGGGAGGTCTGTGCTCATGTCCAGAGCTTTGAAGGAGGAATCGGACGGTGATGCCTGATGGTACATGACAGTAGGTGAGACCGCCCTGGGGACTCTCTGGACTGGGAGGGAGGTGTTTGAGAGAGGTAGAATTCTCTTACATTTATAGGTGGGAAAAGAACAGAGAAATGCTGTTTTATTACTATTGTGATTCTTTTGTATGCCCAATTGAATACCAGTAGGGTGGCTCACACCATTTTTGATGTGTTGACACCTTGGCCATAAAGCAGTCGTCTGGTAGGAGACTGCAGACCCAGCCGAGGTGCTCTGGTGATCTCCATGAGTCCGTAACTGACAAGGGGTGGAAGGCAAAAATCGGGGATAATGGGTGGAGAATGTACTAGATTGGCATTCAAACACCTGAGTGAAAGCTCCTATACTATTGGTGAGCAAACCACCTACAGTTTGGCCTCAGATGACTCAGTAAAATGGGATACTATGACCAATACAGACCTCTCTGTAGCGTGCAACCCTGCAACTTTTAAGCTCCTCCCACAATTCTTAAGAATGTTCTTTCTGCTTCTAGCTTTATAAGTGACCCCACAAATGAAAACAACTGTGAATTCATGCTGAGTTTTGTGAGCCTGACTTTTCTTTTCTTATTTTATTTTTTTGAGATGGAATCTCACTCTGTTGCCCAGGCTGGAGTGCAGTGGCATAATCTTGGCTCACTGCAACCCCTGCCTCCCGGATTCAAGCAATTCTCCTACCTCAGCCTCCCAATTAGAGTAGCTGGGACTACAGGTGTGCACCACCTGTAGTATTTTTAGTAGAGGCGGGGTTTCACCATAATGGTCAGGCTGGTCTTGAACTCCTGACCTCATGATCTGCAGACCTTGGCCTTCCAAAGTGCTAGTGTTAATCTCATCTGTAAAATGGAGCCAGTAATCCCTATTTCCCAAGTTTATTGTGAGGATTTTTGAGATAATGGGTGTGAATTTACTTCACAGGCTGTAAAGAGCCACCCATGTGTAAATTATCATCATTAGGTTAAAGCGTATAAAATGGCTAATATTCAACCATTTTAGATCTATGAAAATGGCCATGTGGTTCAACCCAAAACTATCATTTTTGTCGTGATTTTCAACTTAGATGGCAAATCATGTTTGTGGAAATTCTATGCAAAAGGTGGGGTCTAGAAATAGATTTGTGTCAAGCAGGGTATTGTCAGAAAATCTTGCAGCAAAAGAGAGAGGTGCCCCGGGCAGAGGTGCTCACCGACCTGCATCTGTTTGGCCACTGGCCGCAGGGCTGTGGCAGTGGAATTTCAAGACAAAGGAGAGGTCATTCCTGGTCCTCTGGAGCTGCTGAAACTGTGAGAAGAGCTTTCAGTTCTGTTTGAAGAAGCTGCAGTTCACTTTTGTCAACCCAGGGCCACAATGGCACCAAGCTCTCCTGGACGACAAGCTGAAAGACCTTAACTCCTGAACAGAGAGAAGTTCTGCTGAAGCATGCAGGCATTTGAGAGGTAAAAAAACTTTAGCTTGGTCTGTCAGGCCTCTCTACCAAATTCTCATCCAGGGAATGCACTTGTTGATTTGCACATTAACGTCATCTAGGTTCAAATTTTGCAATCTTGCTGAGGGCGTATGTCTCAATGCAACTTCTATGCGTGATTTACATTATTGCAACAACAGCAATAATATTAATGGCTAATTTGCTAAATGCAATCTATATACCAAAGCATAGTATTAAGTACATAAATTCACTCTTTCAGACTTTTGATTTGGGGGAAAAAAAGTCCTACCGAAGCTGTAAGGCCTAAAATATGTGTTCCAATCCTGCTCATATTAGAGAACTTTGATACGTGTGGTTAGTGGGCCCTGGCATGCCTATTATTAAATAATGCCACTGCATGCCCACGAATAAGGCAAATTGGAACAAAGCGCTCCTGGTTCCCATATTCTGTAGCAATTTCACCCAGCCATTTTTTAATGTGTCCCCATGTTTTATGTGAGTGATTTTTTAACCCTATTTTCAGCATTACGATGGGATTTTACTGTCTTCATTCAAGCATAACTGGTAAAAGAGGTTCCTTAGCTGGTAAGAGGAGAAGAGGTGACTGACAGGGCAAGTCTTGCACATTTTTGGTTCTCTGGTTTTAATGTCATTGGTTTAAACACGGACTGTCTCACACTTGAAGGCTTCTAACTACGTCTTTTGCATGAGCTTGGTTTTATGGATAGTTTTGGTTCAGGCAAAGGTAATCAATAACCAGTCATACCTCTGCAGTACAAATTACTCGGAGAGAATGGCATGTTTGCAATTCACAATAATAGCATTTAATTTGAGGCCTAGGCATTCAGTCTTGAAAACAAATGTTGGCAGAACCACAGGATACTGATGAAAACTTGGATGATGTAGGAATGAGATCTTGGGAATGTGATTTTGCAGCTTTGCATCCTAAATCTCTTTACCAGAACTGCCCCCATTTTATATTTCTGGACGCTCCATTCTACAGGAATTAACTGATGTCTCACAATTTGTTCACATTAATCTTCAACAACATAACAAATAAGAGATAATAATTAGCCGGGCATGGTGGTACAGGCCTGTAATCCCAACTACTTGGGAAGCTGAAGCACAAGAAGTGCTTGAACCCAGGAGGCAGAAGCTGCAGTGAGCCAAGACCACATCACCACGTGCCAGCCTGGGTGACAGTGAGACTCTGGTCTCAAAATAATAAAAAAGTAAAAAATAATAATTAAAAAAAGAGATGATGCTAGAAGCAGTTCTTTTCATTTTTACTTAGATAAATGTTATTATATTGATTATACAGGTGAAGAAACCGAAGCTTCTCGGGTATATTGTAGGTTTCCTGAGATCTCATAGCTTGCAACCTGCTAAACGTATGTCTGGGGGTTGTCTTAACCATTTTATCCTTGTTGCCTAACAAACAGCTGGACAAAAAGTAGACAGTCAGTATTTATTGAATAAATGAATATCGTCAGTAGGAGGGGACGGCAGAATGGAAGGAAGAGAAAAAGCCTAGGAGACCCCCAGTATGACCCCTTATTCTCCTCCAGAAACTGAAACTTGTCTGTTTCTACGTAGTCTTCTCTTCTCGGAGGTTGGCACTTTGAGGGGTAAGAGAAATGGACGTTCTCTCCAGATCAGCAATGAAACTTGGAGGTTAACACTTTGCCCACAAGTTCTTGCCTTGGCAGAAAAGTAGTGCTTTTTTTTTTTTTCTTTTTTCCCCTTCTTCTTACAGAGTCACCATCAGAAGGGACCGAATGCGTTCTCCACAGTTCTTTAGACATGCCCCTTGTCTGTGCATGCGCTCTTTCAATGTTCATTTGCTTGTGGCAGGGCAGTCATGGGACAAGATTTCCACTCAGAAATCCCCCTTGTGCACTCAACAGCAGAAGGGCTCACTCAGCTTCTCAGGAAAGTGGCTGCCTGAGTGTTGACAATCTCCTGCTATTCACCGGTGTGCTTAGACATTACACAAATAAATAACAAATCTTGTTATTTTCTCAGAAACATGCCAGTGCATGCATTGCTTCCACGGTGGCCATATTGCTGAGAACACTCAGTAATGGGACTTGTCCGGCCCCGGGAGCCCCTGCTCATTATCTTCTCTCCAGAGACCCCTTACCCTGAGCAAAGCACATAGAATGACAGCTCTGCAGCCCCTTAGCATTAAGGAGATTCCATTTGATTCATGATTTGCCTAGAGGGCTGAGGGGCCAAGAGGGCACAGGGTTAATTCACTTGCCTAGCTTAGGTTCTCTCTCTGCACGCTGAAATGGGCTGGATGGGTGGCAATCGATTCAGCATTTTAACAGGCAGCTGCCCACCCCACCAATGCCTCCTGGCTTCCCAGGATACAGATTTGGAGCTGGAGAGAACAATGTGGTACTGGAAGGTTGGAGCAATGGAAATATCCCATAGCTGAACCACGCTCCTAGATTAATGAGCTTTTAAAAAATCATTCTTTTAAGGAGCTCTCCATTCCTGAAGAGAGAAGAAACATGTCTGTCCGTAGAGCAAAGAAATCATAGAAATCCAACTACTCAGTTGCATTGGTGGGTCCAGTCCACCAAGTACAAATTGATCTGATTAATGACCCAGCTTTTTAATGACACAAATTTTGTTACATCAGTCAAAGGGAAATGCCCTTCACTTCTCTGAGCCTGGTTGTGGTCAGGCCTGGAACACAGCTGAAAGCCTACTGAGTGTGTGTGTGTGTGTGTGTGTGTGGAAGGTGAGGGATTCTACACCAGATAAAATAATCTGACTATGTGGGTGTCACTTTATTGAAGGTGGGAGAGCCTACTGGTTACGTTGCGTTCTAAAGCCAGACCTCCAGGTTTAACCCCTGCCTCTCTCTGTCTCTGTCACTTGCTAACCGTGTGTATTGGAGCAAGTTTATCAGCATTTCTGTCCTTCTGTCCCTAAGTTGTAGAATGGAGATTAATAGCATTAACTACCTCAATGGGTTGTTGTGTTAAATGAAATAATATATGTCGAGTGTTCAGCACGTGCTGGGTACGTAGTGGAAATGTGATAAGTGTTGACCACTACTGATGACAGTTTGGTGCAATCAGACCTTTACAAAGAGGACAGAAATTGGGAGAAACGAAGCACCCAGCTGTGCCTTAGCCTCATTGTTTCCTTTGTCTCTTGTTTCTTGATGGTTTTGGCTTCTTTTTGTTCCTGTTTCGTCTCAATACCCCTGACTTTTTTGCCATCATGCGCACTTGGTGACAAAACTTGCCGAGAATAAAGCACATTTCTAGGTTGAATTTTTAAGAGAGTTGGTGTCCCATCTGGTGCAATTTTCCTCAGAAAGTGCTGAGTGCTTCCATTGCTCTGAGATCCCACGTTACAGCTCAGGGCTCTGAAGTGAATAGTCCTAGACTAATTATTCCCAGCAGATAGAAGGACTGGACCCAAGAATGACTTGAAAGCTCTTAAGGAATGCAGAAGGTACTTCTCAGGCTCTGGAGAAGGTCGCATTTTGCTTCTCCTCCTGGAATTTCTAATTGACAGGAAGACTGCCTCTAAGTATCATGAATAGAAATCAAAACAAGATTCTTCTGCTAGAAAGCCCTGAAAGACCTGGGTCTTAGCAGGCTTCCAGACCCGAATAATCCTGGACACATACGGTGTAGAAGACTGGGCAGCAGTCAGCTATCAGCCTCTTCATTTTACAGAGGGGAAAACTAGAGCTCAGAGAAGCGACATGACTTGCCTTCATCACAGTGACTTTGTGGCAGGACCAGGACTCCAAATCAAAACCCAGGGCTCTGCCTACACCATGCAACTTCCCATCTCTGCTGACCACCCCCTTGCAGATCAACCTTTCTTCAGGTCTTATCAAACCCAAACCCTCCCTTTCCTGGTTGGCACAATGACTCTGTTCTGAAGGGAAACATGGAGCTTTCACCATCAGAGAGTCAGCAATAAGGCATGTCCCCCAATGAGTTCTGGCCATGCTCTGCCCGGGAGACCTGTGGGGGATAGCATTCTAAGAACTCCATGGCTGAGAAGTGTGGGAGATTGATACAAGACCCAGGCGGTGTCCCAGGACTCTCAGAGTCTTGAAGATGCTGAGACCACAGAGGGAAGTATAGAACTCTCAGGCAAGGCTGGACAAAGCCCACAAAATCCTGAGGTGGCTCATAGGTAAAACCATACCCGTGATACTCCATTTAAGCCCTAACACCAGCTAGCAACATGACTTGGGCTCCTCTTTCCACATCTCTGAGCCCTAGTTTCTCCTGCAAAATAAGGAATTGGATGATCTCTGAGTCTTCCTCCAGCTCTAACAGCCTCCTCTGTGACCCTAAAGGTGTAGTGCTGATTGATCAAGTGTATAGGTCTTAACATCAGACGTGGGCTCAAATCCTCGTGCTACCATTGTGTGGCTTTGGGCAGATATCTTCTCTAGGCATCAACTTTTTCTTCTGTAAAATAGAGAAAATGATACTATATACCTCCTAGGTTGTTGTGGGGTGGCAGGTGCAGTTGCATAAGGTACCTGAACAGTGTTTAGCATGGAGATTCACAAACGTTAGTAGATGCTCCCATCAACCAATTTCTCCTCCAGCCATTCATCATACAAAAATGTCCTGAGGTCCAGTTAGATGACTCTTGCTTTAAACTAAGTGTCTATGACTTTTCTATAAAGCTTCTAGGTGTCACAGCTGGATAATTGGATTTTTTCATATCTAGAAAAAAGTATGGCACTCTGATCTTCATTCTAGGTTGAATTTAGTGACAACCCAGGGTAGCAGCCATCAAAAAGCTCATTGGCTGGCTTTGGTCTGAACCGCCTGCAATGTACCTCCCTCAGTGAGTTCCAGCTTAGATGGATCCCCCTGAATGTGGCCTTAGCCTGAAAAGTCCCAGTGCTCTTCCTGTGTCTCTACCTCATTTAGACCAAATGGCATTTCCATGCAAGACTCCAAGTGCCTGGAAATGTCGTTAAAGAACTGCAGAGCTAGGGAAGGACCAGATAAAGGGAAACTTCATCTTTCCTGCACATCGACACCATTAAATGTGTTGTTACAACAACGGCCGAAGCTGTCTGATGATATCATCAGTGGCAACTGGTCAGTGAAAATGTTTTTTAATTGTGACTTGAATGTGTTTATCAACCTTGCTTTGATATCGAAAAGACAGCAACAGAAACGCAGGGAGCCACAGTCCTCCGGGGAAAACATTAGTCGTCTGTGAGTGTGCAAGCCCTGGCAGATGGTCAGCTCTTCTCCTGAAGTCAGACTTCCAAGCCACTGTGCAGCATCAATGCCAGGAACGAAGAGTGTTATCTTGACATTGAACATCTTTATAATAAAATTACTAATTGATGTCTAATACCATGGGCTTTTGAGCTGAAAAAAAAATCTCATTGAGGCTGTTAAGTGGTCGGCTGCATATTCCATAATTTAAAACTACTCTTAAAATTCCACCAGTGCCATACGTACACCACGGCTTTCTTAGACACTCTCCAGGTGATCTTGATTGCCTGGAGATTTTTTAAGCACAGCCCCGAAGAGCTATTTTTAAATATTCAGTTACATCGGAATATCACAGTAGTTACATTCCTATTTTTTAACATCTTTAATTATACTATTTTGCATTACAGTTTCCAGGATTCCCCCCAACCCCCTCATATTTGGCAACTCCACAGCATCTGTCAAAACAAATTAGCACTTTGGGTGGTAGAAATATATTTTTTATGAAAGCAGCAAATGTGTCAGTATTGGACAGAAGCTGAAACCTGATTTATTGGTTTGTTTTCTAGGGTTTCAGACCCAATAGACAGAAGCTTTTGAAAGAATTTTCCATTTGCATCACCAGGGTACATGCAAAATATGTAAAACACATTCAGATTCCGCCAGAAAGAGTCACTAATTATGATATGTATTTGCATATGTTTAATCACATATATCTTATTTCATTTTGCCATTTCTGCAGGGCCCTTCGCTTCAGGGAGGGGGTCCTTGGCACTGGTTCAGCCTGCACTCAGCAAAGTTCTCTCGAGCGAGCATTGTGCTGCCACACTGTTAGTTTTTTGCGTTATCTTTTCCATTGAAATTTGAAATTTACAATTTTTAAATGATGTGTGTGAAATTATATGACTCTATTATGTCATAATATTATACATCCCAAAATATTGGTAAAGGGTTCTCCCCCTTCATCACCACCCCCCAACCAGAGATCAGAGCATGACTGAGAAAATAATGATTAACCTTTAAAATCAGATTGGCATTTCTTTTTTCTCCAAATCTAGAATTAATACGCATTTTTTAATCATTAGTGTAATGTTCAGGATGATACTTTTGTTCTTTTGCCTGTTGAACTGTTACGGCTGCTAGTAACCCTTCAAATTGTTTGCTTCATTCAAGCATTCTTTCCTGAATAATTCATTAGACATTATTATCCAAGCGTGGAACCCCTCATTTAGCACTGCTGATCTTTTCCTTATGTGTAGCTGACAGGCAATCAAAGTTTTTATCAGTGCAGAAAATTTGCAATTCAGAAATGTAGTTGCAGCAATTAGTAGCTATCAGGTAGCACTGGAAGGACAGCTTCATAAAAAGACAGAGTTGAATGAACTCCACTGATGTTAGCACAAAAGTAATGGGTAAAACTAACCAGCTGTTTCTAAATTTACCAAATGGAACATTCCCTTCTTCTCAGAGTGGAGTCTTTAATTAACTTGGAGTTCTGTGTGGCTTCCCAGAGGGGGAAGGGAGTGGGTGAGGACCCTTCCTTCACACGGCCCTGGTGCCGCTCCCCTCCCACTGGGTACTGCTGGGAGGGAGCTCTGAGCTTTCCTCTAAGCCAGTCCTCGTGGCAGAGGAGGCAGGTGAGGGGCACTTTTGCCCACGGACTCCAGACGAGGAATGCCTAGGAGATTAGGAGATGCCAGCGGGCTCCTCCTCTTGGCATATCAGATGGGAGAGCGATGGATGCTGCAATTTTGTCCTGTTCTGAAACTTCCGCCTTCACTCACGCACTGGCTGAGGCGGAGGCCACAGGGCCGCCCTGGGCCTTATTCATTCCTTCATAGTCTGATGGGTTCATTCGTTTGTGCATTCTTTCGTTTCTGAGTTCATTTTGATTCATTTGTTCATTAGTCTATTAGATCCTTTACCCATCCATATGTTCATCCAAACATTTACTGAAACCCTCAGTGGGATGAGAACTTGTACCCACCCATAGGACTCCTTGTTCTTCTCCATTTTTCCCTGGAAGTCTATGCAGGACTCTCAGGGCCTGAGCCCCAGAACTTGCTCTCTTCTCGGGAAGAGGTCTAAGGACACCTTTTACACTGGAGGCCAAGTGCAACTCCTCTGGGAGGGCGGTTGCTTCGTGACTTATTGGAAGCAACAGAGGGCTGTCCGGCAATAGCCCATCGAGGAGGTTTTGAGGGGTCTCTGAAGCCACAGCATGGGAGTGGCTTCTTCTCCGTGTTTACTTGAGGCTGTGACAGCAGGATTTCATCCCAGAGACAGTGTGGGATCCTGAGAAAGGGGAGCCTGATCTCCACCTCCTGCGGACCCCAGGACTCCATGGGCCAGCTGGCTGCTGGGCTGCCACCCCAGAGCCAGTGAGTGAGAGAACCCAGGCCCCAGGCAAAATCCACTGAGGCCAGCACGGACGACTAGGCAGCCCATGGCTGCCCAGACTCAGACCTCCAGGCCTTGTCCCAGTCTCAGCTGTATTGAAATTACAGCTGATTGGATTAGAGAACAGACTAGCACAGTGTTTCACAACCTAAACTTTGGAGCTAAACAGACCTTGGATCAAGTGCCATTCTTGCCATTTATAAGCTGCTTTGTGGCCTTTTGGAGGCTTAATGTTCTCATCTGTATAATGGGGTATTACTCTCTTCCTCATGGAGTTGCTGTAAGAATTAAATGAAACAAGTAGTGTAAAGGATTTGGTATAGTTGAACATGTAGGTGTTCAATAAACGGGAGGAGTATTATCACTAGGCTGTGAGTCTCATGAGGATGAGGACCCTAGAGGTTAAAAGTGCAGCCGTGAGCTAGGGTGCTGGTTCCAATCCTGGATCCTAAGTTTCACTCTGTAAACTTAGGCAAGAAACTTAACTTCTCTGTCTCAGTGTCTTCACCTGCAAAATGGTAATACTAACAGTACTTGTAGAGTTGTAAAAGGTTAAAGGTTAAATGATTAGATATAAAATATACTATATTTATGTATATATTATAATTATATTATGAAATAATATAATTAGATTATAATTATATATTATATGATTATAATGTAATTATATTATATATGAATATACAAATATATATTATATAAATTATACATATAATTTATATATATGATTATATATATAAATTCTTAAGGCAGTGTCTGGCATAGTAAGTGTTATGTAAATGTTTATTTTTAAAAATTATTACATCTTCAGGGGCTGAACAGTGCCTAACTAGTGGCAGGTAGTTAATTGGTTGAATATTGGTTGAACCAATGAAAATCCTTAGACATCATACCTCCCAACCCCTTCATTTTATAGACAAGAACTCTAAAGCCCACTGTGACTTGACCAAAGTTAGAGGGAGAAAAGAACCAGATTCCGAATCTCTAGACCAGCGCCCCACCTCGGCTCCCCCTGGAGGGTACCTGGTCCTTGAGCCTTGGATGACGTTGCCAGCAGGACATCCAGTCCTCTTTGCCCACAGCCCCAGCTCTAGTCAGATCTATCTTCTCTTTTCTACAGGAGGGCAGGCTACATGCAGGAGCTGGGAGAGCACTGAACCAGGACTGTGGCCTGATTTCTGGACCCGCCTTGACCTTGGGCAGGTCAGCCCCCTTCCCGGAGAACCAAGCCTGCGAAGTAGATAAGTTCTGCTCTCCTTCTAGTGCGACACCCAGCAAGCATGGGGCTGGGTTCCCTATGATGGGAAAAAAAGAAGCAGCTCTCCCCTGGCAGTCACCAAAAGCCATGATGGCCAGATAGCTGCTAGACCATCTTGTGTTAAGTCCTTATCTAACCCAGACTTAATTTTGGTCTTATGAGAATAATACACCTGTGGTGTTTTGTTTTGTTTTGTTTCATTTGTTTGTTTTTGAGATGGAGTCTTGCTCTGTCACCCAGGCTGGAAGGCAGTGACACGACCTCAGCTCACTGCAACCTCTGCCTCCCAGGTTCAAGCAATTCTCCTGCCTCAGCCTCCCAAGTAGCTGGGATTACAGGTGCCCGCCACCATTCCCAGGGAATTTTTGTACTTTTAGTAGAGATGGGGTTTCATCATGTTGGTCAGCCTGGTGTCAAACTCCTGGCCTCAAGTGATCTGCCCGTCTCAGCTTCCCAAAGTACTGGGATTACAAGCACATCTGTGTATTTTAATATAGATTTGTATTCTCATGTGCAAAATCTTGTTCCATTTCTAACAGAGAGAAAGCAAGTTACTTGCTCAAGGGTACACAATAAGTTTCGTCAAGAACCCGTCTTCCAACTCCAGGTCTAGTATATTTTCTACTACACCACACACCTCCTCAAAAAGGAATGCATCGTTTGAAATTTAGGAAAGCAAGTTTAAGAAAAAGAGACTTCCAGGTTATCTTGCAGCTATTTAAAAAGATGAAATAGATTCACATATTGACATGGCAAGATGTCCATTGTTGAGTGAAAAAAGAGGGTTATAGAATGTATGTAATATAATTACATTTTTAAATGTGCATATTTTTTTTTAAGTCTCGGAGAGCAGTTAACATGAGATAATGGGAAACTTGCTTTGACCTTGATTCATTCCTCTGTATTGCTTGTTTTACAAGGAGCATGTACTGCTTTTAGAATCAACACATACAATAAAGATATATTTCTAGAGTGAACCCGTAGACCAAGAGGGCCTGAGAAAATGAGATTCCCTTTCAGAGTGGCTTGGTAGGCTTTAATGCATCATCATATGTAGTTCAGTCCTATGAACTACAGGGACATCAGACTAAGGCTCAAGAGAAGGAATAGGTACTGGGTGGGGGCTCCAGGCTTCTTGCTATGGTTGTGGATGGACATGTGGAAGGACATAGTGACCGAGCTGGGGTCCACGCAGAGCAGTTCTTCCCAACAAAGTAGGAAGCACCTGGCCCAGGCCCACAATCACAACAGGGCCCCAGGGCTTGGTTTGGCATATCTCTCCCTGCCAATTTCTTTCCTTTGGGCTGAGAGGGGTAGCGGCCATGGCCATTGTTCAGGGAAGAGAAGACAGGAGTGGCTCAGAAACAGGAGTAAAGTGATGAGGTGCATGAAGTGACAGAGCTGGGGGCCTTAAGGGCATCTTAATGTGTTGGTGCAACCCTCTTGGAGGACAATTTGCGACTTTTTGGCTATATTCATATTCGTCACAGCAGGTCATACAAATCATTTTAGCCTCCTTGATAAGGACCATTTTGCTCACACCACACACACACAAAGTCTATGTGGAAAGAAACAAATTATACCCTTTGGCCCAGCAATTTGACTTCTAACAATTAGTCCTACAATAAATACCCAGAACACGAAAACCCTGCAAATCCTGCACTTGTACCCCTGAACTTAAAACAAAAGTCAAAGAAAAAAATAAAATGAAATAAATACTCAGAAAAATGCACAAAGATACATATGTTCAAGAATTTTGGTTAAAGCCAAGTAATAGCTGACACACATCACACTTTATGTTTGAGGAGTTTTATACACATTGATTCATTTAACCCTCACAATAACCTTAAGAGTCAGTTGTTATAATCATCCCCATTCAAGAGGAGGGAAAACTGAAGCACAGAGAGGGTTAATCACTTGCCCAACATCCCAGAGCTGATAGGTAATAGAGTTGGAATTTGAACCAAAACAGCTGGGCTTCAGGCTCTCCACTTATAATTCCTGTTACATGGTCTCTTGTTGCTGGGTTTTTTTTTTTCCTTTTTCTTCTTTTTTCTTTTTTATCTCTACACACTCGACACACAGCATGGAGGATTTTTTTTTTTAATTAAAAAAAAAAGCTCCGAAAATCAACTAAGTGTCCACTAGCAGGAAGTTGGGAAGTTGTTTAAATTACAGTCCATTTATACAGTGGAATATTCTACGGTTGTGAGAAGGAATGAGGTTGATCTACAGGGATTAATATAAAACGACGTCCAAGGTAGACTATTAAGTGAAAATTTAAAAGTGTGGAATGACATCTATACTATAGATACAGATATATAGATATAGAGAGATATCAATACGATTGTGGCTACCGAAGTAAGAGGAGGTGAGGGGCAACTAGGTGAGTTTTGTTTCTTTGTCTTTCTGCACCTATGCAATATTTTTACTATGAGCTAGTATTACTTTTGTGACTAAAAAAGTAAAATTAGGACTATCTCACACCCATTGGGATGGCTACTGTCAAAAAAACAAACAAGGTTGGTAAGGAAGTGGAAAAGTTAGAATCCTGGTACACCGTTGTGGAAATGTGATATGGTGTTGCCACTATGGAAAACAGTGTGGTGGCTTCTTGAAACATTCATAATATGATTACCATAAGATCTAGCAATCGCACTTCGGGTACATACCCAAAAGAATTGAAACCAGGGTCTTGGAAAGATATTTGTATATCTACACTCACACTCACAGCACCATCATTTACAAAAGCTGAAAAGTAGAAGCCACCCAAGTTGTTCGTGGACAGATGAGTGCTTAAACAAAATGTGGTATATAATGCAGTGGAATATTATTCAGTGTTGAAATGGAAGGAAATTCTAACACAGGCTAGCTACATGAATGAACCTTGAGGACATTATGCTAAGTGAAATAAGCCAATCACAAAAAGACAAATCCTATGTGATTCCACTTATTTGAGGTACTTAAAGTAGTCACATTCATAGACACGGAAAACAGAGTGATGGTTGCCAAGGTCTGAGGAGAGAGGAAAATGGGGAGTTGTTGTCCCTGAGAACAGAGTTCCCTTTTGGCAAGATGGAAACGTTCTGGAGAGGGGTTGTCCAACAACGAGAATGTACTTAGCATTACTGAACTGTACACCTACGATGCTTAAGATGGCCAATTTATGTTCTGTGTATTTTACCATTAAAAAAACCTATAGATTTGTTTGGTTTTGTTTTTAGAGAGGAAAATGGCATTTTTCTAACTGCTATTCCCTAAGGGCTTAATTGTGGGGCCATCTGACTTTCTCTCGCCCACTCAATGAACATTATAGAAAGATCCAGAAACTGAGAGTCCCGGTTTCAGTTATAAAAACAACCACTCCCATTTGAACAGCACTTTACACTTTACCACGCTCTTCTAGTTCGGTTCTCCTTGGAACCCTGTGAGAAGAGCAGGGTGGGTTTTCTGTCATTCTAATTCTTTGGATGAAAACTAAGGAGTGAGTTGTCTCATGTCAGAGGAGGGGTTCAGACCCCACTCCTTTGGCTCCACATGCTCTAAACTCTGGGAAGAATGGAGAAGGAAAAGTATGGAGAAGGGAAAGGCTCTGAGAGTCCCATGGCCCTGAGCACTGTGGGTGGGAAGCCTGGCTCCTGGAAGGTGGTGATGGCTACCATCCTTGATTACACAGAACAGCAACATCCCCTCCTCCGAAGGATCTTGACTGACTTTCCAACTTTTGTGTTTGACAAATACATTAACAATTTTAAAAGCCAGCTATCATCTGCTGCCAACATTTTAATACCAAAAGAATAATCCTTTAAACAGAGTAAGTTTATTTTCAGTTAAAAATTGCCATATTGTCCTATCTTTTCACATTTCCTGTAGCCTGGAGAAAAGTATGGTCCCCACCATATTTGAAGCCCTCTGATCAATATTGATTGTGAAGTTATTCACTGTATTTGTTTCTGATTATTAAAGCAACAATATGTGTGAATGAATCTTAAGTAATTTGGGCAGATTCAAAGTTATCCCACGTGGTAGCCAAAACATGGCCTTGCCGTACCCACTGCCCCCCTGCTGCCAACCCCAAAGACGTCCATAATCCTAATTCCTAGAACCTATTAATCTGTTGTATCAAATGGCAGATAGAAACTGCAAATGGAATTAAGGTTGCTAATCACCTGATCTTAAAATAGGGCAACTATCCTGGACTGTTGGGGTGGACTCAGTGTAATCACAAAACATCTCAAGTAAGAAGAGTCAGAATCAGAGACATGGGATAGGAAGAATGACTCATTTGACCATTGCTGGCTTTGAAGACAGAATGCGGCCACAAGCCAAGGAATGTAGTAGCCTTCAAAACCCGGAAAAGGCAAGAAAACAATTCTCCCCCAGCGCCTGCAGAAGCAGCATAGCCCGGCCACCTTGCTTTTAGCCCACTGACATCCACTTAGGATTTCTGAGCTTCAGAACTTTAAGTTAATACATTTATGTTGACTTAAGCCAACAAATTGGTGGTAATCTGTTGCAGTAGCCACTGGAAGCAAATTCAGATTTCACCGCAGCCTGGAGAAAAGTATGGCATCCATCTGCATTTGCGGACTTGTGATCAACATCAGTTATGAGGTCATTCACAAATAATTTGTTACTGATAATGACTAGATCTATGTGTGAATGAGTTTTAAGCAATTTTTGAGCAGATTCAGGATTATTCTTGTCATAGTGTTACTTTCCAAACTGCTTCCCTGAGTAAAAGAGAATAAGACGGGGTTCTAGCTGGGGCTGCAAGTCATGCAGAAATCATGAATGCATTTTTTTCTTTTGGACTGAACATTTACTTTGTGCTCAACACTGTCCTCAGGGCTTTATCTACATAATCATATTTACCCACCCACCCCCTAAAACCTGGAAGGTAGGGGTACTATTCATGTCGCTCATTTACTTGCCCAAGATAATGCAGACTTAGTGATGGAGCCGGGATTTGAACCTGTCATCAGTCAGGAGAGTGGGCAACCTCATGCCACTGACAGGTGTGTTGTCACAGCTAGAGAAGGTTGAGAACCCTAACCTAGCACCGAAGGCCACACTGCTGCAGACATCAGGGCTGCCTGCACTAGCTGGGCCACACAACACATCTGCCACTGTCATCAAGCCGTGGCACTCTTTTCCCAATTTACAAAAACAAAACTTTTTTAATAATAATAATTTCAATGGAAAAGCATTTCTCATGTTAGCTTCTTCTCTGATACATTTTTCTTAAGCTTTTGTTACTTGGTTGCCATTGTTTGAGTATCTACGTGCCAAGTACTAGAAGGGGTAAGACATATCATTATTTGTCATTAAATCCTCACACCAGTATTTCTGCCCCTTTGACAGATGAGGAAACAGAGATTCAGAGATGTGAAGTAACTACTGCAAAGTTAAATAGCCAACAAACAGCAGCAGATGGGCAGGAGAGTCCACAGTCCGATGTAGCCCTGAATTATCTGTTTAATCCTTTAAACTTAAATCCTTAATGCTTCCTGGTTTTCTGCAAAAATCCCAGTGACTTCCAGGTGCTCGACTTGAAGATTCCCGGTTTGGAATTTGCTCTTTCGATCCCTTGCTGTTCTCATAGGCAGTTTATTTATTAGGCCTGAAACATTGCAACTCAGCTCCAAGTTCCCTTGAGGCTATTTTCTCGAGACTTTGGAGGTTTCAAGCAAATCAGGGATTGGCTAACAAAACATTCTAAAACAGGTGAGTCATGGTTAAGTCTTACCCGTAAGAGGAAGCCAAGTGCAAAGTGTGAGGGGATTCAAAGGGCTCTCCCTTTCTCTCCTTCCTCGCCCTGAAACCTGGCTGTGCTCCCCAGACAGGTTCATAGTAGCAAAGCCATGGCTGTTTCAGCACATTAATGGGATGACTCCAGGAGTGATAAAGGCCATAGAGTGGAGCCGCTGAGAGAAGCTTTTGTGTCTCCAAGACTCCAACCCCTTTGATGAAACAGATGTTTGGGCCAGACCCTCCTTTACAGGGAGAGTTAAACCTCATTAAACAGCAGGAAAACTTCCTCGGTGGCAATGAACAGCCCACACGCTGGTCTTCCCTGGCAGCAGACGGGCTGGGGAAGAGGTGGTCTCTTGTCATCAAGCCCTGTGTCCCCCGCTCAGAGACTCTGGAGCTGGTGCCTATGACACATGGTCACCTTGGAGGCTTTGATTTATGGTTGACTTTGGGAAAGACCAGCCTCTGACCTTGGCAGCCTGTTGTCTCACCATCTTTTCTCTAGGTTGGGAGAACTTTCCATGAAGATGGATGTGCATCCCAAGTCTGACCCTGTGACAGAGCTTCCCAGAGACCTTTCGGTTCAAATGTAGCAGGAAGGCTTGAAATGAACCCCTTTCCTGATCTACCAGTGTCCCTGGAGCAGTCTACAGGCAAATGTGGAAAAATCCAGGACTAACATCTCCCCATGAGTTGAAGTTCAATCCAACACCTGAGAGTGCTGTACGTATCATCCACAGGCCCACGAAGCCTTCTTAGGCTTACTCTGAAGCATCAACTGTCCCACTGCCCAGCCAGGCTGCTTGAAATCAAACAAACCAACAAAGGACACAGGAGTTCCCCAAGGATGATTTTTCTCAATATATGCCAAGTAGTCCATTCAGTTTAGGGTGTGAGTTGGGATAGGGTCAATTATTTTAGCAAAATTGTGGATTTAGCATTATCTTTCTTGAACCAGAAACATCTGGATAGGATTTATCAGCCAACAAGAAGTTAGAAATGACTGAGCGGGGTGGGTGCAAAAAAGAAAAAAAAAAATTGTACGAGCTATGTTTAATTGAATAACAAAAATAGCTAATACATATTGAGAGCTTATCATGGGCCGCACACTATTCTAAGCATGTCATGTGTATCCCACTCAATTCTTGCAGTGATGCTCTGAGGCTGATAGCCTTATAATCCTTATTTTGTAGGAGAGGAAACAGACACAGAGAGGTTAAGTACATTGCCCGAGGCTGCACAGCTTTTAAGTGCCAAGTTGAGATTTGAACCCAGGCAGTCTGGCTCCAGAGTCCATACACTAACTACTATGATCACCTTTAAAATCTGCCTAAAAGTAGATGGAGGAGACAGTTGCCCCTTATAAGACAAGTTAATCCTCAGTGTTCAAATGGCTGTCTATGTGTCTGTGTGTAGGTACAAGACACATGACTGCACACACTGTGAACTGAAACACATGTAGCTCTCAGGACCCCTGTTCTGAGACACAGCTCATAAGCGCAGAGACACAGCTCTTCCCTCCCCAGGCATTTGGGCAGGCCAGAGGCCTGCTTAAGCCAGAGCCCTTGGCCAGCCAAGCTACCGGGAGGTGGCGCTGTGTCACTTTCCTACTCAGGAGCTTTTGTTTTCTGCGGGCTGCATGCTGGAGGTGGGGAGGCCAATTTGAGCAGAGCCTGTCGCCAATTTCCCTGATTTGAAACCTCACTTTCTTCTGTCACTTCCTTCAAATGAGCTGGGAGATGTTCATCAGATGACAGTTCTGAAAACGAGCCAAAGCTGTTCTCTTAATCCCATCTCAGGATGGATTTGAAAAGGGTGTTTCCAAACAAGGAGCAGATTTCATGTGTCAGAGTTACACTCACACTGACCTCTTGGTTTTCAAAAGGAGAGAGGAAAAACACACCCAAACGCTCAACCACCTTGTAAAGACTCGGGTGATCATGGGGCCATGGGCTGAGGCCCTGTCCACAAGGAGGTACACAGATGTCCATTCCGCAGGAAATCCCAGGGTGAGCTGGAGGAACCCCGTGCATCACATCTCTCCAGGCCTCAGTGGACTTGCTGGTCCAAGGTGGCCCGCCTCCCACAGGCCTCCAAGAGGCTTCTCCCTATGGAGGCCGAGTGCTCAAGGGCTTATGGCACTGCTGACATTTTGACATTTGCACATCAAATGAGCCGTACACTGACTTATCAAAGTCACAATCACCCAGCACAGTGATGCTTAGGCCTGGAAGGGAACCTCAAAGAAATTCGTCTGTCTCCCAGTTTTCTAGATGAGAACATTGAAGCCCAGAGACAGGATGCAAATCTCAACCTGGCAAATGGAGGAGCTGCAGCTGGCTCTCAGAATGTCCTGGCCAGGACAGCTGCCACTGCCTTAGGATAGAGTTTTAACCCCGAGGCACAGGAGGGGGAATGGAGCTTTGGAGTCAGACAGGCCTGGTTTGAATCCCAATGCTTTAAGCATATCTGCATGACCCTGGGAAAGTCATGAAACATTTCTGAGGCTCAGTTTCATCCGGAAAATGGGACAATATATAATCTGATCATAGGATTGTGATGAAGAGTAAATAAAGTAACATCCACATACGTTTCCAACATATGTCGCTTCATCCTTGTTTTTTTTTGGTGTTATTTTACCCCAGTCGGAAAAGCTGGTGTCAGAATGGGGCTGACACATCTCGATACTTAAGGCAGGCAGGCACCTTAAGTATCTAACTGTGCTAGGGGACCAGGTGGCTCATGCCTGTAATCCAGGAAATCAAGACTAGCCTGGCTAACATGGTGAAACCCCATCTCTACTAAAAATACAGGCAAAAAAAAAAAAAAAAGAATCTAACTGTGCTCTGTAACTATCCTGTCCTCAGACCATCAAGCTACCTTGATCTTGACTTGCAAATGTTGAGGACTGTCTTTTTTTGTCCTTTGAGATCTGGAAACAAAGCCAGCCTTACACACAAGGTTTTCGGAGATCCAGGAAGGCTTCCATACCTAAACCTTTCTCTTATCTTTCTGACGCCCATCCCTTGGCAAACATGTGTGGTCTCAGTGCCCTGAGTAAATGCTCTGATCTGGGCACTTATCTTTCTTTTTTAAACAGTCAAATATCCCCATGAGTATGATGATGATACTAACACCTTAGCATAATATTTTTCAATTAGATTGTTTTCTTGCTAATGTCTGCATTAAGGAGATAGAAATTTTTATGAGGATGAGAGAACGGCTGAAAAATAGTGATGTAATTTTTAAGCTGAGCCAAGGAGGTACCCCAAGAAGAAGCTTGAGCAGCAAGAGGTAGCAGGAGAGCAGTTTGGATAGAGAAAGGGCGTCTCAGGGAAATTCAGGGATCTAGAAATAATGGCAGGGGGGCATCAGAGTTAACATCAACCTGGAAAGTTTAGTGCAGCCGGTGTCTATGTGGGTGAGGTGACTTGGGACTACTGAAAAGCCTCAATCCACCCCCGTCCCCACATACACAGCATGTGTAAGGGCCTGTGGAAATGCCCTGCACTTGGGCCTGATTCAGAGACCTTCCTACGAAGCCGTGAATTTAAACTCTTCCTGACTCAGATAAGGCGTGTTCCTGATGGCTGACTTGGAGGAAGACCTTCATTCAAGCCTCAGTTATTTCACTATGCCAGGCTAGGGAGGTGACTAAGGCCCTCAAGAGAATCCCAGGACATGAGATTATCCCGGATCTCAAGAGGATCCCAAGCCAAGAGGATCCAGTTTCCATGAGAGTACAGTGACGTGTAGGTGAGCTCTCCTCCATAAGAATGGGTACATGTCACTGCACTCTCATGGAAACGTCTTCCCATAGACTGCGAGGTCCTGCTTGACCCAGGCTCACCTCCCAGCCCTTTCTGATGCTCTGGCCCAGCCAGGCTGGCCTCTTCCTGCCTGCCCTTGGGAACTGCTGCACCAGCCGCTGCCTCTGCCAGGTACACTCCTCCCCGTGGTCTTCCCAGGGTGCGCTCCTTCTTCATCATCCAGGTCTCAACTCAAAGCCCCCCTCCTTAGAGAAGTTGGCCCTGGCCCACAAACCCAACCTCACCCCACCCACCCTTCACTCCCTCTCTTTAGTGTCGCTGGCCACTCACTGGCAGCTTCATGAGGCGGGAGCAGTTCTGTCTCCATGCTGCATTCCAGCACACGAAGAGAAGGCACTCAGGAGGCTAGCAAGAAAGACTGTTTTCTGAATGGATGGCTTCCTCTCTCATCTGTTTGCGCTCCTACTTTAGCGGGTTTTTTTTCCTTACCTAAATCACGCTCAGATTTCCAAGTGTAAAATAATGTTGTTTTCCCTCAAGCCGGATACTCTTTCCAGCAGCCATCTATTTTTCTTTCCTTTGCATCCAAACTCCTTTCGAGGGTCACCCTCACTGCTCCAGCTCCACCGTGCCTCCCGTTCACGCTACCGTGGCTCACAATGGGTCTTCTGCCTTCACCCCTGGGCGGATACGATTCTTGTGAGCTAAGTATCCCCAGTAGCCACACAGGTGATGCACTACACAACTTCGGGGGTCACCATCCCATAGACAAGGGTGTAGACGACTCCCCCCGGAGGTGTGCGGTGTGCACAGCCATGCCTGGCCGCCTTGCTCGGGAGCCATGTTAATCACCAGCGATCTCCTCTCCTCAGGCTTTAGCCTCCTTGATCTCCTGGCAACACGACACTGTTGATCCTCTCCTCTCTGACCCGATGAAGTGCCATATTCTCCCAGTTTCTGCCCCACTCCTCTAACGTCTCCCTCCAGCCTCCTTTCCTAATTCTTCTTGCCACTCCCTCTCACTAGCTGGGTGCTCTCTCAGACTCTCACCTTAGATCCACACAGCCTGCTTCAGCGATCTCCACCTCAACTCCTCAACAAATGACCCGCTTCTCCCCTTGTATTAGCCCGTTCTCACACTGCTATAAAGAATACTACCTGAGACTGGGTAATTGTAAAGGAAATAAGTTTAATGGACCCATAGCTCTGCATGGCTGGGGAGGGCTCGAAAAATTGGCTGTCATGGCAGAAGCAGGCAACTTCTTCCCAAGGTGGCAGGAGACAGAAGCATGAAGGAGGAACTTCCAAACACTTATGAAGCCATCAGATCTTGTGAGAACACACTCACTATCATGAGAACAACATGGGGGGAGAACCACCCTCTGTTCCAATCACTTTCCTTCCTCAACACATGGGGATTACAGGTCCCCTCCTTGACATGTGGGGACTACAGTTCGAGATGAGATTTGGGTCCGGATACAGGGCCAAAACAAGTCACCCGTCCTCACACACCGGCTGGACACCTCCACTTGACATGAGGGAGATCCCAAAGGCCAACTCTACCTGATGCCCAAACTTCCCAGGGTCTTGCTCTGTCTGGACCAGTATGGGGGCCATAGTTGTAGGAATATAGCAAGATGTGGTGCTGGGGATGATGCTGACATCCTGTACCTGGTAGAATCTTTCCACAGCACCCCCTTTCCCATAACTGTCACCCAGTCCCACCTCATGCATAAATAGTTCCTCATGCTAAACACTGCACTGGTGAAGGGGAGAGGAAAAACCCAGCCGAAACCGGCCCTGCTCTGAGAGACAGCCTGATTCCAGGGACTTCTCGGGTCACTGACATTGTTCACTGAGGAGGGAATCTGTCCACAGAGAGATTGGAGGGAGCCAGCTCTGACAGGTACAGAATAAAGAGTTGGCAGGGACAGTGAGCATTTCAGAGAGAAGGGGGGCACTCTGACAGCCGCCTGACCTGGGAATTGGAGCCTTCTATTTACACTTGACTTCCATTGCAGATGCATGAGGAGAATGAGCACAAAAAAAGAGAAGGAAAGGGAAAGAGGGGGCAGATGCTTGCCCAGGCACCCACCTGTCAAGCTGTGGAGAAATAGTGCTATAGTTGGGAGCTGGGTCTGGGCCTTGCTGCCTCTGTCCTGGCTGAGGGCTGCCCAAGTCTGACAGACACATGTGATCCTTAAGCTGTGCGTCAGTGGTCTCACATGGGAGTGGGCAGATTGTTCCCCAGAGACCATCTCAGTTGCCTCTGAACCACTTCCCATTTTGGTGCCCCTCGAAATTAACAGAAGTAAAAACCCAAGGCTACTGTACCTTTTCTATATTTTTGTTTTTTAGTTTGTGGAAAACAGAAAGGAAGCCAGAGCTATCCTTGTTTGCCTTTATGTTTAAGGACCTATCTGGTTTTTATTGGACCATCCAGAGATGGTACCACTTCCCAAGAGAGCTGGTATTTTCTATCAGAGTCCTTTCTGGGCTCTGGAAATGCAGCTCTTGCTGCACTGGGGTAATGTCCCACATGCCTGGGACATTCCACCCTGACAGAGTTGTACTGTCTGCAGCAGCTGGACACACTGCTCAGTGACCAGCTTGAACCCAGAAATTGCAGTCGGAGCAGGTCTTATTGGAGTAGAGCCATGCTTCATTTGGCTGAGAGGCACAGCCAGGGACTTCAGCACAGTGCCACTCAAAGTGGGGCATATACACTGTGCCATAGATGGTTTGTAACTGCACTGCAACATAACAAATAGTACAAAATCTGAGAGTGAGCAACTAGAGACTTTTTTTTTAACATGGCAGACACACATTTAATATTTTCATCAATTGCTAAACAGTTTTCTATGATACCATTTGGAATAATTTTACACCCCCACTAGTGATGTATGAAAGTTTCTGTTGTTCTACATCCTAATTAATATTTAGGTATTTTTTCAGTCATTTAGAAAATTTTTCCATAAGTTATTGGGGTACAGGTGGTATTTGGTCACATGAGTAAGTTATTTAATGGTGATTTGTGAGACATTGATGCATCCGTCACCTGAGCAGTGTACACTGCACCATATTTGTACTTTTATCCCTTGCCGCCTTTCACTCTTCCCCCCAAGTCCCCAAAGTCCCTTGTATCATTCTTATGCTTTTGCATCCTCATGGCTTAGCTCCCACATATCAGTGAGAACATACGATGTTTGGTTTTCCATTCCTGAGTTACTTCACTTAGAATAATGGTCTCCAATCTCATCCATGTCACTGCAATCTCATCCAAGTCATTCCTTTTTATGGCTGAGTAGTATTTCATTTTGTGTGTGTGTGTGTGTGTGTGTGTGTATGCACATGTATCACAGTTTCTTTATCTGCTTTTTGACTGATCAGCATTTGGGCTGGGTCCATGATTTTGCAATTGTGAATTGTGCTGCTATAGACATGCATGTGCAAGTACATTTTTCAAATAATGATTTTTTTTTTCCTCTGGGTAGATACCCAGTAGTGGGATTGCTGGATCAAATGATAGTTCTACATGTAGTTCTTTAAGGAAACTCTACACTGTTTTCTGTAGCAGCTGAATTAGTTTATGTTCCCATCAGCAGTGTAGAAGAGTTCCCTGATCACCACATCCTTGCCAACATCCACTGTTTTTGAATTATGGACATTCTTGCAGGAGTAAGGTGATATTGCATTGTGGTTTTGATTTTCATTTCCCTGATCATTAGTAATGTTGAGGATTTTTTCATGTTTGTTGGCCATTTGTATATCTTTTTTTGAGAATTGTCTAGCAATGTCCTTGGCCCACTTTTTAATGGGATTGTTTGCTTTTTTCTTATTGATTGGCTTGAGTTTGTTGTAAATTCTGGATATTAGTCCTTTGTCAGATGTGTAGATTGCAAAGGTTTTCTCCTACTCTGTGGGTTGTCCATTTACTCTGCTGTCTGTTCCTTTTGCTGTGCAACAGCTCTTTCGTTTAATTAGGTCCCAGCTATTTATCTTTGTTTTTATCATATTTGCTTTTGGGTTCTTGGTCATGAAATCCTTGCCTAAGCCAATGTCTAGAAAGGATTTTCCAATGTTATCTTTTAGGATTTTTATAGTTTCAGGTCTTAGGTTTAAGTCCTTAATCCATCTTGAGTTGATTTTTGTATAAGATGAGAGATGAGAATCCAGTTTCATTCTCCTACATGCGGCTAGCCAATTATCCCAGGACCATTTGTTGAAAAGGGTGACCTTTCCCCACTTTATGTTTTTTTGCTTTGTCAAAGATCAGTTGGATGTTAGTATTTGGGTTTATTTCTGGGTTCTCTATTCTGTTTCATTCGTCTATGTGCCTATTTTTATACCAGTACCACACTGTTTTGGTGACTATGGCCTTATATTATAGTTTGAAATCAGGGAGTGCGATGCTTCCAGATTTGTTCTTTTTGCTTAGTTTTACTTTGGCTCTGCAGGCTCTTTTTTGGTTCCATATGAATTTTAGAATTTTTTTTTCTAATTATGTGAAGAATGATAGTAGTATTTTGATAGGGATTGCATTGAATTTGTAGATTGCTTTTGGCAGTATGGTTATTTTCACAATATTGATTCTACCTATCCATGAACATGAGATGTGTTTCCATTTGTTTGTGTTGTCTGTTTTCCTTCAGCAGTGTTTTGTAGTTTTCCTTGTAGAGGCATTTCAACCTTGGTTAGGTATATTCCTAAGTTTTGTTTTTTGTTTTTTGTTTTTTGTTTTTTTTGCAGCTATTGTCAAAGGGGTTGAGTTTTTTATTTGATTCTCCTCCTGGTCACTGTTGGTGTATAGAAGAGCTACTGATTTGTGTACATTAATCTTGTATCTGGAAACTTTGCTGAATTCTTTTATCAGTCCTAGCAGCTTTCTGGAGGAGTCTTTAGGGTTTTCAACGTAAACCATCATGTCATCAGCAAACCGTGTCAGCTTGACTTCCTCTTCACTGATTTAGATGCCCTTTATTTCTTTCTCTCGTCTGATTGCTTGGCTAGAACTTCTAGTACTACATTGAAGAGAAGTGGTGAGAGTGGGCATCCTTGTCTTGTTCCACTTTTCAGAAAGAATGCTTTCAACTTTTCCCCATTCGGTATTATGTTGTCTGTGGGTTTGTCATAGATGGCTTTTATTACATTAAGGAATGTCCCTTGTATGCCAATTTTCCTGGGAGTTTTAATCATAAAGGAATGCTGGATTTTGTTGAATGCTTCTTCTGCATTTATTGAGATGATCAAGTGATTTTTGTTTTTGATTCTGTTTCTATGGTGTATTGCACTTATTGACTTGTATATGTTAAACCATCCCTGCGTCCCTGGTATGAAGCCCACTTTATCATGGTGGATTATCTTTTTGATATGTTAGATTCAGTTAGCTAGTATTTTGTTAAGGATTTTAGCATGTATGTTCATCAAGGATATCAGTCTGTAGTTTTCTTTTTTGGTTATGTCCCTTCCTGGTTTTGATATTAAGATGATGCTGGCTTCATAGAATGAATTAGGGAGGGTTCCTTCTTTCTCTATCTTGTGGAATAGTGTCTAAAGGATTGGTACCAATTCTTCTTTGAATGTCTGGTAGAATTCTGCTGGGAATCTGACTTTTTTTGTTGGCTATTTTTTAATTACCCTTTCAATCTCATTGCTTGTTATTGGTCTGTTCAAGGTATCTAATTCTTCCTGATTTAAGCTAGGAGGGTTGTATTTTTCCAGGAAATTATCCATCTCTTCTAGGTTTTCTAGTTTATGTGCATAAAGGTGTTCATAGTAGCCTTGAATGATCTTTCATATTTCAGTGATGTCAGTTGCAGTATCTCCTGTTTCATTTTTTAGGTTATTTGGATTTTCTCTCTTCTTTTCTTGGCTAATCTTGTTAATTGTCTATCAATTTTATTTATCTGTTCAAATAACCAGTTTGTTGTTTCACTTGTCTTTTGGGTTTTTTGTTTCCGTTTTATTTAGTTCTGCTCTGATCTTGCTTATTTCCTTTTCTTCTGCTGGGTTTGGGTTTGGTTTGTTCTTGTTTCTCTAGTTTCTTGAGGTGTGACCGTAGAATGTCAGTTTGTGCTCTTTCAGTCTTTTTGATATAGTCATTTAGGGCTATGAACTTTCCTCTTAGCACTGCCGTTGCTGTAACCCAGAGGTTTTGGTAGCTTGTGTCATTTTTGTTGCTCAGTTTAAAGAATTTTTTAATTTCCATCTTGATTTCCTTTTTGACCCAATGCTCATTCAGGAGCAGGCTATTTAATTTCCATGAATTTGCATGGTTTTGAAGATTCCTTTTGGTGTTGATTTCCAGTTTTATTCACTGTGATCTGAGAGAGTGCTTGATAAAATTTCAATCTTCTTAAATACATTAAGGCTTGTTTTATGGCCTATCATATGGTCTATCTTGGAGAAAGTTCCATGTGCTGTTGAACAGAATGTGTATTTTCGTGGTTGTTGGATGGAATGTTATGTATCTGGTAAATCCATTTGTTCCAAGGTATAGTTTAAATTGTTTCTTTGTTGACTTTCTGTCTTGATGACCTGTCTAGTGCTATCAGTGGAGTACTGAAGTTCCCCGCTATTATTGTGTTGTGTCTATCTCATTTCTTCTATTAGTAATTGTTTCATAAATTTGAAAGCTCCAGTGTTAGGTGCATAAATATTTAGGATTGTGATATTTTCCTGTTGGACAAGGCCTTTTTCCATTACGTAATGTCCCTCTTTGTCTCTTTTAACTGCTATTGCCTTAAAGTTGTTTTGTCTGATATAAAAATAGCTACCCCTACTCACTTTTGGCATCCATTTGCATGAAATGCCTTTCTCCACCCCTTTGCTATAAGTTTATGTGAGTCCTTATGTGTTAGGTGAGTCTCCTGAAGGCAGCAGATAGTTGGTTGGTATTTAGGCCATTTACATTCGATGTTAGTGTTGAAATGTTAGGTACTGTTGTATTCATTGTGTTTTTTGTTTCCTGTGTACTTCGTTTTGTTTTTGCCTTTTAACATGTATTTTTGTTTTATGGGTCCTGATTTATGCTATGAAGAGGTTCTGTTTTAATGTATTTCCAGGATTTGTTTCAAGATTTAGAGGAGTTCTTGAAGCAGTGGCTTGATAATGGCAAATTCTCTCAGCATTTGTTTGTCTGAAAAAGACTGTATCTTTCCTTTATATATGATGCTTGGTTTCGCTGGAAACAAAATTCTTGGCTGATAATTGTTTTGTTTGAGGAGGCTGAAGATAAGGCCTCAATTCCTCTGGCTTGCAGGGGTTCTTCTGTGAAATCTGCTGTTAATCTGATAGGTTTTCCTTTATAGGTTACCTGGCACTTCTGTTTCACAGCTCTTAAGATTCTTTCCTTTGTCTTAACTCTGGATAATCTGATGACAATGTGCCTAGGGGATTATCTTTTTGTGATGAATTTCCCAGGTATTCTTTGTGCCTCTTGTATTTCGATGTCTAGGTCTCTAGCAAGGCTGGGGAAGTTTTCCTTGATTATTCCTCCAAATATGTTTTCCAAGCTTTTAGAATTCTCCTCTTCCTCAGGAACACCAAGTATTCTCAGGTTTGATCATTTAACAAAATCCCAGACTTCTTGGAGACTTTGTTCACATTTTCTTATTCTTTTTTCTTTGTCTTTGTTTGATTGGATTAATTCAAAGGCCTGTCTTTGAGCTCTGATTTTCTTTCTTCTACTTGTTCAGTTCTATTGCTGAGGCTTTCCAGAGCATTTCACATTTCTAAAAGTGTGTTCAAAGTTTCCTGAATTTTTTATTATATTTTCTTTAAGCTATCCTTTTCCTTGAATATTTCTCCCTTCACTTCTTGTATCATTTTTTGGGTTTCCTTGCATTGGGCTTTGCTTTTTTCTGGTGCCTCCCTGATTAGGTTAATAACTAACCTCCTGATTCTTTTTCAGGTAAATCAGGCATTCCTTCTTGGTTTGGATCCAGTTCTGGTGAACTAGTGTGATTTTGGGGGGATGTTAAAAAGTCGTGTTTTGTCATATTACCAGGGTTGGTTTTCTGGTTCCTTCCTATTTGGGTAGGCTCTGTCAGAGGAAAGGTCTAGGGCTGAAGGCTGTTGTTCAGATTCTTTTGTCCCACAGGTGTTCCCTTGATGTAGTACTCTCCCTCTTTTCCTATGAATGTGGCTTCCTGTGAGCCAAACTGCAGTGATTGTTGTCTCTCTTCAGGGTCTAGCCACCCAGCTAGTCTAACCTGGTAGTGGGGGTTGTCTGTACAGAGTCCTGTGATGTGAACCTTCTATGGGACCCTCAGCTATGGACACCAGTGCCTGTTCCAGTAGAGGTGACGGTACGGGCAGGCTGCAATGGACTCCCTGAGGGTTCTTAGCTTTGGTGGTTTAATGCTCTATTTTTGTGCTGGTTGGCCTCCTGCCAGGAGGTGGTGCTTTCCAGAGAGCATCAGCTATAGTGGTATGGAGAGGAACTGGTGGCTGGTGGGGCCCTAGAACTCCCAAGATTATGCCCTTTGCCTTCGGCTGCCAGGGTGGGTAGGAAAGGACCATCAGGTAGGGCAGGGCTAAATGTGTCAGACTCTCTTGGACGAGTCTTGCTGCAGCTGCTATGGAGAATGGGGTGAGATTCCCAGTCACCAAAGTTGTATACATAGGAGGATTATGGCTGCCTCTGCTGAGTCATGCAGGTTGTCAGGGAAGTGGGGGAAAGCTGGCAGTCACAGGCCTCACCCAGCTCCCACACCAACAAAAGGGCCGGTCTCACTCCCAACTAGAGACTTTTATAGCAATTAGACATTGCTGGGTCATTCAAGTGCATAGCCATGCACTCATCTCATTGAAAGAGTTTGACCTGGTTGAATGTCCACACTTGCACAGTAAGTGCACAAGACAAGAGCTGCTATTAGTCATGGGCAATAGGAGGTACTGATTTCCAAATCGTGCATAGATTGGAAATTTAAAAATCTGATCCATCACCACAGACAGTTTGAGAAGCACTACTTTAATTTAGTCTATAAAAATCTCTGAGAATTAGTGCCATAAATAACCTGTCTACCTTTGTTAAATTCAATGTTGCCCAAATTTATTTAACCATGAGGTATTTTGGGGTTGGAAGGACGGCTACTGGCATACCAAAAAAGTGCTGTATCTCAAAACATACTTTGGAGAAGACATTCTAAATGGTGAGAATGAGTAAGTGGAGAATCCCTTGGTCCAGAATCTCTAAACATTTCCCAAGCCACAGGCCCCACTTGGCTAGATCAGTCAGGGCCTTAGGTTACCACTTCATTTGGATTAACTGGAATAATTTAAAGACTGCTCCTGGTCACTTGGTGCCTTGGAAGACTTTTTTTCCTGCTCCCAGTGGCCAAACTTTTACCCAGAGTGAGACTGCAGGCACCACCAACCCATTATCTCAAGCATCCAGTTTTAATTCAATTACAAAATGGCACCCAGAAGCGACCACAGCACAACAAGCCCAGGTAAGTTCGTCACTGAGGCAGAGATACTAACTCCTTCATGCCACAAGGGGCCATTTACTATAAACCAGCACTGGACCAGGGCACCTGGGATCCAGGAGTGGAGTAACTTCTAATTCTCCCCCCTCAGTCCTCCGTACATTATAAACAAAGACTTGCGCATTCTCTCTTTTTTTTTCTTTTTATGACTACCTTTGTGCCAGACTTGCACGTTCTCATCTTAAGCTTTACTAGTTATTTGCTGCTGTGATCACCAAGCCATACAAAACCTTTTTCTTTCCTTGTAGTAAGTGGTATGCTGGTAAGTGCTTAACAACCAACTCTCTGTGGAGAGTAGGTGGGAGCCCCACTTCATAGTGTTTGCCAATTTCTGTGGTGTAAATACTCCTACGATGGCCTATTTCAAGCTGCTGTCCTGATCCCACTGACTATGAATTTAAGAATTGATACACAGAATCAGTTCTCAGGAACCAGTGTCAGCCAGGCCAATTCCAGCAAAATGTTGCTGTAAAGTCTGAATTTCTCATCATAATATTATAGCCTGATTTGTTGAACCACACAAAGTCTGAGCAGGAAAACACCTCAGAGATAATCTACTCTAAATTTCCCCATTTGAAGGATATGGAACCAGGCCCAAAGAGGTACAGTGACTTGCCTAAGGCAACCCAGCAAGTGAATGGCAGATGGGACTCAAATTCAGAACTTCTGGCTCTTTCATTCACACTATGTTTCTCTTTAAACATATGGTCTTGTTGATTCAGAAAATAGTCTGGCAAGAGTATCCCTTTAATAGAAGGAGAAACTGAGAACGGGTATTAAGAATTACCCAAAGCCACAGAGCTAATAAGTGTACTCATGTCTGTCTGACTTCCATTTCACTGAAACCTCTCCATTCCACCTTTTTTTTTTTTTTTTGGCTAGATGCCACCATGAGACGTGCTCTTCTACAGTCTTTCAGCTGCTAAAGAGTTTTGACCAGCAAGTCATGGATAGGTTGCTCCATGGTGAATTGCTCTGTTGACTTCCAGTCTGTTACCCATTAATTCTCTATTCTGAGTATTACCTATAGCTGACATTAATGATACATCTATGACTTAGGATACATGGTAGGCTGCCATAACAGAGAAATGCCTAAATACAACGGCTTAAACAATATTGAAGTTTATTTCTCTCTTACCTGGAGTTCAGGTAGAGAGTCTAGGTCTTTATGGTGGCTCAGGAATGTTAGGGGCCCAGGTTCCTTCTTTTCTGTTCCTCTGCTCAAAACATGGCTCAATGTAAGGCTTTCATCGCATGGCCCAAAATGGCTGCTTCAACTTCTGCCATCATAGCCATGGACCAAGCAGAGGAAAGGAGAAAGTGGAGGAAGAACAGGGCATGCTTCTTCTTCTCTTTCACTGCACTTTCAAAAGTTGCACGTATTATTTTTGCTCACACACCACTGGCAAGAAAAGAGTCACATAGTGACATATTTGTAAGGGAGGCTGAGAAATGTAGTTTTTAGCTGAGCAGCTATGTTCTCAGCAAAACCTGAGGGCTCTCCTGAAGGAAGAAGAGAACGCACATTGAGAAATAATTAGCAGTTTCTGCTATGGTGTCTGAGATGCAGGAGATAGAGAAGGAATGAAGATAGGAAAGAAGAAAGAAGGAAGATGTGAAACATAAAGGCAGCCACACACACTGTTGGAGAGTCTAGTGTCAGGAGAAGAATTGCAATCAGCCTGTGTCCTCTTCAGAGTCAAACACCTGTATCATCCTAAGAATCTGCACCATTTAGGATGTTTCTGAAAACTTTTTAAAATTTATTTTGAATGAGCTATTCAGATGATTTTTTGTTTTATTTTTTATTTTGAGACAGAGTCTCCCTCTGTCACCCAGGCTGGAGTGCAGGGTGCAATGTCAGCTCACTGCAAGCTCCGCCTCCCACAGAGGGGGTTTTTCAAATGTCCAAACATAAATCCATGCTCTCTGATGGATGGTGTCATCTTCAAATCCAGACTATAAATGATGATGCTCTGTGGTGACGAAGATCAGGCAGGTGGTTCAGTGCTTGAACTTTAATTATGTGGACTAAGGCGAGGTATAAATATAATTTAAGTGTTATCGCCCATTTTTGCTTTGGGGAGCAGCCTTTGGGCTCTGGGCTTTAGGCTCACTTCCACCCTCCTGCTTTTAGCCACCTTCAGAAGGGCCATAACTTTGGCATTAATAAAAGGCCTAACGAAACAAACCAGATTAAGGGCACACAACTGTCTTGAGTCTTGGCAATGGTCTGCTGTGTTCCTAATTACGATGGCAGCACCTCTCAGGGCATCTGATTTCCTGCTTGGATGATGAGAACCTGCCCCCATTTGAGCTTAACATAAGGAGTCAGGCAAGGGTTCAGATGCCCTTCAGAGGAAGAAAGCAAACTCAAGATTCAGCATCTCTGGCAGGGGTTCCTTGGAGGTATGCTTTGAATTGCTTAATCCTTTTAAACACTTTTGAGAGTGCATTATCTCCTGCTTGACTGTTCAAAACCTCAGTAAAGATGGCTGTCTCAGCCTGATGGAGTGGAAAGATGGAATGTTGGAAATTTTTCCAGTGAAAATCATTCAGCAGTGCTTATTCTCCAGTGCCTCTATTTCCTCATCTGTAAAATGGGGGTAACAATACCAATTACAAAGGGGTGTCAGGAGGATTGATGAAAAAGTGCTGCAAAGCGCCTACCAGGCACATGGTGAGGGCTCAGTAAGAGCTAGTTTTCTTCTTCCATCCAAAAGGCAAAAGCCTTTGCCTGTAGCCTCAGAGGGGCTGCTCTGCCTCCAATTCAGAGCAGAGTAACAGGCAACAGGAAGACTCCCTATTCCTTCCTGGGGAGTCTTGTCTCTTCAGTTCAATCCCACCAGAGTGCATTAAGTGCCTGCTGAGTGCAAGATTTTCCCCAGGAGACTAGAAGGAGGAGTCAGACACCATCTCTGCCTGGGCTGAGCATGTATACTACCAGCAGGAGAACCAGGACAAGAGCACATATAAGTATAAAGCAAAGCAGACATTTGACACTCTGGAACTTGCCTCATTACCTCTGAAAGCTCCATCGCATAGCAGGGAGTTAGCAGGATGTGGTTCTCATAAACCCCAAAGTGGTGATTTCCATATTCAGTAACTTTGATTTTTTTCCCCACTACCATTTATGTTTTCTGTTTCAAGAGATAAAGCTCTTTGGAAAATTCTAATGCATTCTCTTTTCCAGGCGTACAGCTGCTTTGAACAGCCCAAGTTAATTGGAAATCTCTCCTAAAATCATGCTGCACTTTCTAAGGCCATTTAAAAATTCATGATCATATTCAGATTGTCCCTGTGAGTTCAGCCATTGGGGTCTTTTCACTATTTAAAGTCACAGCCTGGTCTCTAGGAGCCACGTATCTAGCCATATTATTAAAATGCCTATCTGCAAGTCACAAAAAAGACAAAGCTCTCAGACAGACAAAAGGCCTTCTCTTTGATTAAAAGCAAATCCTCCATTATGAGAAATGAAACTGCCTCCATAGATGGCACTAAACTTGACATCAAGGTACCTTCCTACCTGAGGAGTCCAGGGGAGAGCAAGGAGCCTCTGAAGATAACAGCACCTAGGGCTTCATTAGAGCACTAACCATGCAGGCAGGAACTCCACTTGCTTCCTAGGCTGTCTCTCTTGACCAAGCTGCCAGGGCCAGAGTCTGACACAGGGCCTGGTTTACAACAGATGCTCATCAGTAAGTATTTATTAAATGAATGCATAAATGAAATAATAAAATATGGCCAAAAAGTTGGCATGAATATGAGTGATAACAAGACAAAACAGGTCATGAAAGTTCCCAGTGTTCACAGCGCTATCACCAAATGACCTAAGAGACAGAATTTCCTAATTGTCAAACTGTAATAACCATGTTTTCTAGTTTCGATATTTGCTGCATTGACATCATGGGGTCTTGATGAATCTTGGGGAACTTCCCTTTCTAGGGTTAGACAATTCTTAGAGATAGTGAAACATTCAGGCTGGGCTCAGTGGCTCATGCCTGTAATCCCAGCACTTTGGGAGGCTGAGGGAGGCACATCACTTGAGGATTACAGGAGTTCGAGACCATCCTGACCAACATGGTAAAACCTCGTCTCTACTAAAAATACAAAAATTAGCCAGGCATGGTGGCACACGCCTGTAATCCAGCTACTCAGGAGGCTGAGGTAGGAGAATCTCTTGAACCCAGGAGGCAGAGGTTGCCGTGAGCCAAGATTGCATCACTGCAATCCCGCCTGGGCAACAGAACAAGACTCCATCTCAAATAAAAAAGCAAACAAACAAACAACAACAACAACAAAAACTCATCTACTGTGTACTTTTTGTATGCAAACCTATCCATGAAGAGCCCATAGCCCAACCACCTCCTTTACTGAGTTATCCACTCAGGGCCAATACCTACCTGCCCTAATCACCTCAAGGCCAGGTGCCAGGTAACTACAGACAGCCCCTATTCCCCAGAGCACACTGAAATTACGCAAACTAACCAAGCCTAAACTTGGTTATCCTGCCTTGCCCAGTTCTTCCTGCAGAAACCACCATAAAGGCCCTTGCTCATGTTTTCCCCTTGCTCCCTCTGCCTCCTGACCAACCCTAGTGCTTCCTTATGTGTCCCCCACCCCATAACGTGGCCTGTTCCCTCTTCTTGGGAACCATGAGTAGCAAATTCTCTTTACAATAGCCGTCATCTCCTGATCTGTTGGACTCATCATATCTGAATAATAATAAAACCTACATTTTCAAACATAAACAATTGACTTGGTCTTATAGACAGAAATGTTCCTACAGTAAGAAAGTAAAGGATATCAATGTATCCATTCATCTGAAAATATTTATTGAGCACCCACTGTGAGCCAAGCACTCTGACAGGCTCTGAAGGCACTGACCTATAGCTCTCTGATATGGTTTGGCTGTGTCCCCACCCAAATCTCATCTTGAATTGTAGTTCCGATAATCCCTATTTGTCATGGGAGGGACCTGATGGGAGGTAATTGAATCATGGGAGTAGGTTTTTCCATACTATTCTTGTGATAGTGTAAAAGTCTCATGAGATCTGATGGATTTACCTGCTCTCTTGCCTGCCACCATGTAAGACGCGACTTTGTTCCTCCTTCGCCTTCTGCTATGATTGTGAGGCCTCCCCAGTCATGTGGAACTGTGAGTCCATTAAACCTCTTTTTCTTTATAAATTGCTCAGTCTCAGGTGTTTCTTCATAGCAGTATGAAAATGGACTAATACCTCCTGCAATTATCCTGTACTGTGTTATATCTCTGTGCCTTCACTGATGCTGTTTCCAGTGTTTTTTCTTCCACTTTCCCGCCTGGCTAACACCAAATCATCTTTCAAGCACATCTCAAATGTTGCTTCTCCTGTTAAGCCTTCCACCTGACTGCCTAAACTGGCAGACTTCCTGACCACACACTTCTTTGTGCTTTTACTCTACCATCTGCATTCAGTAAGAGGACTATGATGAGCCAGGCATGGTGCCAGGCACATGAATATGGAGATAAATTATAAATAGTTCCTGGCCTCAAAGAGCTCATAGTTTGGGGAAGTATGTTGCACATGACTAATTGCAATAGAGTTTGCAGGCGCCACAATCATAGGGCAGGTCCCCAGATGACCTTGGCTGACCTAGCTCTTCCTTTTCTTGCTTGCATTTCTCAGGCAGAATGGACTGAGAATGCAGCATCCTGAGATAAGGAGGAAATGTCCAGAACAGCCGGGCCTATGTCCTTATTCCTTCTAGAACTAGATGTTCTGCAACGCTGGTGCTCAGTGAGCCAAGTGACACCCAGAGTACATAAACCGAGGGCAGAGCAGTTTTGAGGCCCCTCAGCTGTGGTGCAACATGGGGTACAGGCCTTGGGCAGCTTTCCTGAGCACTGCTGGACCAGCTCACCATAAATCCCAGGTTTTTCTTTAACCTTGCTGCCTATTTATGAGTAATAAATCTACATGGCCTAAAAATAAGATTCAACAAGAAATAGAAAAGATAAAGAGTCCCATATCCATTTTCAAAATTTAATATGTAGTCAAAAATGGCTCCACAAAGAAAATGCAAGGTCCACATGGTATTACAGGTCAGCACTATCAAAACTTCCGGAACAGATTAATGCTAATCTCACACAAACAGTCTGAAGGATGAAAAAAATAGAGGAAGCAGTGCTGAAATCATTTTATGGGACTAGTTTAAGTATAATGATTTTAAGTCACAGGCACTTTGACACTCCTTCCTTCAAAAGGTAACGTCAGCCGGGGATGGTAGTATGTGCCTGTAGTCTGAGAAGTTCAGTTGAGCCCAAGAGTTCAAGGTCAACCTGGGCAATATAGTGAGAAGAAAACAAGCTGAAGTCTCTGTGCCTTCCCCAAAACCTGATGTGACTTTCTCAACAAGCAAGATGCAGCAGAAGAGGTGCCATATGACTTCCAAGGTTAGAAAAGGCTATGCAGCTTCTACCAGTTTCTCTTGGGATTCTTGTTCTGGAAGTCTCCAGTAGCTGAATGACTTGAAAACTGCCATGCTGAAGAGACCAAAAAAAAAAAAAAAAAAAAAAAAAAAAAGAAAAAAAAAAAAAAAAAAAAAAAAAAAAAAAAAAATTAGAGCTAGGAAGAGATACCTATGAGTCTCAGCTTTCCAGCTCCACCTGTTTGAGTCTTCCCAAGCCAGGCAGCTGGCAAATGAGTGAGAAAGCCTTTCAAGTGATTTCCAGCCACCCTGACTGCAAACACACAAGAGATCCCAATCAAGAGTCATTTCGTTGAGCCCGGTCAACCCCCAGAGCCATGAGAGATAATAATAATAAATGATTGTTGTTTAACACCACTCAGTTTGGAGTAGTATTTTTACGTATAATAAATGCCCAGAATGGATTTTTATGTAGCAAAAGATAACTAAAACATTAACCTTGGTACCCAGTCTAGACAAAGACAGAATCAAAAGGAAAGTGGCAGGCTAATCTCATTCATGAGCATACTAAAGTCCTAGACAAAATATTGGCAAGCCGAATCCAGCCATATATAAACAAAGATACTGCATATGACCAAGTTGGGTTTATCCCAAGAATGTAATACTAGAAAATTGATTAATGAAATCCACTCCATTTATAGATTAAAGGAGGAAAAAAACATGATTATTTCAGTAGATACAGGGGAAAGTATTCAACAAAATATAACATTAACTCGTGGTTTTTTAAAAACTAAAATCTTCTCAAACTAGGAATGAGAGGGAACTTCCACAGCCTGATAATGGGAAACTTCAAAAACAAAAGAAACAAACAAAAAAAAACTACCACAAACATATGGTGAAATGTTGAAAACGTTCCCTTCAAGACAAAGAAGGGGACAGGAATGCTCACTATTAACATACCTATTCAACTTGGTACTGAAGGCATCAATCAGAGAAGTATAAATGAAACAAAAATTGTCATTATTTGCAGGTTATTTAATTATTTATCTAAAAAACATTCTAAACGATGTGCAAAAATGTTAGAATTTGAGAGTTTATCAAAATTCTGTAGAAAAACAATCTAAAAAGTCAATTGCATCTCCAAACACCATCAAGTTAGAATATGTAATTTTTAAAGACATCATTTACAACAACCAGAAAAATATGAGATAAAACAACAAAGCAAATACAATAAAATGTTAACGTTTAGAAAATATGAGTGAAAGGAATTTTGTGTATTGCTTTTATAACTTTTCCTTCAGTCTGAAGTATAAAAAGGTGTTTGTTGTTGTTGTTGTTTTCTGAGACAGAGTTTCACTCACAGAGTTTCACTCTTTTCGCCAAGGCTGGTGTGCAGTGGTGTGATCTCGGCTCACTGCAACCTCCACTTCCTGGGTTCAAGTGATTCTCCTGCCTCAGCCTCCTGAGTAGCTGGGATTACAGGTGTCTGCCATCACACCCGGCTAATTTTTGTATTTTTAGTAGAGACAGGTTTCACCATGTTGGCCAGGCTGGTCTCAAACTCCTGACCTCAGAAGATCCATCCACCTCAGCCTTCCAAAGTGCTGAGATTACAGACATGAGCCACCACACCCAGCCCAAAAGTTTTAAAATGTAAGAACTTCTTGGTCACGTTTTTAAATGCCCTAAATTAGCCAGGCATAGTGATGCATGCTTGTAGTCCCCCCTACTTGGGAGGCTGAGGCAGGAGAATCCCAGAGGCAGAGGTTGCATAACTGAAGAAAAATTAGTGATATAGTTTGGTTCTGTGTCTCCACCCAAATCTCATCTCGAATTGTAATCTCCATATTCCCCATATGTTGAGGAAGGGGTCTGGCTGGAGGGGATTGGATCATGGGGGTGGTTTCCTCCGTGCTGTTTTCGTGATAATGAGTGAGTTCTCACAATATCCGATGGTTTTATAAATGGCAGTTTCCCCTGCTCTCTCTCTACTGCTCCCTTGTGAAGAAGGTACTTGCTTCTACTTCCCCTTCCACCATGACTGTAAGTTTCCTGAGGCCTCCCTAGCCATGTAGAGCTGTGGGTCAATTAAACCTCTTTTGTTTATAAATTACCCAGTCTCAGGCAGTTATTTGTAGCAAAGTGAAAATGAACTAATAAAATTAGCATTCAGAAAATATAAAGAACTCCAAATCAATATGAAAAAGAAAACCCAAAAGAAAAACAGGTGAGGGAGTTCAATACATATTTCATAGCAGAAGAAGCTCAAATTGTCCTTAAATTTATGAAAAGCTGCCTAAACCTATAAATGATCAGTAAATGCAAATTAACATTCTAAGAAAATACCACCAGAATGGCAAAAATTTACAAATTGGTCAATATCAAGATGGAGAGATTGGAGAACAATGTAAACTCTCATCCACTGCTTGTGGGAATTAAAGTTGGTACAGTCCTTTGGTAAACACTTTACCATCATCACCAAGAGGAACCTATACTTACACTAGAACCTATCAATTCCACTGGTATTTACCCTAAAACACACACGTGTGCACCAACAGGTACACACAAGAAAATTCACAGTGGTGCTGTTAGTAAAGCCAGCAACAATCCAAATTCCCATCAGCAACAGATGAATAAATAAATTGTGACATATTCACACATTGGTAAGCCAGGTAGCAGTAAAATTGAATAAACCACAGCTAAATGAAACAACTTGGATAAATCACTAAAATACAATATTAAAGAATAGAGTCACAGGAGAATAGATAATGCATTATAGATATTCCATCCTATAAAAACAGGCAATACTAAACATATGTAGAGAGAGATGGTTAAAAAAAAGAACACGAGACCTCAAACAAAATGATAACAATATTCTGTTTCATAAGCTTGGTGGTGAATACATAAGAATTTGAATACATAAGAATTTGTTTTCTCATTATTCTTTGAACTGCATATACATGTATATAATATACGTTTTTCTGTATATGTTTCATAAAAGTCTGTAAACATATAAAATATGTTTTTTCATTATTCTTTAAACTGCATAAACATGTATATAATATACATTTTTCTGTATATGTTTCATAATGAAAGTCTGTGAACATATAAAATACCTTTGAACCTGCTCTTAGGGTTGGGAGTTGACCTCATTTTCTGTGGGTGGCACAGTCATCAGTAGGCGAGTCCTGTTGTAGGCACCGTGGACTTCCTTGCTGCATGCCTTTGAGCAAGTTTCTTAACTTTTCCAAGCTGTGAAGTAGACAACCACACCTACTTCACAGGACAGTTAATGAGCATTAAATGAAGTTATTGCCATATAAAATACCTAACACAGCGGGCTTTCCATAGGTGGTAGCTTTTTAAAAAGTGGTAACTCTAATAAAGTCACCAGGAGCTTTTAAACACACTTTTGCATGGTCTTTCCCTAATCACATCAATAACAACCAAGCAGCAGCTCTTCCAGAGAGCGCGTGTGGGTCACAGTATTTTTGTTTCGTGTAGGATCATTCTCATTTGTGGTGTCATGATTCCTACCAGGCTCTGCCCCTCCTGCTTCCCAGGCGCACCAGAGGTTTGCTTGTTCGTGAACATCACTGCAGCTCTGCTGAAAGCAGCTCCGACCTATTATTTAGCCTATTTAAAAAAAAAATACACACTGTGAGCCTGGAGTTGTCTCTCATTATCAAGAAATTACAGTAATGATTCTCCACACTTAACATTCCGGGATAATTTTCTTTTTCGAAACAAAAATTTTAAATTCCTTGTACACTTGAAAATTAAACATATGCAGTCAGCTGAGGCCAGAGCCGCCCCGGACAGGTAAGGTCCTTAGTTAGATTTGACCCCAGAGTACTGGCTTTAGGAAGGTCACGATGAGAGGTCAGCAGTACTTTTTACCTGTCTGACTCCCCAACTATGCCATATAAGCGCCTCAAAACCAAGAGTATATCTTACTAATTTCTGTATCCCTTCATGCAGGCCTGGCATGTAGAAGGTACTCAATAAAAGTTTTCTGAACTGAATTTAATTGCCTAAGAAAAAATCTGAGGTCCAGTGCGGTGGCTCGAGCCTTTAATCCCAGCACTTTCGGAGGCTGAGGGGGTGGTTCACTTGAGGTAAGGAGTTTGAGACCAGCCTGGCCAACATGGTGAAACCCCATCTCTATTAAAAGTACAAAAATTAGCCTGGTGAGGTGAGGGGGACCTGTAACCCCAACTATTTGTCGGGGCTGAGGCAGAAGAATCATTTGAAACTGGGAAGCAGAGGTTGCAGTAAGCCAAGATCGCACCATTGCACTCCAGCCTGGGTGAGAGAGGGAGAGCCTGTCTAAAAAAAAAATTGATGGCTGTGTCTCCAGGTGCATCTGAACAGCCATTTGAAGATCAGCAGCAGTTTTTTAAACACCTTTACAGGGTACATGGCACCATGAACTAGTTAACTGCATGGATTAATTAATTATTTGATTAAATAATTGATTTATTTGGGGGCGGGGAACTGACAATTACTGGCAAATAGAAATCCAACAAGTCAGCATGCTGGCTGCAGCATGGCAGTAAATGGACTTCCCTGAACTATGAGTTCAGGGGAGTAAGGGTTGGGGTTCTGGTGTCTAAAACAAGGACTGTCTCTATCTGACTTGATTATTTCTGTCTTTGATGGAAGTTATCTTCCAGCAGTCACTCAGGAGCCTTGTTGGCACTTGTACATCATTCCCATGTCCAGGGGCAGTTCCTAAATCCTGCCCCGTCCCCAGTATCAGATATCCCTGGATGAGCTAGGAGCATGGGGGGCTTTTAACCCTGAACTCTGGCTATGACAAGAGCTATACAAGAGCTCAGTTGAAAAGGACCTTCCTTTCATGTCCTTTGCAGGGATATCGATGAAGCTGGAAACCATCATTCTCAGCAAACTGACACAAGAACAGAAAACCAAACACCGCATGTTCTCACTCATAAGTGGGTGTTAAATAATGAGAACACATGGACACAGGGAGAGGAACATCATACACGGGGGTCTGCTGGTGGGAGGGATAGCAGGGGGTGGGAGCTAGGGGAGGGCTAGCATTAGGAGAAATACCTAATGTAGATGACGGGGTGATGGATGCAGCAAACCACCATGGCACGTGTATACCTATGTAATAAACCTGCATGCTCTGCATATGTACCCCAGAACTTAAAGTATAAGAAGGAAAGAGATAAAGGAAAAAAAAGAAAAAGAGAAAAAGAAAAAAGAAAAGAAAGAAAGGAAAGTGAAAGAAGGAAGAAAGAAAGGAGGAAGAAAGAAAGGAAGGAAGGAAGGAAGGAAGAAGGAAGGAAGGAAGGAAGGAGGAAGGAAGGAAGGAAGGAGGAAGGAAGGAAGGAAGGAAGGAAGGAGGAAGGAAGGAAGGAAGGAGAAAGAAAGAAAAAGAAAGAAAGAGAGAGAAAGAAAGAGAAAGAAGAAAGAAGGAAGGAAAGAAGGAAGAAGAAAGAAAGAAGAAAGAGAGAAAGAAAGAAGAAAGAAAGAAAGAGAGAGAGAGAGAAAGGAAGGAAGGAAGGAAGAAAGGAAGGAAGGAAGGAAGGGACCTTCCATGTTAAGTCTGAAGTCAATGAGAATGCTTGCTTACTATCAACTTAGATTGTAAACCAGAGTGCTGGCCGGAAGGTGCATTGACTTTAGTCACTCAAGATGCATGCCTGAAGCTGGGGTGGAACCAGCTCCCCGCTGTGTGGGAGTGGTACATTTCCAAATAAAAATTAGGGTACTGTTACCAATTGAAAGGGAAGCTGGACCAACCAGAAGAGTCAATGTCCACTACTACAATTGGAAGTGTGTCTGAAGATGACCAACTTGGGCTGGGGAGGTTTGGGGTCATAAAACCTCATCAGAGAAGGAACACAGCCCAGAGGCCTGGGGTGGCCACTCACCTGCTACTTGACTTTGAGCCAGTGACTCTCTTTGGTCTGCCATTTTCTCCTCTGTAAGAGGAGGGGACTGAGCTAGGTCATTCCAAAGCCTGTCCAAGTCCTAACATTCTATGGGGCTCCTATTTCTCATTCCTGCCTGTCAACTGAGCAGGTACAGGAAAGAACAGCTATGGAGACTGAGACCACACTGGCAGTGGTCCTTTTACACCACAAATATGAGCTTGCTTCTTATTACTTGTCAGGGGGCAGCTTAATTGGGATCAGATTATTTCCTGGTTCCTTTTGTCTGATGTTAATGGTGGTGATATTCTTTTCTTAATTTTTATTTAATTTAAAATAGAGATGGGGGTCTATGTTGCCCTGGCTGGTCTTGAACTCCTGGCCTCGAGGTCTCGGCCTCCCAAATCCCAAAGTGCTGGGATTACAGGTGTGAGCCACCAGGCCCAATCGGGTGGTGATATTCTTAAGTATTGTTTGAAAATTTGGGAATTTCAAGTGTTTCTGTGCTTTTCACAAAACTTCTAGGAATGCAACTTCTTCAAATTTGGTAAACTGGACAAAAATGCCCTATTTAGGAAAAACTATGAATAAATGGACTGGATTAACCTGATTTCTTCCAGGGTAGGACTGTGTCTTACTCAGTTTTGTGTTACTCGTATCTGCTGTAATGCTTGGCATATAATTAAACATCTCATTTAGTGTCAGATATTTAATGAGCACCTACTATGTGCCAGGGACCTTGCAAGACCCTAGGTATACAATGATGGATGAGACAATAGTCTGGCCCTTAAAGAGCTACTGATCAAGTGGGAGACAAGTGATTAACAGACAAATATGACAGTAGGTAATCATGAGGAGGGGAATAAGAAGAAAAGGTGAGTGACAGAGAGCGTGCCCAGCCCAGTCTTGGAGAGTCAGGGGGAAGCCTTTGTGCTGCTGGCATCCAAGCAGACACCTAGAGTTAGAACAGGAGTTTCTCACACTGGAGCTCTGCAATCGAGGTATAGCGTGAAGACAGAGAGACAGACAGAGTGACAGAGAAAGAGACATGAGGGCTGGGGTGGGCAGGAAGCAGAATCCAGACAATGAAGGGCCTTAATGTCTTAATAAGAAGTCACCTTAAGGGCAGTGGGCAGCCAGCTGTGACTTTATGCAGGGAGTAAATAGATGTGCTTTGATTAATAAATACTGGTGTATTTTTATGCATGGAATTTTCCTCATCTAAAAATACGGAGGTTGGATTAGATGATAGTGAAGATCCCTTCCAGTTGTGACATTCTGCAAGTCTCTGTAAGTTTCCACTATGATTCAGGTCAAGGTCTCTTGATTTTTGCCTCCTCTCACCAGCAGCAGAGGTTACCCTGAGCAGCATAATGGAATCAACAGCACACGTGGTCTCCCTCTCGCCCTCTCCTAGACAGATGAGCATGTTCCATTACAGAGGGTGAGACGGCCTCCTTCGTGACCAGCCTCGCACCAATCCATCCATCAGCCGATTAACGGTGGCTAAAAGCCACTTATCGGGAGGGCTCCTGCCCTTATCACTGTCACTGGCTACAAATAAACATCGACTTTATGCTGAGTTTCCATATTTAACCACGTTTAAGTAACTGCTGATACTTTCATTACATGACATTTGCACTTCAGAATTCAAAATTAGACACATACACGCAGCTCTTGCACCAAATAGGAAAGCCCAGGTTTTTTGAGGGCCTTCCTGCCATTTCTTTTCAAAGAAAGGAAGGTTCAAAGTGAATTCCGTGGAACACAAGAATCTCTTGTACTTTAAAAACAGTATCGACAAGAAACAGATCAGGAAAATGTAGTTTTACTTTTATTTTAAAAGGTCTGTGCCTCATGTAAAAGCTGTAACACATCAATAATGGATGAGATGCATAAATGATATATCACAGTTGAAAAATTCAGTCCTCTGTGGAGCAGAAAACAATCTTTCTTTTTGAGCTGAATTCACAATATAAAAGCTTAATATCACACACAAATTCATTACCTGATGAAAAATAATGTTTATCTAGACTGAGCACTAATTAACAAGCATATTTTAAGGGCTTAGGTAGTGTGAATGCAAATTCTGGGCCTCCATGTTTTAAAAAACGGGGACAAATTTACTCCTGGGAAAATAAAATACATTAATATGATTTTAAGGTTAAAAATGAGGTGCTGATGCTCATCTTGTGATAATATACGTTAGTTTCCAAGCTATCATTTTTCTTATATTCCCTTTTTTGGAGGTTCTCATTGGCTTGAATATTTTTTGTCTCTGTTCCTTAGTATAGCCTCTGAAACAGAGTAGGTGCCCAATAAATGTGCTTTATATGAATAAAGTAATAACGAACAGTTGCTTAATGTTTTTGGATGTTTACTCTGTGCCAAGCAATGTGCTAAACATTCTACATGCATTCTCTTATTTAGTGATCACAAGTAGCCTTTACTTGGGCATTATTAATAATCCCATTTTGCAGATAAGGACACTGATTCCTAAAGAGGTTACATAACTTGATGTAGTATGTGGCTATTGACGCTGGTGAAGTGGTGAATCTAGATTCAAATCTGGCTTTGTTTGAACCCAGAGCCTCTATGCTTAGCCGTCATAGGACAATGAGTGAATTATTAAACTTGCTCTTCTGGCCCAGTGAAGGAAAGGAGAATATTCATGGATTTGAGGGATCAACATCACTAAAAATAAAAGGGACTAACATTTTTGCCATCATGTAAAAGATATAATAAAACTGTCATGCTCCTTCAAGGTCATCACCTAATATGTGTTCCATAAAGTGCCAATCAGCACTGTCCGATAATATGGTAACTGCTAGCTACATGTGGCTATTTCAATTTCAACTAGCTGGAGTTAAAGAGAATAAAATATTCACTACCTCAGTTGCATTAGCCACATTTCAAATAATCAATAGTCACTGTGACTAGTGGCTACTGTATAGGACAGTGCAGACATAGAACTTTTCCTTCATCGTGGGAAGTTCTGTCGGACGATGTTAGATGACAGTGCATGGATACACATATAAATAGCACACACCCTGCCCTCTGGGAGCTGAGTGTCCACCCGGGAGTAAGGCATATAAATTAATAGCTACTACCCAGGAGGATCATGTGAGCAGACAGAAGAAGTTCTGAGCCCACCTTGAAGAGATACAAGGTAGGGAAAACAGAAATTTGGAAAGCTTCAGAGAGGAACTGCCACCTCCTCTGAGTCTAAAGGAATCAGAAGAAATTAGCCAGCAGGAAAAGATGGGCCCTCAGATGGGAGTGGAGCAGCTTCAGGCAGAGAGAGTGGAAGCAGGGAGTGCTGGGCAGGTCATTTGGCATTAGGACATCAGGGGAAAGTGAAGAGAGATGAGGTTGGCAGGGCAGCCTGGGATGCCAGGGGAAGAACTGCCAGTGTCCAGGATGTGGACGGATTCAGAAATAGGGGCCACCAACAGGGGCTCTGTGCTTTAGGCCTAAGAAGACTGTGTAGCAAAGTGGCCGGAGAATACTTTTGCGTTAGATTCCACAGCAAAGCAAATCTTGCAGACTCCGCTTAGGTTAGCCTGGTCTACTTAATAATCTAATACCTAAGGTAACTCTAAAAATGAGCCCAGAAGAGAGAGAAAGAGCTAGAGAAAGAAAGAGAGACTTAGAAGTAGGAACTAGACATTGGGTACACACATAAATAAAGAGGGGAACAGCAGATCTGGGGACTCCAAAAGGAGGGAGGGGAGGGAGGGAAGAAAGGGGTCAAGGGTTGAAAAACTATCTATTAGGTTAGGTACTGTGCTCACTATTTGGGTAACGGTTCAGCAGAAACCAAACCTCAGCATTATGCAATATGCCCATGTAACAAACCTGCACCTGTTCCCCCTGAATCCAAGACTAAAAAAAAAATGTAAGGTTCCTTCGAACAGTCCTGTTTTTCCAATCATTAACTAGAGTCTAGAGAGCTGGTAGACTGCCACACATCCACCATAAGAACTGAGTGGAATGTGAATTGGAAATAAAAAATAAATATCACTAAAACTAAAAAGAGAGAAAAAGTCTGTGTGTGTGTGTGTGTGTGTGTGT
>NW_016107510.1:3858099-3859534 GCF_001604975.1 Cebus imitator | reverse complement strand
GTGTGTGTGTGTGTGTGTGTTGAGACAGAGAAAAACTTGAATGTCATATACCTCTCCAAATGCATGTACAGGTTACTTTGGAGTTTGACCTGAGCCCTTTTCCTTGAATTCCAATTCTTAAAAAGGACATTTGCATATTATTTCTTGAAAATGAAATTAGACTAAGTGAAATTCAGGCATCCACCAGAGCCTTCCTAGTGACTACAGGAGGGCCAGGGAGCCTTTCTGTGGAAGCACACCATTTGGTTGAGACAATCATTGGAAAAAATCATTCCTACTCACTATTTTTCTCATATGGATAATCTGGGCATGACATGGGAGTGGTTTTGCAACCTGTAATGGATCTTCAAGCAATTTTATCTGAATTTCAGAAATTTTCAAGATTGGTTTCTATGCTGTTGATTTTTTAAAATTTAAATGGATTTCTGCCAGCTACTTCTGTTCTGAACTGCATATCATTTTGAAAAGAAGGAAGTAAGTTAAAGAATCAGCTGTAGTGAATTCAACAATGTAGGTTACAAAGTGGCCTGCATTGCATGGCATTAAAAATGTAAGCAATGGAAAATATAAACTTTTGACAAATGTACAAAAAGTTATAACATATATGAAAATACATCCAAAAGAGCAAAGTAGACATTGCAATGAACTGAAAATGAATTTGAAATAAACAAAAACTCCAAACAGCCTTCTGAAATTTCTAGATACTTTTTTATTATTCCTTTTGTGCTTTATTACTTAAATTTGTATAATGTCAAAACCAGTACATGAACATTATAAAAACTGGAATGTAATATTTAAATTATAGTTAAAACATCACTTCACTCAGAGACATCCTTTGTTGTTGATTCCATCATGTTCATCCATGCAGATTCATTTCTATATGGATACATATAAAACATTTGTATGTTTTAGTCAGATCATCCCTAACATTTATCACATATAGTATCTTATTTAACCATGTATGATTAAATAACCATTCAGGTTAATCATACATTTAACCTGAAAGTATGATTACATTCAGGTTGTATATTACAAGCAGTACAAAGATGAAATTCATAAATGGAAATAAATTTAAAAGTAGAAAAATGAAAAAATGTCATAAGTATATACAGCCACATCAAAGATGACAAAACCTTCCCATTGTGCACCAACACTGTCTGTGTGTGTGAATTTTAAGTAGCAAATCTTAAAATGCTACTGAAATGTCTGTGGAAATTATTTTCACCCAAATCACTGGTTCAACCAATGGTCATCTCAACCCTCCAGTTTTTGACCAAATTTTTTCCATTAACTTATTTGATATAATTTACTGTAACCATTAGTTTAGAATAAAACCAACCATGAAGCTGAGCTGTGGTGAAACTGCTCTCCCTACTCATCTGCTGTGTGACAGAGGGGAGAGAAAGTAATCATTGCACAAGATTTGTACCAGGAT
>NW_016107510.1:3815766-3858009 GCF_001604975.1 Cebus imitator | reverse complement strand
CCTCCACCTCCAAGGTTCAAGCAATTCTCCTGCCTCAGCCTCCCAAGTAGCTGGGACTACAGTCACACACCACCACACCCAGCTAATTTTTTGTATTTTTAGTTGAGACGGGGTTTCACCATGTTGGCCAGGCTGGTCTCAAGCTCCTGACCTCAAGTGATACACCCACCTCAGCCTCCCAAAGTGCTGAGATTACAGGCGTGAGCCACTATGCCCAGCCAAGATAGTTGTTCTTAACCAGGAAATAGCCTTATTTCTTATCTAACCCAAAAGTAGATAACCTCAAGAAACTCTGGTTCTTAAAAGTCTTAAAATCAGAAATATGATCATTAAACAGCTGTAAGCTTCTAATTTGGATGGATTGTACGGTAAAGGCAGGAGATTTCTGAAAGTTTTTTACACCAGCAATTAAAAGGGACTTTAAGGGTACCAGAGATTGCAAATGCATGATATTCTCACTGATTTTTCATCTTCCTTGCCATGCACAGACATCACTAATCGATCACAGCACTTATCTCTCCAATTCTTCTCTTAACATCATTTTCCTGTTTAGTCAGCTACTCTCTAGCTAGCCTGGCTTTCTTCCTGTTTCTTCATGCCAAGATTATTTCTGTCTTAGTATCTTTGTGCCCTTCTTTAGGTCTGTTACATAACTGAGAAGTCGGCATTCACCTCTTAGGAAAAATGTCTCCCTCTCTGAAGATTTAAAGACTCCTCCTACTTCCAGTCAATTTATATGTCTTTCCATTTTATTTCCTTAATAGCAAATATCACTATATGAAACTATTATTTCTGTATTTGTCTTGTTTACTAATTTATCATCTGCCTCTCTCTTCACTAGAATTCAAGCTCCTTGCCAGTGAAAGCCTTTCTGTCTGGTCATAGCATGGTCCCCATCACTAGAGTGTACCTGGTACATAGCAGAACTCACTAAATATATATGTATACATATATTGAATGAATGAATTCAACACTAACTGTAATTATTAAAGTTGTCAGCCAAGATAGCAATAACAACAATAACAGTAACCATAGCAGTAATGGGAAAAGTGACAACTCACATTGAATGAGGCATCCTTATGTGCCAGCCTGTTTCTCACAACAATCCAATAAAACAGGTGTCTTATAAACTCCATTTTACAACTGAAAACCCTAGGATTAGAAAGAAGAAACTCACACAGCTATTAAGTGGGAATAGGGAATTGAACCTAGGCCTCAGATAGACTCTCACCGGAGCTCCTAACCTCTTCACATTGTGGCCTCTTCTTTGCCTTTCCTGTCTTTGTTTCTCAGATTACAACATCAACAAAACAAAGCCTGAGAGACAAATGTACAGTGAAGGGTTTCAAACACAAGTCTAAAATCTTTGTATTAGTTCATTTTCAAACTGCTATGAAGAACTTCCCTGAGACTGGGTAATTTATAAAGGAAAGAGGTTTAATTGACTCACAGTTCCACATGGCTGGGGGGCATCAGGAAAGTTACAATCATGGCAAATGAGGAAGCAGGCACATCTTACATAGCAGCAGGTGAGAGAGACAGCCAAGGCGGAAGAGATCCACATTTATCAAACAACCAGATCTCATGAGAATTCACTCACTATCACAAGAACAGTATGGGGGAACTGTCCTCATTATCCAGTCACCTCCCACCTGGGGTTCCTCCCTTGACACCCGGAGATTACTATTTGGATTACAATTCAAGATGAGATTTGGGTGGGGACACAGAGCCAAACCATGTTAATCTTACTTTGAATAATTTGTCTACCTCAGTATCTTTTCTTGGCTCAAGAGCATTCACAGAACAGTCTGTGGCACATGGTTCAGTCAATATTTGTTGAATGAGTGGACACTTGTTCACTAATTTCAACACATCTTTTGGTCACAGTGTTCCATGGTATCATACTGTAAGGAGATGCTTCTCACTAAAATTTTATTGGGATATTCAAGTAAAATTATGAATGACTGTTATTCAAGTAGAAGTATAAATGACCAGTCTCTGTTTTAGAGAGATTTAAACATGTGAATGAGCGGCGGCAAAGATCCTAGTATGGGAAATTAGGTTATGCAAATACCTTCAAAGGCCACGTGAGAGGCTCTCTTCATTTGAGGGGATTTATTAGCCATACATACCAGTTTTCTTTCACATACCCTGTTTTACATTTCTGCTGCATTTAAGCTGAATGCTTCATCCAGACAATCTTCAGTATAACCACAACAGCTAAATTAAAGCTAGTGAAGAAGCAGTGATTTTTTGGATTTTTTTTATAGTGAAGCTTAAGTGCCTGAGCAAATTATAGCCCAGCCAGCCAGAGTGGCAATGAGCCATTCCAATTGTAAATAAACATATGTATGGCCTACAGACAGTCAGGGTACATCAAAGACATTTCAGGCAATTCATTAGCGCCTTCAAAAGGTTAAACCAGATGGTGAGATTGGACAGGAGTCTTTGTTATGCCCCCAGCACCTAGAACATTGACAGCTAAATAAATACTTAACTGATACAAGGTAGCTGCTACAATAGTATTTTCCAAATGAAGAAATGGGTTTGGTTTTCTAGGAATGTTTTCCATGGTGACCTGCTTACCTGCTTCCTATAGAGGGTCATGAGGGCTCAGCTCCTTTCTTTATTCAAGGCTATACCATGTTCAAGGCTTGTATCCTAGAGGAAGAGTTCTAGAGAGCACTCTAAAAGAGAAGTGCTTTTTAATGGAGAGATTGTTCTCATTCAGCTGATATTCATCTTCCTTTCTTTAAGTTAAGCCTTCCTCATTCTCTCTTGGCAGACCCTCTCCCACTCTTAGCCAATATTGGTTTAGGTTAAGATGACTTCTTGTCCAGCTCTAGAGAAAAGCATGTAACCCAGACCAGGCAAAATGGAGTATAATGTGCCTGCGGCCATAGCCACATGACTCAAATGAGGCCAGTCAGAGCCAGCAAGTCTTAATCTTGTGATTTTACTGGAGTAGTGGGAAAGAGGCAAGTTTTCTCCACTAGAGCTGCTTGAAAGATAAAGATAGAGAGCGAAATGGGAGAGCTTGCCTGAGAAAGCCAGTAGAGAAGAAAACAAGGCCAAAGGATGGGGAGAAGAAAACCAAGGTGCTGGGTTCAACCATGCCTGAATGCATATTACCTCTGGAGTTTTGATTAAATGAGTCAATAAATGAGTCTTTTTTACTGAAATGTGTGTTTGATTTAGGGTTCTAATATTACTTACACATACTGTTCAAATCCTTTCTGATGAGTATTTCATACACTGTCTCAAATGTTTGATGTTGAAAAATCAATGTCTGACAAGCCTCAATGTTACAGTGTCTTGATAGATACATCAACATAGGGGAAAAAAGAGTCTTGGAAACACAGACTACTGGCACCAGAAGGGGCCTTCAGAGCCATCAAATCCATCCCCTTCACCAACATAATAATTTCTACGTTGCATTATAGATAAAGTACTATCAAATATTTATCCCTTCTGACTCAGTAATTCTGATTCTGGAACTCTGACCTAAGGAAATAATCTCAAATAATAAAAAAGCTACTACTATAATAAACTACTAAAGCTACCAAAGCGGCTACTATAATAAACATCCACTATAATAGACATCTACTCAGAGACGTCTATTATAGCATTACTTATAAGCAGAAAGTGTCCAACAATATGAAATTGTTAGATGAATTTTGTAAATGTCACATAGTTACTAAAATTATAGTTCTTAAAAATTTTCAATAACCTATTTATACTATAATGTTAACTTTAAAAAAGACAGAAAAAAATTGTATGTATTGTGGGATCATATTATGTTTTTTTAAATTAATGAATAGATAAATAAATAGAAATATCTCCAAATGCTAACATTGGGATAGGATGATGGGTGATTTTCCACTATTCTTTCTACTTCCTTATGGAGTCTAAATTTTCCATTATTAACAGATACTGTTTTATAAAGAAAAGCATGTTAGCACACTTCTAGAATAACTCTCTCTACCAGCTTGCTGACAGAAGTCAGCCAGTTTTGATGTGGATATGTCAGGCCTGCCTCCTTCAGACATAAAACCTAGGTCTTTTCACATAGTCCCATAGGTTTTATGGGACTATGTGAAAAGACTTAATCTACGTTTGATAGGTGTACCTGAATGTGACGAAGAGAATCAATCCAAGCTAGAAAATACGCTTCAGGATATTATTCAGGAAAACTTTCCCAACCTAGCAAGGCAGGACAATATTCAACTCCACGTAATACAGAGAACACCACAAAGATATTCCTCAAGAAGACCAACCTCAAGGCACATAATCACCAGATTCACCAGGGTTGAAATGAAGGAGAAAATACTGAGGGCAGCCAGAGAGAAAGGTCAGGTTACCCATAAAGGGAAGCCTATCAGATTCACAGCAGATTTCTCAGCAGAAACCCTACAAGCTAGAAGAGAGTGGGGGCCAATATTCAACATCCTTAAAGAAAAGAACTTTCAACCCAGAATTTTACATCCAGCTAAACTAAGCTTCATAAGCAAAGGAAAAATAAAATCTTTTGTGAACAAGCAAGCACGCAGAGATTTCATCACCACCAGGCCTGCTTTACAAGAGCTTCTGAAAGAACCACTACAAATAGAAAAGAACAACCAGTATCAGCCTTTCTAAAAAATACCAAAAAGTAAAGAGCATCAACATAATTAAGAACTTGCATCAACTAATGGGCAAAACAGCCAGCTAATATTAAATGGCAATATCAAACTCACATATATTATTATTAATTCTAAATTTAAATCAACTAAATCCCCCCAATCCAAAGACACAGACAGGCAAAAAAAGCCAAGACCCATTGGTATGCTACATCCAGACCCATCTCACATGCAAGGATACACAAGGACTCAAAACAAAGGGATGGAGAAAAATTTACCAAGCAAATGGAGAGCAAAAATAAATAAATAGAAAGCAGGAGTTGCAATTTTTGCTGATAAAATAGACTTTAAAGCAACAAAGATCGAAAGAAGCAAAGAAGGATATTACATGATGATAAAAGGATCAATGCAACAAGAAGAGCTAAAGATCCTACATATATACGCACCTAATACAGGAATACCCAGATATATAAGACTTATAAAGAGACTTAGATTCCCACACAATAATAGTGGGAGACTTCAACATCAATATTAGACAGATCAACGAGACAGAAAGTTAACATCGATATCCAGGACTTGAACTCAGATCCAGAACAAGTAGACTTAATTAACATTTATAGAACTCTCCGCTTTAAATACACAAAATATACACTCTTTATCAGTACCACATTACACCTATTTAGAGGTTTAAGTGAAATATTGGTTGGCTGCTTGTTTTTTATTTTCTTCCCTCATTTTTTTTTCATGTCTCTATTATTAAACACAATTATTGGCATACCCATTTTTAGACTGCATTCTAGCCCGGGCAATAAAGCAACACCCCAGTTCTCTCTCCCTCTTCCTCTTCCCCTTTCTTCCTCTCCTTCATTCTTTTTTCTTCTTTTTTTTTATTCTTTCTCTTTCTTTCTCTCTTTCTAAAAAAAAAAAAATTATTTATTTATATTTTTTGAGACAGGATCTCGAAAAAAAAAAAACCTAGTGAATGCACATGGAAGACCAGTGAGCGATACAGATACGAATCCCTCACAGAACTGAATTATGTGCATGTACCATTCACCAATTCCATGAGTTTAAAATGAGAAAGGATTGAAAGCACTTACCACTGACCTTTTACCTCCACAGAGGCTTAGTAGTAACAGCTATTGTTGGAAGCATCATTTCCTCATTAACCTCATTAGTGAGGAAAACTCAGGGAAAAACCTCAAATGCACTTTCCTGAGAATGATGCTTTTCAGATACTTCTGTTCTCCAGGGGCACAAATGGGTCTTCTAGGACAGAAGTGAGATTTCAAACTCCAGAGCTCTCACTCCTCTTGAATAAACCAGTAGACTGAGACACTAAAGGGATCCAAGAATTTGATCTTTTACTTACTCAACAGAATTAATTCAGAAAAATCAACAGAGCTTGCCAGGGAAGGAGAAGCTGGGGGACATATTGATTAAATCAGTGGGCTTAGCTATGTCTGTTATTAAAAGACACAAAAGATGGCTCCAGAATCATGACTTTCACTCAGGGTCCAGAGCAATCATAGGTCTCCCTCCAAATGCCAACCTTCCTATCCTTCTCAGCCCATTGGAAAATCATTTTGGCTGCCATTTTGTTTCTTGACCAATGAATATAAGGCATGCTATGGGTCCCATTGCTAGAATAGAATACCGAATAGATATGAATATGGCAATTCCTGTATAATTACCTGGACAGGACCTGCCAGCAGAAAAACAAAAGTGGAATGAAAATTTGTCTCAGAGAAGAATAAGCATGGGGGAGGATGTGCCCCCTCACACTCTTGCACCTACCTGGAACAAAATGGAGAAGGTGCAGGTTCCCGACAGAACTGTGAATGCAGCAGAGCCTGTCGCTGAGGTTTGGAGGCTCTTTTCTGAACCTTTCCTCATCTCTCCTCTTCCATCAAAAGTTGATATTAAGAATGACTAACAAGACGTGGTGGCTCACACCTGTAATCCCAGCACTTTGTGAGGCAGAGGCAGGAGAATCACTTAAGTCTAGGAGTTTGAGATCAGCCTGGGCAACATGGTGAGGCCCCCATGTCCACAAAGAAAGAAAAAAAAATTAGCCGGCAGTGGTAGTGCACACCTGTGGTCCCAGCTACACAGGAGGCTGAGGTGGGGGGATCACTTGAGCCCAGGAGGCAGAAGTTGCAGTGAGCCATGATCACGCCACTGCACTCCAGCCTGGGTGACAGAGTGAGACCCTGTCTCAAAAAAAAAATAAAAGAATGACTGATATCAGTCACATCAACCTCAGAATGACTTTTCTACTTGGTTACTGCTATATGTATAGTGTTTAAAATGTCTGTAGCAGGCAAAGGTAGCAAACTTCACAGCAGAGACATGGTCATTAAGCACTTCCCATGAAGCAGCATATGCAAGGACTTTACATCTATCTGACCCTCATAACAACCCTGTGAAGTAAGGATTATTAGCTGTAATCTCCCCACCACCTCCCCAGGCCCCCCACACTCCACTCTCACCCCCTTAACCCCTACCCTCCACCTCCATTTTACATGTGAAGAAAGCAAAGCCTACAGAGTTTGATAAAATGCCTGGGGTCACACAGTTAGAAACCACCAAGACAATTAAAATTGGGGCAATTTAATCCCAAAGTCATCACCCCTAACTTCTTTACTTTCTGGAAATGTATAATTTCATCACACGAAACTAAACTACAAGTTAAAAGGAAAACGCCCATGTATGAAGAGTGCCCTGACAGCACCCTCTGCTCCACCCGCCATTCAAAACTTCTATTTTCAGTCCAGTTTCTCAATGAGCAATGAAAGGCATCAGTCCCTGCCTATCAAAGGACTGTCAGATTCCGACTGCCAGACAGGGTAACTGTTTGGGGACAGAGTGGGTCCTAGGTGAACCTGAGATCTCACTCCATGGGGCCACCCAGGCCGGTTTCACCGGAAGCCAAGGGAGGGGCCGTGAGACACGCTGTGGGGTCTACCGGTGATAGACCAGCAATGGCCTGAGTGTGTGTGGTGTGAAGTGGGGGTACAAGGAATGGACCGCCCCAACCCCTGGGTGTCAGCACCTCCAGCAAGTGAGTGTCCCTTCCAGGAGGCTTTTTGCAGACTCCAGTGTCCAGTTTGTACCATGACAGCAGCTATCTTTCCATAGCCCCAAAGGTGGCACTACAGGTGCCTCTAAGAGACCAGGGGGTCTGGGGAAAGAGCAGAACAAAGTCTCCAGGCCTCCCTCCTGCAAAGCTCATCCCTTCCACCCTGAATATGAGCAGAGGATGCAGGCCTCTGGACAGTCTCCTCTGTCACCTTTCTTAGAACCCCTATTCCCTAAAACAAGAGGAGAATAGCAGGGAGCTAAGATCCAAAGCATGAGAGTGGACCCTTCCAAGTAAAAACACCGTTCATTCCTTCCAGAGTCCATTTTCTTTGCTGAGACCCTCTCATGTCCATGGAGAGGAGCTGGACGAGGGAGACTGATGGTGAGCAACCCAGAGGAGAAAGGAGGCAGGGGACTGTCATGGCCCATGCCACAATTGCTGTACCTCCTACCTGTCCTGACATTGCATTTGGCAAAAGAGGGATTGGATTCTGGGGTGCAAGAAAGCAAAAAAAGGTCTCTGGGATTGAGCAACCTCTTTCAGCAACAGCACTCCTCAGAAAGGGTAATAATGTAAACACTCACCCATTAGAGGAAAAAACTTAGCCTTTATGCCACCCTCTCCACCATTAACAGCATTGGCAGCCCTATTAAAATACAAGTCTGATTTGTGTTTAATGATCTTGAAAGTAAAGTAATTGCTTGAGTATTACCATTCAAATGTTCTTAGAAGTGCAGATAATATTTACAATCGGACTGTCTTTCCGGAAGGAGTAGGCAGGCAGCCTTCCTCCGCCTTTGAAGCTGAGGCTGGGGAGAAGTGACTTCAACAATTGGCTTATGGGTCTGAAAGCTCAGCGTTTATTTTCCCTTCTTCTTTTCCATATCAAGAGACTCCTGAGCATTAACCATACCCCTTTCTTTCAAGGAAGGAGATGCTGAGAGGAAGATTTTTGTGGTGGAAGTTAAAGAACAACCAAATAGATCCTTGGGAAAACAGCAGAAGGCATTTGTGTTGAGTCAGTATTTCAGGAATTTGGGAAGGCAGATTGTATCTTTCCTGAGAGAAGGGTAAAACCAAATCAAAAGGCAAGGGCTGGACACAGTGGCTTATACTTATAATCCTAGCACTTTAGCAGCCCAGAGCAGGAGGGTCGCATGAGCCCAGGAGTTTGAGACCAGCTGGGGAGCTGGGGCAACGTAGTGAGACCCATCTCTACAAAAAGTTTTTTAAAAATAAGCTGGGCATGGTGGCATATGACTGCAGGCCCAGCTCCTTAGTGGCCAAATGAGAGGATCACTTCAGCCCTGGAGATCAAGGCTGCAGTGAGCTATGATTGCACCCTTGCACTCCAGCCTGGGCAACAAAGCAAGACCCTGTCTCAAAAAAAAAAAAAAAAAAAGGCAAGCATAAGGGAAAGATCAAAAGAAGTCATAGTTCAAATGGGTGGGTTTCTAAGCCAAATTGTGTGGCAATGTCAGTTTTCCCATCTACCACCATCTCTAAGACTACAGCATTGGTTTACAGATCTATGAAACCAACTTTGTTGCTATAGGAAACACACAGGCTAGTGCATGGAGACCAGGCAATAGCACATGGGCACGGACTGTGGAGAGAGTTCCCGGTTCAAATCCCAGCCTGGCCATTAGTAGCTGTATGACCTTGGGAGAAAGTAATTCATTGTCTCCAAGCTTCAGTGTCCTCCTCTGAAGAACAGTAATGATAACTGCATTCAGCCCACAGGGCAATCACAGAGATTTGGAGAGATTCTAGAAGGAAAGTATTGGGCACAGTGCCGGGCAAAGTGTAGGTGCTAAGCAAACATCCTTGATTATTATTATCAGAAAAGGTGAGTGAGGCCCTAACTGCCAGCGGTACCCAGCTATCAGTAAGCACTATTTCAATATTTGTGTATTTGGCACATTTAGCATTGGTAGCATCTTGGGCTTCTAGCTGTTCTTGGTACTCCTGTATCCAGGAGGAAGTAGAAGCTATGGTGATTCTGTCCATTTTACAGAAGAAGAACCTGTTGAGAGCCTTGCCAAGGCCACAATCCCTCAGGCAGACCTCAGGTGGGAATGGGTTTGGTCTGGCTCAGTGCTCCTTCTCTCAGACCACGAAGTCTTCCAATCACCACCCGCCATTTATGAACAAGTCCAGCCTTCTTTGAGCTAGAAATCTAGGCTGGCGGGTGTGGTGGGAGCGCACAGCTAGTAATCCCATAGTGAGAACGGAAAAACCATTTTCCTCTGGACTCAGAAGACAAGAAAATATGGCAAAGGAAAAGCATCTCATGGTGGCGTGCCAGCCCCAAAGAAGAGGCTGAAAACTGTCAGGTTGCATCATTGCTCACGAAATGACATGCATGGTTTGTATCCTGTGTATACTTCCTGCAATTCCCTTTCCTCTCCCTTATACCCCTGGCCTCTTCCCCGCTTCGTAAGATGGGCTAGTACTTTCTTGGGTTGGGGGGGAGTCATTCACGTCTTTTCATTGAATAACTGCAAATTACGAATGCCTCCTTCTCCCAACTTCATAATAAACAAAGACCTCTATATTTGGCCCGGAGAGGTTAATTGACTTGCCTGGGATGTACAGCTGGTATAAGCTGGGCCAGGTTTTCTGACTCAGGGTCCTAGCTTCTGAATTAACATTAGGTTAAATGATAATTGAGGATTTGATCCTGTGTGTGTGTGTGTGTGTGTGTGTGTGTGTGTGTGTGTGTGTGTGTCTGTGTCTGTGTCTGTGTGTTGAATACAGAACACCTGGTCTTTTTAGGTTGAGTTGTGTGGGCATATTGGGAATTACCGGTAGTAGCAGCATCCGTAAGCATCCCCAGAAACTCACAGGACTTTCTTTGATCTTTGTGCCCTACTTTGCTAAGTGAGGTTCTTTAACAGCACTTCTCAAAGAATGATTTTTGACTAGCAGTGTCAGCATTTTCAGGGTGCTTGTTAGAAATGCACACTTTCAGACCCTATAGGGAGCACCAGAATCTCTGAAGGTCAGCCCAGGAATCTCAAGTTGACAGGCCCTTTTCACGATCCTGCATGTGGTCAAACATGAGCCGCACTGAGCTCAGACCCAACCCAGTGGTTATGAGACTGTACCATAGTCCAGTGATTATAAGCATGGGTTTAGCATGGCACAGATGTAGGTTCAAATCGTTTTTCTGAGCTCTCACATTATTGCTTCTTCTCAGATTTCCTCCTAGCCCCCTCCTGCACCTCCTTCGGGTGTTTGCTCAGATGTTGCTTTTGCTGCTAAGCCAACTGACCACTGGATTTAAAGCAGCAATCTGCCTGCACCCCCACTGTCCCCACCCCTCTTTCCTCATTTGTTTTTCTCTATAACCCTCATCATGTGATATGCTACATACGCATGTTGTTTGTTTCTTATTGTCTGTCTCCCCTGCTCTCTCCTTGAACATAAGTTTCATGAGGGCAGGCACTTTTGTCTGCTTTGTTCGTGGCTGTGATCTTGGCTCTTAGATCAGTACCTGGCACATAATAAGCACTTAGTAAGTATTTGTTGCATGAATGGATAAGTCATTTACTAACTACATGAACTTTGAGAAAGTTACTTAACTTCTCAAAACCTCTGTTTCTTTATCCAGAAAATGGGCATAATAGTCCTATCACGGGGTTATTAAAAAGCATAAACAAGGCCTGGTGTGGTGGCTCACGCCCATAATCCCAGCACTTCAGGAGGCCGAGGCAGGTGGATCACGAGGTCAAGAAATTGAGACCATCCTGGTCAACATGCTAAAATCCCATCTCTACTAAAAATACAAAAATGAGCTGGGCATGGTGGTGTATGCCTATAGTCCCAGCTACTCCGGAGGCTGAGGCAGAAGAATTGCTTGAACTGGGAAGTGGAGGTTGTGGTGAGCGGAGATCACACCATTACACTCCAGCCTGGGCAACAAGAGTGAAACTCCGTCTCAAGTATAAAAAGCACTTGGCACAGTGCCTAACACAAAGCTAATTATCCAAAATTACTACACTATTGCCTTAATAAAGTGACAGGAACATGTTTGAATCTATTCCATTCCCATGGTGTAAGATTCAGGAAATGGGCAAAGAGTCCAGTGTTCATTTACATATCTGTGTAATATTTGTAATTTACATGCCTGTGTCTTGGTAATATTTTTTTAAGCCAAACACTTAACAATTCAATCTCAGAGTCATAAAAGAGATGTGAATGTCAGAATGGTCATATCAGAATGTCATATATATTACAATTATAACAAGACTGGACCCAAATTAGAAGGAGTTATTCTATGTGTTTATTGAGGAGAAGTATTGGTTTGCACAAAATTACCATGGACCTTAGGAAATGAGGCCGCCATGGTCTCTGCCATTTTATCAGTCTTCATAGTTATGACTGCTCATGGGGCCCATTCAGGGAGAAAAAGATAAACACACTCCACACTGGAGCCCAACTTTGCAACCATGGAAGTTTGACTTCTTTGATACTCCCTTCATTAAAGGCTAATGTCTATCCCCTGGCTGTTCAGTCTAGGCAGGCTTGTGACTGTTTTGACCAATGGAGTATGACCAAAGTGATGCTTCATGACTTCTGAAGCTAGGTCATAAAAAGTCATGTGACTCTGCCTTGCTTACTGTAAGAAGATTGAGTGGAGAGGCCAGGTGTGGGCTCCAGTCCCCAGTCCCAATGGAGCCCACCCTTGAAGCCATCCCTACCAAGGTACAGACACGTGGGTGAAGCCTCTAAACTTTACTTAGACCCTTGAAACCAACCAACCCACCAGCTGCATACCACCAAGAGACCGCTGTTCAAGCCATATGGGGCAGATGAATCACTTCACCAAGCCTGAACTCTGGCCCACAATATGGAGAGACAAAATAAAATAGCTGTGATTTTAAGCCACCCTATGCTGTGGTTGTTTGTTACACATCAGTAGATGGCTGCAACAGGCATCTTTGGAAAAACATGCCTGCCGCTGTACAAGAGCAGAAGTTATCAAATGCATAACTTCAGAACATAAGGCAGATGAGAAAAGAACACGATGCCCTATTATTTTCTTCTTTGTCCTTTTGAATATTGTTGATTTAGACAGATTTTTTGAGTTGTTTGAAAATACTCCGTCTATGCTTAGAGTTCTGTTGTTAGGAAAGCTTTGTTTATATGATCCAGGTCTCAGGCAGGTGTTTTCCTCTTTTCTTTCCTTCATCAGTTTCTTCCTTTCTTTCCTCTCACCCCTCCCCCAAAACTGATCCCCACTTGCAAAGCTGACAAGCGTAAGCTCCCTAAAAGTTAAAAAAATATATTAGAAAGAACATCGAAATTAATTAATGACAATAATACAGAGATGAATGAAAAGAAATGCGGCATCCAGAGACTTGAGTTCAAGACCTTGGCTGAATCCCTTTTCCTTCTTGTGCCTCAGTGACTTCAACCATAAAATGAGAGGGTTGACCTTTGATCCCTAAAGGATCTCCCAGCATTAGCATCCTGAATTTCCAAAAAGCATGAAGGACCAATGAGAAGGCAGCATGCTCATTTGCTAGATCAGGCTTCCACAAGAGCAGAGGATGCATTTGACTTTTTTGTAACTAAGTATCCAGTATGTGAAAAATACCATTATTTAAAAATCATAACAATATCAATAGTAACAGGAAACCATCACTGAGCACTTTTCCAGACATTGCTCTATGTACTGTAGGTGACTTCTCTTATTTAATTCCCAGAACAATCTTACAAGGTAGGTACTGGTGTTACCCCATTCTACAGACAATAGTACTGAGGCTTAGAGGGTTTATATAAGAGGCACATAGTAAACCGTGGAGCTGACATTGGAAGTCAGCTAGTCTAAATAGGAAGCCCCAGCTCTTGATTATAATTATTTGTGGAAAGAAGGAAGGAGTTATGGTGTCTCCCAGCCTTGGAGTATTTGCTTTGATTACAAGGGTGTCTCAAAGACAACAAAAGAAATGAAGATAAGACCTTGCCTTGTCTCCTGAGCTGTCATTCTCCCACGACTCTGCACTAGCTCTTTCATTGGCCTTGCACTCAGGCCTCAAGGTGACTTCCTCCTTGACACCTCTGGCTGCATGGACAGGTACTTAGCTCCCTCCTAATCCTCTTGCAGAGGAACGGCCTGTAGCACTGGGCTCTCACCAATGCAGCAGGCAGGTCATTCAAGTTCAAGAGTTTGTATCAGGAGAGCCATCATTAGAGATGGTGTTTGAAAAGGCCCTCAGGGAGGAGCCACTATCCCAAGTCTTTTATTATGAAAAGTATCTGAATTGTGTTTGGGAAAATAACTTTTCAGGCTGACGAATGGGGACTGGCATGGCATGCACAGGACTATGTGGGCCAGAAGCCAGGAGACATTGGTCCCATCATAGTTCCAACACAGATTTCCCATGTAGACCTGAGCCAGCAGCTTTATCCACTGCACTCCTGATCTGTAAGGTCCCTCCTTGCTCTGAGACATTCCATCTTGGCTCATGATTCCAAACAACCCCATTTTGAGCTTCTGCCAGAGCTTCAACTTCCAGCACAGGGAATGTACCAGGAGGCTCTGGCCCCTAGACCTGAACTTTTCAAATTCAGTAAGAAAAACACAGTCAACGGCTATGTTGTTGGGGCGGCCAGGATCTGCTCCCTAAATGTCATCAGCCTCAAATTCCCTGCTCTGTCACAGAATTGTTCAACCAAAACAAACAGTATAAGGACATTGTTCTGTTCATCTTATCAAGGACAGAGGGCTCCCTTAGAGAGGAAGTAGGACTTTGGAGGTTTAGTGAGGCATCCTGGTGTGTGCTTATAGCCCTATAAATTGTAAAATGCTCTCTGACCCCCCACCTCGCCCCACCTCATTTGCTGCCTGTGCCTCTTCTTTTATCTCTATTTATATCTTTACGCAAACATGTTGCTGTTCCCAAATGAAAGAAATCCATTCAAACGGCAGATTATTTGATGTCATCAAAACCATGCCCGTGTTGCTCTTAAATACCAGCAAAGGTGCTGGTAACACCATGCCAGCCAGAACCACTGCTCCCAAACCTAGTGGTCAAGCTACTTCCTTTTTTCTGTAATTAATCCTCATGTGAATTAGGGTGGTCCTTGAACTACTGTCTCTCTAAACCAACGGCCTTTTTTCCAAGGAAACTCATTTATAACTCACTTTTCTTTCCTTTATTTTCCCATCTGATTGTTACCTGTTTCTCTTCCCTAAAAATCACCTTCGTGCTCTGAGAGTAGTCAGTGCACATTCTTCCCCACCAGGACTTTCAATCATTTCTTCCAGAGTCCAATCCCAAGGCCCTGAGTCTTTTTGGTTTATTTCCTTATTTTAATTGAACAAGGATCTAATGTGGCAAGCAAGATCTTCAATTTCCTAATGACTTCAGGGAGAGCTGTGGCAAAAGCAACCAGCTTGATGGTCTACCAGGTGAAACTTAAAAGCATCTCACTGGTATGATATTTGGTTCTGGTAGTTGAGGACCACCTTGATAGTGACCTTCTTTGCTGTGGGAGATTCCATTGTTTTCCTGCATATTTGCTGTCCTTCTTCATGAGAAGATTGTACTTATTACACAGGTGACACCAAGCGTGCCTCTGTGACTTGGTCAATGGCAGATGAGTGGCAGTGACATATGTCACACTGAAACAGAAGCTGTAAGAACCAATGGGTAGTTTATCGTTGTTTCCTTCTCTGTCGGGAAAGCTCCATGAAATGTATCAACAGCCTCTTCAACCTGGATCCCAGAGAGAAGACACACGGAGCAGAGCTGCAGCTCACCCACCACTGAAATGTGATGTGAGCAAGGAACAGACCTTTCTGTCATGAGCCACTGAGATGTGAGGGCTGTTTGCTAATGCAGCACAACTGAGGAAAAGCAAATGCACCATACTAAAAAGTGAAAACAGCAGTGCTGTTCTGGGCCTCTACAGGATGGTGGATTCTGCTTGTTCCTCACAGGAAATGTCTTTTCTTCCTCTGCTGTTCATAAAGCTGGTTACCATGAAGACCCTCAATGAACAGCATGAACCAGAAAGTATGCATGTGACTCTGTACAGCTCACCAAGGCCTTCATGCTTGTACAAGGTCTCAGGACCCTAACCACAACCTGGTAAGATGCAGTGGACAGGCAACCCGGATAGAAGTAAGGAAGTGAGATCACTGGAGAAATGCAAATCCAAACCACAATGAGATACCATCTCACATCCATCAGATTGCTATTACTAAAAAGTAAAAAAACTAACAAATGCTGGTGGAGTTGTGGAGAAAAGGGAATGCTTATACACTGTTAGGAGGACTGTAAATTAGTTCAACCCTTGTGGAAAGCAGTATGACACTTCCTCAAAGAGCTAAAATCTGTACGACCATTTGACCCAGAAATCCCATAACTGGGTATATAACCAAGGGAATGTAAATCATTCTACCATAAAGACACATGCATGCAAATGTTCATTGTTGCACTATTCACAGTAGTAAATATATGAAATCAATGTAAATATCCATCAATGACAGATAAGATAAAGAAAATATAAACATATACGCCATGGAATACTATGCAGCCATAAAAAAGAACGAGCTCATGTCTTTTGCAGGAACACAGAAGTAGCTGGAGGCTATTATCCTTAGCAAACTAACAAAGGAACAGAAAACCAAATACCACATGTTCTCACTTATAAGTTGGAGCTAAAGGATGAGAACTCATGAACACAAAGAAGGGAACAACAGACACTGGAGTTCCCTTGAGGGTGGAGGGTGAAAGGAGGGAGAGGAGCAGAAAAGACAACTATTAGGTACAGGGCTTGAAACTGGGTGATGAAATAATCCATACAGCAAACCCCCATGACATGAGTTCTACTTTGTAACAAACCTTCACACATACCCCCAGACCTAAAATAAAAGTTTATCCTGAGACTTTGCTGAAGTTGCTTATCTGCTAAAGGAGATTTTAGGTGGAGACAATGGGGCTTCCTAAATATACAATTATGTCACCTGCAAAAAGAGACTATTTGACTTCCTCTTTTCCTAATTGAATACACTTTTTTAATTTTTCTTGGCTGATGGCCCTGGCCAGAACTTCCAATACTATGTTGAATAGGAGTGCTGAGAGAGGGCATCCTTATCTAGTGCGAGTTTTTAAAGGGAATGCGCCCAGCTTTTGCCCATTTAGTATGATATTGGCTGTGGGTTTATCATAAATAGCTCTTATTATTTTGAGATACATTCCATCAATACCTAGTTTATGAGAGCTTTTAGCGTAACAGGCTGTTGAATTTTGTCAAAGGGCTTCTCTGCATCTGTTGACATAATCATGTGGTTTTTGTCTTTGGTTCTGTTTATGTGATGGATTATGTTTATAGATTTGCATATGTTGAACCAGCCTTGCATCCCAGTAATGAAGCTGACTCGATCGTGATGGATAAGTTTTTTGATGTGCTATTGGATTCAGTTTGCCAGTGTTTTACGGAAAATTTTTGTATCAATGTTCATCATGGATATTGGCCTGAAATTTTCTTTTTTAGTTGTGTCTCTGCCAGGTTTTGGTACCAGGATGATGTTGGTCTCATAAAATGAGTTAGGGAGGATTCCCTCTTTTTGTATTTTTTGGAATAGTTTCAGAAGGAATGGTACCAGCTCCTCTTTGTACCTCTGGTAGAATTTGGCTATGAACCCATCTGGTCCTGAACTTTTTTTGGTTGGTTGGCTATTAATTGCTGCCTCAATTTCAGACCCTGTTATTGGTCTATTTAGATATTCAACTTCTCCCTGGTTTAGTCTGGGAAGCTGTGAGTGTCCAGGAATTTATCTATTTCTTCTAAATTTACTGGTTTATTTGCCTAGAGGTGTTTATAGTAATATCTGATGGTAGTTTGTGTTTCTGTGGGATTGGTGGTGATATCCCCTTGATTATTTTTTATTGCATCTATTTGATTCTTCTCTCTTTTCTTCTTTATTAGTTTGGCTAGCAGTCTATCTATTTTGTTGATTTTTTTTTTAAAAAACCAGCTCCTGGACTTATTGATTCAATGCACAAAAATCACAAACATTCCTATACACCAATAACAAACAAAGAAAGAGCCAAATCATGAGTGAATTCCCATTCACAATTGCTACAAAGTTAATAAAATACCTAGGAATACAACTAACAAGTGATGTGAACGACCTCTTCAAGGAGAACTACAAACCACTGCTCAAGGAAATAAGAGAGGACACAAACAGATGGAAAAGCATTCCATTCTCATGGTTAGGAAGAATCAATATCATGAAAATGATCATACTGCCCAAAGTAATTTATAGATTCAACGATATCCCCATCAAGCTACCATTGACTTTCTTCACAGAATTGGAAAACAACCACCTTAAACTTCATGTGGAACCAAAAAAGAGCCTGGATAGCCAAGACAATCCTAAGAAAAGAAAAAGCTGGAGGCATCATGCTACTTGACTTCAAATTATACAACAAAACTACAGTAATCAAAACAGCATGGTAGTGGTACCAAAACGGAGATATAGACCAATGGAACAGAACAGAGGCCTCAGAGGCAATGCCACACATCTGCAACAATCTGATCTTTGACAAAACTGCTAAAAACAAACAATGGAGAAAGGATTCCCTATTTAATAAATGGTGTTGGGAAAACTGGCTAGCCATATGCAGAAAGCTGAAACTGGATCCCTTCCTTACATGTTATACAAAAATTAACTCCAGATTAATTAAAGATTTAAACATAAGACCTAATACCATAAAAATCCTAGAAGAAAACCTTGGCAATATCATTCAGGACATAGGCATGTGCAAAGACTTCATGATTAAAACACCAAAAGTAATGGCAGCAAAAGCCAAAATAGACAAATGGGATCTAATTAAACTAAAGAGCTTCTGCATAGCAAAAGAAACTATCATTAGAGTGAACCCGCAACCAACAGAATGAGAAAAAATAATCGCAATCTACCCATCTGACAAAGGGCTAATATCCAGAATCTACAAAGAAACAAATTNAGGATATGAACAGACACTTCTCAAAAGAAGAAATGTGTGCAGCCAACAAACATTTAAAAAGCTCATCATCACTGGTCATTAGAGAAATGCAAATCAAAACCACATTGAGATACCATCTCACTCCAGTTAAAATGGTGATCATTAAAAAACCTGGAGACAACAGATGCTGGAGAGGATTTGGAGAAATAGGAACACTTTTACACTGTTGGTAGGAGTGTAAATTAGTTCATCCATTGTGGAAGACAGTGTGGCCATTCCTCAAGAATCTAGAAATAGAAATTCCATTTGACCCAGCAATCCCATTACTGGGTATATACCCAAAGGATTATAAATCATTCTACTATAAAAACACATTCATACGTATGTTTACTGCAGCACTGTTCACAATAGCAAAGACTTGGAACCAACCCAAATGCCCATCAGTGATAGACTGGATAAAGAAAATGTGGCACATATGCACCGTGGAATACTATGCAGTCGTAAAAAAGGATGAGTTGATGCCCTTTGCAGGGACATGGATGAAGCTGGAAACCATCATTCTCAGCAAACTGACACAAGAACAGAAAACCAAACACTGCATGTTCTCACTCATGAGTGGGTGTTGAGCAACGAGAACACATGGACATAGTGAAGGCAACGTCACACACCAGGGCCTGTCGGGGGGGTGGGGGACCAGGGGAAGGATAGCAGGGAGTGGGGGGATTGGAGAGGGATAGCATTAAGAGAAACAACTTACATAGATGGCGGGGAGGTGGTTGCAGCAAACCACCATGGCACGTGTATACCTATGTTACAAACCTGCACGTTCTGCATATGTATCCCAGAACTTAAAATATAATAAAAATAAAATAAATCAATCAAAAAAATTTTTAAAGTTTAAAGAAAAAGAAGTAAGGAATTGAGAACCAAATGATTAGGCACTTTCCCAAGGGAATGTGGCTCTTCAGTAGGACAGCCAAAACTGGTACGCAGGCCCTGTACGTCTCAGACCATTTCTCTTCTACTAAAGTGCCCAAAGCTGCTGCTACCTGCAGGAAGGAAAGCCGGAGTGTGACCTAGGGTCTTCTATGTTCAAGTACCATGGAACATCTTTCCTGCCCAACAAGATCAGGCAGAACCTGGGTGATTGGTGTTCCCACTCCACTCATTCAAGCACACTTTGAACACAACATGCAAAATAAACATGTGTGGGTTTCAAGCTGGCTTTTAGGGGAAGGCCATTGCGTTTTGCAGCATTTCATCTGCAAAATCAACTGACTGGGACCTTGTCAGATATCTGCTTAGAACAAATAAAAGCTATTATGCACTCTGTAAAATTTAAAACACACAAAAAAAGACTTGTGTAGGGATGCCTCTGAGCAAACTTTTGACCAATCAGATCTTGCACTTGTGCAACCAGTCAGAACTCAGCCATGCCCTGAATGGCTCTTTAGATGTTGCAGCTCATGGTTAGTGACTAAAGAGAAAATGATAAGTAACACATATTTATATATGCAATACATGTACGTTGGTATGACTATTATGTTTGTGCTAACATAGTGACTATAAAATAATTACTAATTAATAAACTGTTAAGTCCTACCCTCAAAAAAGGTGAAAACTTTGAATCTGGTTATATACAAAGTCAAAAGCAGGTGGCTCTAGAGGGATGCACTTTGCCTTGTGGTGACTTGAGCTTCCTAAGGGCCTCATCAAGTCTGAGCACCAGGCACCGTAGCTCCTCAGCAGGAAACATTCCACCTGGAAACGCATGGCAGCTAGGATCCAGAGAAACATGTACTCTGGCCTCACTATCTGCAGAAATTACTGTCAGTTTGCATGTCCAGGCTAGAGCCATTAGTGGGCAAGTCTAATTAATTTACATATGTATCAAATGGCTAGTATTGACCGAGTGATAAACTACGTATTCAGTTCTAAGTGAGAAATTGAGAGGTAATTTTGCCCACAACCTCCATCACTGAGAATTCACACAGATTCTATACATGTGCACTGTTACCTCCTCCCCCAGCATCCACTGTATTTTCTAAGGTAGGGCTGCTCCAGACAGGAGAACAAAAGAGTCTAATTGTCAGCTTTAGTGTTTTAGAAGGCAAAACTTTTCAGTGGCAAAGGTCTGATTTAGGGTCTTAAAACATAGTAATTTGACTGTACATCCCTCATGGGATATCACCCACAGCAAAAAAAAAAAAAAAAAAAAAAAAAAAAAAAAAAAAAAAAAAAAAAAAAAAAAAAAAAAAAAAAAAAAAAACTGAAAAAGAAGAAAAAAAAGACACCCTAAACTATTTTCTATCATTATATCATTGATGGTGGAGTTGGTACTCTAACACTGGTGTTCTAATATGTATTACAGATTAAAACAAATGTAATTATGTTGGTGTCCTTGGGAACCAGAATTTGGAGTACAAAGGAGAAAGAGAAGCGAGATAGATGCAGTTAAATAGAAACCCTGTATTCTTGAATTTGAAATAATGTATCAGTATCGATATGTTGTATTTCTCTTTATCCCTTCCTTTTCCACCAAAAATATCCGGAAACAATAACCAATCCAGTACCCACTCCTAGCACCAAGGGTGTGGTTTTGAATCACCATTTCCCAATGAAAAGAACAAGGGATGTTTAGAGAAATGGCTGATTCCAGGGCAGAGACAAGAAACATACAAGAAGGGCTTGAAAACATTTTATCAAACCAAACAGCAACTACGGTATCACAGGTTACCGGGGTCATGTCAAAAAGAGGCAGGGACCAACTTGAAAGAAGATCTCCTTGGCCAAAGATGGGACAATATGAGGTTCCATAAAAATAACCTTAATGGATTTTGACACTTCAAGTATGTTTAAATTCATGAGTTTATAGTTATCTTTTCTTTTTAAGTTAACTTTGGAGGATGCTAGGTAATAATTATTTGGAAACTAGATTTTTTTAAAAAAGGTAAGAATCAAGCAATCAAGCATTTGTTCTTTCCCCTTTCCTCTCCTCTCCTCTCCTCTCCTCTCCTCTCCTTTCCTTTCCTTTGAGTCAGGTCTTGCTCTCGCACCCAGGCTAGAGTGCTGTGACCCGGGCACCATTGTGGCCCACTGCAGTCTCAACTGCCCAGGCTTAAGCCATCTTTCCACCTCAGCCTCCAGAGTAGCTGGAACTACAGTCATAAGCCACCATGCCCAGCTAATTTTTAAACCTTTTGTAGAGATGGGATTTTGCCACGTTGCTCAGGCTGGTCTCAAACTGCTGGGCTCAGGTGATCCAGCTGCCTTGGCCTCCCAAAGTGCTGATATAATGAGTGTGAGCCACGGTGCATGCTCTATTCTACCTTTTCTGTTCGCTCTAGGTCTCAGCATAACCAAATAGTTGATAAGGAGTTTCATTTTATTGAATTACTTTTGGTAATAAATAAGGAATAATAAAATTAGAAAAATCACCACTTTGTAACCTCTAATAGAATAATGGATATGGCAATAATCACCAAGGGCTGCTAACTTCACAGAAACAGGGACTCCTGTGGAATAGTGCCTCCTGATAGAAACCTGCCTCTTCACCTAGGAAGTAGCTCTGCCAACCTAACCGCCCCTCTTCATCTACTACCGGTTCACACACAGAGTAGAGGAATATGTTACAACACCACCACAGAGCTGCAAGCAGTGAAATCCAAACTGTGGGAAACTCCACCAGCAAAATTAATGAAGGAGGGGTCAAACGAGAAAGAGTGGGAAGATCTACAGATTGAAAGACACTTAAAAAATATTTACTACAAACTGAATTCTGTGTCCCCAACATTCGTATGTTGAAGCCCTAAGCCCCAGTGTAACTGTATTAGGAGACAGGGCTTTTAGGAGGTAATCAGGGTTAAGAGTGAGGTCATAAGTGTGGGATCCTCATCTGAGAGGATTTCTGGTCATCTTTTTTTTTTTTTTTTTTTGAGACTTAGTTTCACTGTTGTCACCAGGTTGGGGTGCAATGGCGCAATTTCAGGTCACTGCAATCCTCTCCTCCTGGGTTCAAGTGATTCTTCTGACTCAGCCTCCTGAGTAGCTGGGATTACAGACATGTGCCACCAAACCCGTCTAATTTTTGTATGTTTGCCAAGATGGGGTTACACTGTGTTGGCCAGGCTAGTCTCAAACTCCTGACCTTAGGTGATATGCTCACCTCCCAAAGTGCTGAAATTACAGGTGTGAACCACTGTGCCTGGCCAGATTATTGGTCTTCTAAGAAGAGAATGCGATCCCCCGCCCACACCATTCTCTCTCTCTCTCCATGCATATTCATCTAAGAAAGGCCAGGTGGGCCAGGCATGTTGGCTCACACCTGTAATCCCAGCACATTGGGAGGCTGAGGTGGTTGGATCATTTGAAACCAGTTCAAGACCAGCCTGGGCAGCATGGTGAGACCCTGTCTCTACACACACACAAATAAATAAATAAATAGCCAGGTGTGATGGTGCATGCCTATAGTCTCAGCTGCTCCAGAGGCTGAGGTGGGCGGATCACTTGAAGTCAAAGCTGCAGTGAGTGTGTTTGCACCACCACTCTCCAGCACTCCAGCCTGGGCAGGCGAGTGAGACCCAAGAAAGAAAGAAAGAGAAAAAGAGGAGAAAGAGAAAAAGAGAGAAAGAAAGAGACAGAAACAGAGGAAAGAAGGAAGGAAGGAAGGAGGGAAAAATGGGGGGGGATGAAGGGAGGAAAGAAGGAAAGAGAGAGAGAGAGGGAAGGGAGGAGGGCCATGTGAACAGGGGGAAGGGATGAAGGCCATGTGAGGACAAAGAGAGGTGGCCATCTGTAAGCCAGGAAGCCAGCCCTCACCAGAAATCTGCTGGGACCTTGATCTTGAACTTCCTAGCCTTCAGAACTGTAAAAAAAAAAAAAAAAGTTGTTTAACCACCTATTCTATGGTATTGTATTTTGTAATGGCAGCCTGAGCAGACTAATACAGCATACATGTCAAACAATTGCAGTATATGGAACTTATTTTGATCCTGGCTTGAACAATAAACTATAAAAAATAGATAAGACAACGGAAGAAATGTGAACATTGCCTAGATATTCAATATTAAGGAATTATTGATTTGGTTTTGTCTTTAGGGTAAAACAATGGTATTATGGTTATGTATTTCAAAAAAAATCTTTATCTTTTACAGCTAAGGTGAAATGGTATAAGATGTTGAACTTTATTCAAAATAATCAGAAAAGTGGGCAGGGATATAAATGAAACAAGACTGGCCATGTATCCATAATTACAGAAGCCAAGTGATGAGTACACAGGCGTTCATATACTGTTTCTTTCACTTTTTGAAGTTTTTCAATATAAAGAACAAATCTAGGTCCCTGAAGGGCTTATTCAATATGTGACATAAAGAGTAGATTTCAAGACATAAATTATTATCCAACAATCATACTGCTATGGCTTGAATGTGTCCTCCAATATTCACGTGTTGGAAACTTAATCCCCAGCATGACAGTGTTGAGAGGTGGAAATTTTAAGAGGTGATTAGGTAATGAGGGCTCTGCCATCATGAAGGCATTAATGCTGTTATCATGGGAGTAGGTTTCTGATGAAAGGTTAAGTTCAGCACTCTTCCCCCCTCCCCTCTCTTTCTGTCTCGCCTCACCCTCTTGTCTTCCACCATGGGATGATGCAACTAGAAAGCCTTCATCTGATGCCCAGCCAATGGCCTTGGACTTCCCAGCCTCAAGAACCATGATCCAAAGAAATGTCTATATTATTATAAATTACTCAGTCTGTGGTACTTGGTTACAGCAGCATGAAATAAACTAAGACACTTGCTCCTTGCTATTTGCCCCCAAAAGTTGAAGACAAAAGTTTGCCCATGGATGATTATACAAGTTTTTTGTTTTTGTTTTTGTTTTTGTTTTTGTTTTTTTTTGTTTTGTTTTGTTTTTGAGATGGAGTCTTGCTCTGTTGCCCAGACTGGAGTGCAATGGTGCAATCTCAGCTCACTGGAACCTCTGACTTCCGGGTTCAAGTGATTCTCCTACCTCAGCTTCCTAAGTAGCTGGGACCACAGGTGCACGCCACCATGCCTGGATAATTTTTGTATTTTTGATAGAGATAGGGTTTCACCATGTTGGCCAGGCTGGCCTGGAACTCCTCACCTCAGGCGATATGCCCACCTCGGCCCCCCAAAGTGCTGGGATTACAGGCGTGAGCCACCACACCTGGCCAATTATAGAAGTTTTATTCATAAATTCCCAAAACTTGAAAGCAATCAAGATGTCCTTCAGTGTGTGAATGGATAAACTGTGGTATATCCAGGCAATGGAGTATTATTCAGCATTAACAAGAAATGAGCTATCAAGCTATGAAGACATGGAGGAACCTTAAATGTATCTTACTAAGTAAAAGAAGCAAATCTGAAACAGCTACATACTGTGGGATTCCAATTATATGACATTCTGGAAAAGGCAAAACTATGGAAATAGTAAAACAATCAGTGATTGGCAGGGGTTGGCAGGGAGGAAGAATGGAGTGGGTAGATCACAGAGGATGCTTAGGCCAATAAAACTATTCTGTATGATACTATGATGATGGATTCATGTCATGATGCATTTGTCAAAACCATAGAACGTACAATACCGAGGGTGAACCGTAATATAAACTGCAGACTTTGGGTGATAATGACACATCAGTGCAGTTTCATCAATTGCAACAAATGTACACTCTGGTGCAGGATGTTGACAGTGGGAAAGGCTATGCATGCATGAGGGCAGGGGATAGCTGAAACATCTCTGTACTTTCTGTTCCGTTTGGCTGTAAACCTAAAACTTTTCTAAACATTAAAGTCTATTTCAAAGAAAACAAGAAATACGCATGTTCAGTTTTTCTTATCCCTAGGTGAAAGATGTCAGAAGCTAGGGGAGAAAGAAGAAGAGAAGCAGCAACAGTGAGACTAGATGCCAACTGGTACCTGAGGAAGTGCCCCGTGGCGTGGTCCAACGTTAAGACTTGTGATAGGGGAGGGACCATGCCAGTTCTTGAGTAGATCGTAGGAAAATTCCATGCTTCAGTGTTTCCTTGTGCCAAATCATGTGCAGGTGTGGTCATGTCTAGACAAGCAGAGACTCTTGTCTCTGAGACTCTTCTTGCAGAGTTCCCACAGATCACAGAATGTCGTGGGGTTGGAGGAGATCCCAAGAATGGCAAAGAGATGATACAGAACCTCAAACAACTCCCCGAGGCTCCCACAGCCCATGTGGGATGAAAGCCACCGAGAAAAAGCCAAACCAGAAAAGCCTTGAAATCAAATGAGCAGTTTGCAAAAGTGACCTTCACAAACAAACATTCAAATCCCAGAGAAAACAAAAACTTCGCGGTGGACGCAAGAGAGGCTGCATGGTGGTGGCTGAAGACCAGAGGTCCCAATTTCCAAACTGATTTCCCCTCCTCCACTCCTCACCCCAGAATAAAAATCCAATTCCTGCTTTGAAAGGAAAGGTCCCAGATTGACTGTGACTATGATTCTTTTGTTTACCAGGGTGAGAGCTCAAAGTACCAAAAAAAATTTTTAAGTCTGCTTACAGAAAAAGAAAGTTGTTTCATACGCATGTGAGTTAGTTTGCTTTTCTCTTTCTTCCTCGTCATTTTTTTTAGCCAATATCTGCTGAGCCAACCACGAATGCTTTTAGTGACAATGACAATGAAAAGGATTCTGAGAGATGAAGGAGACTTAGCATAACGAGAAGGAGAGGAGAAGGCCGTTTTATCATTTGCCTTAAGACAAGTGGTAGCATATGTTTAATTTTTTTAAAAGCATTGGCTAGAAAACAAGCTACAACAAAGATCATATGTGATATGGTTTGTTTCCCTGTCAAAATAATAACGATGGGTTAATCTGAGTGATTTATATGTATCATGTGCCATATGGGAAGATCTCATGTCAGCAGACTATCACCATACCTCCTCCACAGACAGGATCACGGACATGCAGGAATAGAGTGGCTTATTTGAGAGCCACACACCTAGCATTTAATGGAAATGTGGCAGAAATACAAGCTGTGTGGCCACAGGACATAAGTTCTTGCCCCCCACCCCCGAGATGGAGGGGCTCCGATGCCTTAGCTTGCAACCATGTGCAGTCAATGGCCTAAGCTTTTGTAAGCTCACATCAGTCCTCCACTCTGATAGGGTAGGTCCGCGAAGACTTGCTCTTCCTCAGTGACTTTGAAAGGAAGACTCTGACTTCAGAGAATTGCCCTGGACAAGCTCCAGATGAGGCCTGAGTTTGCTTTAACAAAAAAAATATGTCATGAAGACAAGCGCCGGTGGCTGGTGCAGAAAGCAGGAACCTCACTACCATTTGAGAGGCCAACCAGGGTCACTCCTGCCCTCGTGGCTCTACTTAGGATGGACAGTGAAAAAGCAAAATATACTTAGTTCATGGACTATTTTGAGCCCTTTCTAAATAAGCCATGTGAGAGATAGTGGGTCAAAGTTCATTTGTTTTAGGTGGAGTATGAAGAGGAAATCCGGAAGGAACACAGCTCGTTGGGGTTGGGGCTCTTTCTCTTTGCTTTATAATTTGACATTCAGAATATGTATGAATAACATGAGTGGAGAAAGTCAATTAATAGCCTGAGTTTTATTGCTAATAAAAGAACGTGTACATACATAAAGCCTAATGGTCAATCTTCCCTGGGGTGTCCGAGTTACTTGGCCTGAGACCCAGGCATAACTTCAGTACTGTTTGTCCTGCTGCCACCAAGTGCGATGTCCTTACCTGCTGCCGGGCGTAGGGGATGGAATCTGACCTGCTTCTGGGTTATTGTTGGACAAAAAGTGGTCTGGCTCTCGGTCAAAACAAATTTGGCCCTTTAAAGTCTCTGAGGGTTGGGACGAGTCCTGAAAAACAGTGACAAGACCATAATAGGTTCTTTATGAGCAGTTCTGTACTCCAGCGACATTGAGCCTGGTGTTCACAGGCGCTGACCTCAGAAGTGCGTCTCAGAGGCAGCCGGGGGCTGCAGGGAGGCTGTGCTATAAATGGATGCTGTGCAGCAGTGAGGGGAGCTATTTTGGGATCCCAGGGGGTCTCATTTGTACTTCAGGTTAGGAGGCTTCCAGGTGAAGGTGTGTTATGCGGGAGTGGAGAGGGAGAGCAGACCAGATCAGACATAGCCTTCCCTCCTCCTGCCCTCTTCCCCTGCTCGTTCCCCCAGGCCGTGTCCCCCTCTTTCTTCAAAGACTTCACCAGCACAAGGTCCTGAACGGGAATGCAGGAGAAACACAAAAGGGAGAAGAGGGAGAAAGTGTCTCCTAGCCCAGAGTGTTCCAGGAAATTGCCTCCTCAGCTGCGTTCTAGATAAGACTGTGCTGACCTTTGCAGGATGGGCAGAGGTGCCAAGGCCTCAGGCTCTGTTGCCTTTTGCATCCACTTCAGTGGCTTTCAAATTGGAAGTAATCTGGGAGCTGACGTGAGAAGAGAGGGTGTCAGACCCATCTTCACAGTTCAGCCCTGGCCCACTCTGAGGGACAAAGAAGCTGGATCCATGGGCACCAGGCCCAGTGCCACTGGCTTCAGTTGTGTGACCTTAGAGCCCTCTGAGCAGTACAGCTCTGAAGGGCATCTCTTCTTTCTCCCCGCTTCAAGCTAACCTGAAATTACCTCACTGGTCATGTTAGGTTAGAGGCAATGGCAGATTAGTGGTTTCTCCCATTGGCCCATGCTTCATGTATCAGATTAATGGCTGCCATTTTGAAGACAGCAGATGTAATTCAGCAGCTTACGTTGCTTTACCTATGTGCACTTCAGAGCCACACAGACCTGGCCTGGAATGCTACATGGCTACATCCTAACCACGTGGTCTTTGGCAAGTCTTCATCTCCTGGAGACTAAGAACCTCACTCACAAAATGAGAAAAACTATCATTCTGCCTCAGGGGTCATTATGACAATTAAATGCAGCAAAATGCTTAGCACCATGCATGGCACGTGGTCAGTGCTCCAAACAGGTAATTCATTTTTGTGGTGGATATACTGTATCCATTCTTACTAATGGATGGGGAAAGAGAAGTGACCGCAAGAACTCTTGAGGTTTGCAACTTCCCAAGACTCTAGTTCTGACCTAACTTGTCACTGTTGAAGGACCCTCCTGTTATAAGTCAAATATTTGTGTCCCTCCAAAATTCGTATGTTGAAACCTAATCCCCAGTTGGTTGGTTTTTGGAGGTAGCGTGTTTGGGAGGTAATTAGATGATGAGGTTGGAGCCCTCATGAATAGGATTAGTGTCCTTCCATGAGATACCCTGGAGAGCCCCCTTGCCCCTTCTGCCATGTGAGGACTCAGTGAGAAGAAGGCGAACCGAGAAGCAGGCCCTTGCCAGACACTGAATCTGCTGATCCCTTCCTATTGGACTTTCCAGCCTCCATAATGGTGAGAAATAACTTTCCATTGTTTATAAGCCACCCAGTCTGTGGTCATTTGTTATAGCTGCCCAAAGGGTCTAAGACACCTTCTGAGCCATGAAAAAGAGAAGTGGCAAGGTGGGGATTAGCGACAAAGGATGTAGTCCAGCTCTCTCTGCCTTCTCACAGGCCTCAGGCTGGCCCTGCAAGTTGAGCTCTGAGGAGCCCTTGATGTCGACAGCCCAGAAGACCAGGTGTTCTGAAGATTCCTGTCAACAGTGCTGAGATGTTCTAAACAAACAGCTCTACAGGAGAATTACAGCAATCAAACTACAAGGTACTACAGAAATAGAGTTCATATCCTCTCCTTCATATGAGGAGATAAAGGCTCAGAGAGGCAAAAAAGCAGCAGAGCCAAGACAAAGAACCAGGTCTTTCCCCTCCCAGTCCAAAATTCATAAAGCACTGTAAACCCAGACAATTGTGAGACTAGGTTTTTAGAAAATGACTTGTGTTTACCCATGTGGCTTTTTGTGGTTGTTTTAGGTACTATCCAACTGAACATGGTAGAATGAAGGAATTGACTTTTCACGGGAAATCTATAGTTTGTAAATGTAACATATGGGGTCTAAATTATATTATTGTCTAAAAAAATCTTATTGGTGGATGGGAAGGCACAGTTCAGCCCACATTAAAGAGGCTTATAAATCTGTGAGGAAAATTCTCCAGCACCCCAACAGATCCAGCGAAAACTCTGACCTTACCAACCTTTCGCAGAGGCCCAAAATGAGCAAATGAACCTAGAAGGGGGCACTGTGATTGAAGTTCTTGGTAAATGAGGATCCTGGCAGGAAATACCAAGAGGCAACTGGAGCTTCTGGAGCTTCTTGGTGGTGGAACTTCCCTAAATTTGAGTTGATCCTGAGCAAGCATGAAACTGCATGCTGCTCAAAGAGTGTCTTGATTCTCAAGGGAACACAGCTTATCCTCATAGCCTTGGGCTTTCCAAAGGTCATATGAGGAAACTGTCTGCATCCCCTCTGTAAAGACAAAAGTCATATCTGTCATGTCATTCAATGTCCTTTACAGTGTGACCTCATAATATATCATCCAAACCCAGACACATTGAATATTAACAATTTCCCTGGGACAGCAGGTATAAACTGTGACTGTCCAGGGCACAACAAGGTGTGTGGTTACTCCCACTTTAAAAAAAATCAACATGACCAATCCACACCACCAATTAGAAGGAGCCAACGTGATGATTTCCTCTTGAAACATGAACTTGGAGCCATATCTCTCTTTTAAATAAATGCCTTTCTTTTTTATGTAACCTGATCTTTTCCCTTTTGCTTGGATGCTAGAAAGTTCACAGTGAAGTTTTATGACAGTTGTCTTGGATTCCCAGTACAATCGTCTTCTTATCCCTTCCTTCACCCCCATTTTCTGCTCTGAAGATGCTCCTAACACAGCACATCGAGATAGGATGCTGATTTTAATAAACGACTTCCAAGTGCTTCTCAAGCAGATCGGTACAGCAAGCACACATCCTGGATTTTGTGTCTGTTTGACATCACTCAAATATTCAGCCTTGCTTTCCTCATAAATTATGTGACGATCTAAGAAATCACAATTTTTTGCCTTCCAAAATGATTGCATTAATCAAACACTTTCGAACTCCTGCCATGTACTAGAAAGGTGACAGGGGTATTACCGATGAACAAAATAGACAAAAATTCCTCCCTTGGTGGAGCATACATTCTAGTGAGGGAGATGAACAATAATTGATAAGCATACCAAATAATCAAATTATATAACAGGTTACAGAGTGATCATTGCAATGGCAAAAATAGAATAGGATAAGGATAAATGGGAATGCCAATGGTTGGTTTGGAGGGTAAACTTTAAGTGGAGTGGTTAGGACTCATTGAGAACATGACATTCTAGAGTAAACATATAATTTATCATCCAAACTGAAAAACATTTCACAGAACAAAAGGAAGCTATTCATAATTATGCTGGGACAGCAGGTGCGAACTGGGACTGTTCTGGGAAAACAAGGACATATGGTCACCCTACATGTAAGCAAAGACTTGAAGGATGTGAGAATCAGTCCAGCAGATACATAGGGGAGGAAGGGTTCAGGCAGAGGGAGCAGCAAGTTCCACAGCCCAAGCAACTTCGAAAGGTAAGAAGATGCCCAGTGTGGCTGGAGAAGAATAAGCCAAGGAAGAGTGATAAGATATGAGGTCAGAGAGGTTCTGGGGACCCCAGATTGTGTAGCCATTGTAGGGCTCTGGTTTTTCTCTGATAGAAACAGGGAGCCACTGCAGGGTCGTGAGCCAAGCAGTAACATGATCTTGCTTATATTTTACTAAGATTCACTTTGGCTGCTGTGTTGAAAATAGGGTTGGTGAGAAGGAAAGTAGGGGGGCCCATTAGAAGGGAGCAGTAAAAGGGATAAGAAGTCAGCTTCTGGACATATTTTGAAGGTAGAACTGATAGGATTTTTTGTTGATTTGGATGTCAATGCATAAGGCCAGTGAAGGATGGCTCTGGGGTTCAGGGCCTAGGCGAGCAGGAAGATAGAGGTACCATTAGCTAAGATGAGAAAGACCTCAGGTGGAGCAGATGGAAAGGGAAAGGCAGTGATGGTCCAGGACATGAGGAATGTGGGATGTCTATGACATGGAATTGTCAAGCAGGCAGTTGGATGGACACATCTGGAGTTCAAGTGGCAGGCTCCGTCTGGAGATACACATCTGGGAGTCAGCAACGTGAGAAGGCCATGTCTCCCCAGATCTCCCAGACCACCTCAAAGCAATGCAAAGAATCCTTTTGGAGATCTAATTTTTGTTTCTGGCCAAAATAAATAAAACAAATCAGAATGCTCATCCTCTAAAACCCGCCACACATCTTAATTTTTCATGAAGTCTTTCCTAATTACTGCAGTCCCTATGGTACCCTCTTAATTTATGCAATTGTCTGTTTCACCAGCTCATCAATTAATAGCTATCTATTGGACAAATTTTGTGTACATGGCCCTGTGCTGGGTGCTGTGGGGTGGAATTGAGAACACCTGGTCCCTACACCGAGCTGAGCAAGCAGAACGAATGTTACCCAGAGCACAGGTTCCCCAAAGAGCCAGAGTCAGTGGCATGAAGGAAGTGCCTCTTGAGGTGAGTCTTAAATGAGAAAGTCAGATTCTGGAGACACATTTTTTGAAAATCTAGGTAGATGATCTCCTAAAAGTCTTCTAGTTCCAAATATTTGTGTTTCTATGGATCTAGAGAAACTGGGTTTTTCAAAAAGTAGTGGTGAAGCACATTATTGTCTAGGCATGAGGTTATGAGGGCTTGACCTGGAGAACTGATGAGAAATGTAGGTTAACCACTGAACTAGAAGTCCTTTCAAAGGAAAGAAAGGACAATGGGGTGACAGAGGAGAAGAGGAGCTAAGAAAGAGAAGCTTGAAGCTGAGATTCCAGGTCTGAGAGGAGCAGTGGAGCCGCTAGCTGAAGGGAGTATGGAGATTGCATTGATAGAGGAGAGCTCAGTTAGTGTAGGTCAGTTGCAGTAAGAGTGGAGCATCCAAAGCTAGGAAAGTGTCAGGTCCAACATGGAGCAGAGGGAGTCAGCTATGTGAAGCCTCCTTTACACCATGGGGCAAGATAAGCCCAGGAGAGAATAGATACCTGTGTTTGGGAATTAGTGACCTACGCACATCTGCATATTTTATCTCCCCAGCTTGACACCCTTCTGTCTTATATTATCTCGGTCTATTGAGAGGCAAAATAATATGGCCATTGAACACACAGGGTTTGGTGTCAGATTTTCTCCATGTTATTCCTGGCTCTACCCACCACTGGCTCTAACGTTGTAACCTTGCCAAGTTACTTGGTCTCACCGAGCCTCAGTTTCGTCATCTGTGAAATGAGGCAGACAATAGGTGTTGCACTATAGGAGATGTGAGAATTAAAACAGATAACTTGGCACACGGAATGTATTCACTCATGTTGTCATTACTACACATGGTCACATGTCAATAAATGTTCACTGACAGCACTGGAGAAAGAGCTCACGGAACTAATATTTTAAATTATACTCTCTTAAAATAATTTACCAAAGGGAAGTTTAGGGGAAAAAATAAACATTTATTAACACTGGCTATATGCCAGCTACTCTTCTAACTGCTCAGGTGACCGTCACGACAATCCTGTAACGTTGCTATGACCACTGGTTTATAGACTAGGAAACAGGAGCAAGGAAAGGAAGGTTCTTGAGCTTGCAGTTAATACGGAGGTCATACGGTTAATGAGTAGTGTGTGTTTTTATGCATTTAAAAATTTCCAAAGGATACACTCCCAATTGTTATCATTCCACTTTATATAGCCCTATATTCTTTTTAAATTTCAACAATATCTGTTATTCCTATGATCAGCAAAAATAAAATTATTTCCATTTTGGTGAGTGGGGGAGAGGTAGGAAAGGTGAACAATCCCAGATGGGTTTTCTAGGATGGAGAACCCTGGGGCTGCCTTGTAGAACGGCCAGCCTCAGCTGCAATGTTGCCCTGAGCCCCTAGGAAAAGAATAAACTATGTACAGCACGGAGAACTTAGGAAATAAGCAGGGAAAAGACAAAAAAGGAAGATGGGTAAGCGTGTAATGCATTTGAAAGAGATTTCCATCTAAGATTGTTAAAATAATAGAAAAGATTTCATGCTTAAAGGGATAAACTTCCTTAATCTGTCACATACTCTTAATCCCTAGATGAGATGTCTCTGTTCTTGAAGAAAGGACACAACTTCCTTATATACTGATCCCTGGGGCCCTGGAGAAGGCACAATGGTGATTAATTCTGCAACCCTGATGTATTTTTATAAAATCATGGAGGACTCCAGAGTCCCGATTAACTTTAAGGTCAAAGCTTATTCTTATCACCTCATAATATTCCTATGAAAAAAGTAGTAGAGAAAATCCATTGATGAGGGAAAAACCATCTCTGTAAAGAATTAATTGAATCCTCTTTCCTAAAAAGCACCTCATTGGTCAGTATTATATAAATTCATGATATATTTGTCATATAAATACATGATACTAATCAATGAGGTGCTTTTTATTAAAAAAGCTTTTATAGAATCTGAGTCTTATAATATTAGCAGATATGTCAGATATGTTAGTAGAGGTTACTTCATTTTAAAAATGATTTTTAAATGACTGTGCTATACCTCTAAGAATGCCATAAGAGGGAATTCATCTTTGACAGGAAATAGGGAAGAGGTTTGTCCAGACTCCCAGGAGAAAATAAGGTGGTCTGTTGGAAAGCAAGATGAAGTGGTTTAAAGGAAAACTTGAGAAGAAGATAAATGAAAAGAGCACCTCTATCAAAGTTTATGTTTCATACATTTATATCAAAAGAAGTTTGATTCTGGCAGGTACATGAAAGTGTTCATCAAGTCAACCAACAGTTAATTACTGAACATCTGCTTGGTTCCAGGCACACAAAAATGAAGGAAGATCCAGTTTGTCTTCTGAAGGAGGTCATAGACTGATTGCAATACAATGTGATAAATTCTATTAACACACACACAGTGCAATGGAATGAAAGATAGGGTAGCACTTAATTCTGCAGTGGGCCTGAAGGACGTAGAAGGTCAAAGAAAACTACCAAGAGATGCCTTGGGTTGAAGCTTCCTAGTGTATCAATGATCATTCTAGTATTTATTTGCATATTACAGCCCACAGGCTCTCGAGAATCAAGGAATTAGTTCTGCTACTCCTAACTTTGCTTTAGGAATCTTGCTTGCTATTCTTAGCTTTCAAACAAAGTCTGGTGGGAAAATAGTGGAAGTTCTGGACCTTAAGAACAGATTGAACCATTAAAAAAGAAAGAAAGAACAGATTGAGGCATTTTTTCTCAGAAGTTAGACAAATTTTAAAACTTTCAGCCTAAGAGAAAAGAGGCAGGATAATAATTAGCTTCTTCCCTTTAATAGAAAGCTGGTGTTACTTGGTAGAGATGGAAAGGAAAGATATAACAAATATCTTCCCACCCCACCTTCCTTTTACTCTCTCCAAAGAAATACCATTGCCCCATCAAGTGTAGGATACCCTAAAACATAGAAGATGGAGGAGGCTAGGATCAGTCTCTGCATATTTAAACCTGCATTCAGCTACTTTCTTGAATTCCATTCCTACCCTAAGGCCTTTGGCAAACTCAGGGGCCTTAAAGTTATAACAGATTGACTGACAACCTCCCAGCTCCCTTGTAATCCACCCTGGGCCCACATTCCCACACACACAGGATTTGGTGGCTCATGTGTTTTTGTGTTGGTCTTAAGGACCCAGCCCACCTTGTCTGAGGTGACTGACCAAGCTTCCTGACATGACAGCAATGACCTGGATGATGAGGGTTATAGTTTGTTGTCCCTGGAGACTTTGGCAAGTTCGTCAGTGTCCCAGGCCTCCCAGTATGACCAACAGTGTTCTTCTTTGCCTCTTTTGACCGCTTTTGAAACTACAAATCCTCAGGACCCAGGTGGGAACACCTTCAGTTTTTCCCTGTGAATGAATGAATGAACCACTGGTTTCCAGAGTGCTACCTGACATCTGGTCTTTCCATCTCACTCGCTGATCCTTAGGCACTTAGATAACACTTGCCCTTATTTGACCAGAGATAATTAAAATACAACAAAGCAAAACTTTAGAAGCCTTCGCCTTTTTTTGGTGACCTCTTAGCTACCAGCTTTTCCTCTCCTTCTAGCAAAGGGATGATGTATTTCTTTATCAGCTCCCTTTGTGAGACTTACCTAAAAGACAGTTGTCTATTGCCTGCATGTGTCTAATAAATTAAGCCTCTTTGTGTGTGTGTGTGTTGGGGGGAGTTGTGCAAATCCAACTGCCTGAAGGACAGATTTCACCAAAATGGTGGACACAAAATATCACTGTATGACTGAATCCACTCTTGTTTATGTTCCTAGAAACAGCCTCTTTGGAGTTCATCCTTGTATTCATGAATGACTTCTTTCCCCATGCCTTTCAGATTATCAGCTTTCAACCATCAGCCCAGGTCCAATCTCCCCAGGAAACCTTTCCTGGCAGTTGCAACCCATAGAGAAAAGGCATGGGCATCTCATGATGACAATCATCAATAGGATGGCTTCCACAGGGACTCATTAGTAGTGGATTGAGGGTCAGGGTAATTTTGGGGTCAAATGGTAGCCAATTATCAACCAGGAAATCTCTTCAGGGCCAGCCTGTCATACTGGGGCCCAGAGAAAGGGCCCAATTCCTGTGAATTGAAGTAGTAGGAACAAAATGGGGCAGGAAAACCAAAACAAAAATTCATTCTTGGGACTAAAGTGGGAGTGAGGAGAGCTATAACTTATGCAATAAATGGAGTTAGGAGATCATCACAGGACATAGACTCTGGCTTTGGTAGCAAGAATGATGACCCAAAGAACAATAGAGAAGTCCAGAGACTTAGTGTTAAAGAAGGCCAGTAGGTGATAATACCAGCTGTGGAATCTGGGCTCAGGTCCTGACACCACTCTTCACTCGTTTACTTAGCTCTTCGTCACAGCTTCCCTTACTATAAAAAAGATAATAGTGTAAACATCCTCCTTGGGTTTGTATAAGGATTCAGCGAGAGGATGGGTAAAAGACATTTTTCTCCATGCTTAGCATATAGTAAGCTTTCAAGAATGTCAGCTATTACTATTTTTTTTTAGTTCATAGCATTTTATCTGGCATATGCCATGTGCTCAATAATGATTCATGATTGGACACATGGATCCTGGGCCTGAGACAGCAACCAACACCAAGCCCTATCAGAAAGGAAGAATGAGGGGCTGACCGGGGTATTCTAAATTAGGCACAGTAAGAGATTAACAATAACTAATAATAAAATAGAACAAGCATAACAATATGCTGTAATAAAATTTATATGAATGTGGACTCTCTCTCTCAAAATATCTTATTGAATTGTACTCAGAAAGCAAAACCCTGGACAAGTGGGGACTACTGTAGTGTGTGACCATGGGCAAGTTAATTAAGTCCTTTGTATCAGTTAGCTAGTGCTGCATAACAAATCATTCCCAAACACAGTGACTTAAATTAACAATCATTTTATATATCTCACAAGGCTGCAAGTCAACTGGGGTTTGGCTGACATAGGCTGGGCTTGGATGCTAAAGCTTTGCTCTGCACATCTCTCATCCTGTCTCAGGACCAGAGGGAGCCCATGTGTTCTTCTCTTGGCAATGACAGAGGCACAAGAGAACAAGCAGAAACATGTAAAGCCTCTCAGATCTAAGCTCCAAATTAGCATATGGTCACTTTTGCCTCATTCCTTTTGTCAAAAGAAGTCACACGGCCAAACTCAGTATCAAGAGGTAAGAAAATATAGTGACAGAGTTCAGGACACTACCCCAAAATATGGCACCTTAGCATTTAAGGAAACAACAGAAGCAGGAAGATCACTCTCACCTTCCTCTCACCCTTCTCCCTTGAAGCAGTGCACAAAACTTAAGAAAGATTTTCTGACCTTCCCCTGAAGCAGGTCATATAAGACCCCCATTCACAAGATGCCCTCCCTATACCTGGAGGAAAGAAACATCTTTATCTCTGAAGACACAGGGTATCAGAGAAGAATCTGAGCAAAGAGGCCTTGCTAAGTTTTTCTAGTTTATTACCATTAGATCATAACCCCTTTGTCCAATTATATGTCTTCATGACTGTCCATTCTACATTAAACTTAGCATAAAAACATACAAGTTTGTTTCTTTGAGTCTTCCTTTCCTTAGAAAGCTCCTGTGTCATGTAAAACTTATCTTAAATAAATGTGTAAGCTTTTCTCTTCTTAAACCGTCTTTCATCACAAGGGCCTTAGCCATGAACCTAGCAATAGGTGAGGAAAAGATACTTTTCCTCCCCTACAATACCCTGGCCCTTTTGTGGTGAGAACAGCAAAGTTACATGGCAAAGGTAATAGATATAGGGAAGAGAGAAGAACTGGGGCCACTGTTGCACTTTCCCACCTCCCTCACACCTTTATTATCCCATCTGCGAAATGGAATAACAATAGATCATGCTTCATACCATTATGAGAGGATTAAAGGAGATGACATATTTTTTAATACTTTTCATAGTGTCTGGCACATAAGTGTTCATTAAATAATACCTCATTACTAGTAATAATTATTGTTATTGCTCCACTTTTGTGCTCTAGCCAGGCTTGGATGTCCCTTTTCCTTGCCCTGGTCCTCCCCTTCAGATGTCCCTTCCACGTGCCTTGCTGCCATCTGCAGAAACATTTCTTATTCTGTTTGAAATTACTTAAATCCCTCATTTTAAGAAATGTGCTTCAGCACCAATAAGGGGACCAGCCAGCATCATGTGGCCCTGCTATTATGCACTAAGAAGAGCACATCACTTCTGTTATATTCCTGCCCAAATTACAAAACCTAAATTTTATTGCAAAAAAAATCAAGGGAAGCCATATTGAAGGACATCCTACAAAATAACCAGCTTGTACTCAAGAATCTCAATTATTAGCCAGGCAATAATTACAGGTATGAGCCTGTCAATTATTACAGGCTCACACCTGTAATTCCAGCACTTTGGGAGGCCAAGACTTTGGGACCCCCTGAGCTCAGGAGTTCAAGACCAGTCTGGGTAACATACTGAGACCTCAGCTCTTCAAATAAAAAAAAAATTAGCTGAGTGTGGGCCAGGCATGGTGGCTTATGCCTGTATTCCCAGCACTTTGGGAGCCCAAGGCAGGTGGATGATCTGAGGTTAGGAGTTGGAGACCAGCCTGGCCAATGTGGCAAAACCCCATCTCTACTAAAAATACAAAAAAAAAAAAAAGAAAAAAAAATAGTGGGGCATGAACATTTTTACACTGTTGGTGGGAGTATAAATTAGTTCAACCATTATGGAAGACAGTGTGGTGATTCCTCAAGGATCTAGAAATAGAAATTCCATTTGACACAGCAATCCCATTACTGGGTATATACCCAAAGGATTATAAATCATTCTATTATAAAGACGCATCACGTATATTCGTTGAGTAGCTGTTTATAATAGCAAAGACCTGGAACCAACCCAAATACCCATTAATGATAGACTGGACAAGGAAAATGTGGCACATACACACCATGGAATACTATGTAGCCATAAAAAATGAGTTCATGTCCTTTGTAGAGACATGGATGAATCTAGAAACCATCATTCTCAGCAAACTGACACAAGAACAGAAAATCAAACACTGCATATTTTCACTCATAGGCAAGTGACAAGCAATGAGAACACATGGGCACAGGGAAGGGAACAACACTCACTGGGATAGGTGGGGAGGAGGGTGGAGGGGAGGGGAGGGGAGGGGAGGGACAGTGGGGGCGGGGAGGATAGGGAGGGATAACACCGGGAGAAATGCCTGATGTAGGTGACCGGGGCAGGGGAGATGGAGACAGCAAACCACCATGGCATGTATGTACCTATGCAACAATCCTGCAGGATGCAGGATGTGCACATGTACCCTAGAGCCCAAAGTACAATATAAATAAATAAATAAGCAAATAAATTTTAAAAGACAACATTAAAAAAAAAAATTAGTGGGGCATGGTGGCCTGCACCAGTAATCCAAGCTACTGTGGAGGCTGGGGCAGGAGAATTACTTGCTGAGAGGCGGAGGCTGCAGTGAGCCGAGATCACACCACTGCACTCCAGCCTGGGTGACAGAGTAAGACTCCATCTCAAAAAAACAAAACAAAACAAAAAATTAGCTGGGTGTGATTCTGCATGCGTGTGGTCCCAGCTACTCAGGAGGCTGAGGTGGGAGAATCACTTGAGCTCAGGCAGTCGAGGCAGTAACGAGCCATGAATGACTGCACGACTGCACTCCAGCCTAGATAACAGAGTGAGACTCTGTCTCAAAAAAAAAAAAGAATACCAATCCTGAACGACACAAAGAAAGGTATGACTGCAGGTTTGGTCATCAAGCAAACCATGGCCATGTAGCCCAAATTTGTCTGCCACCCACTTTTTCAAATAAAGTTTTATTGGAACACAGGCATGTTCATTCATTTATGTATTGGCTATGGCTGCTTTTTGTATGACAAAGGCATGGTTGAATAGTTGTGACAGAGACTGTATAGCCTATAACAAGCTTGCCAACCCACAGCCCGCAGTCTGTATGCAGTCCAGGCGGGCTTTGAATGCGGCCCAACACAAATTTGTAAACTTTCTGAAAACATTATGAGTTTTTTTTTTAGGGTTTTTTTTTTTTTTCTCATTAGCATCATTAGTGTCAGAGTGTATTTTATATGTGGCCCAAGACAATTCTTCTTCTTCCATTGTGGCCCAGGTAAACCAAAAGTTTGAACACCCCTGGCCCATAACTGAAAATATTTACTATCTAGCCCTTTGCAGAAAAATAATTTACCTACTTCAGATTCAATAAAAAAATTTTGCTAAATTTCTTAATTTTCATAATTGTACTGAGGTTATATAAAAGAATGACCTTGTTCTTGGAAAATCCACGGAGTATGTAGGAGTAAAATGGCATTGTTTCTGCAACTTGCTCTTAAATGTTCAGGAAGAAAATTACAGAGAGAGAGAAAGAGAGACGGACAGCATGATAAAGTAAATGTGCAAAATGTCAACACTTGGTAAGTCTGCATAAAGAATCCTTTTTGGGGAGTTCTTTGGATATATTTGCAACTTTTCTGCACATTTGAAATGTTCTTAACATTTTAAAAGGTTGTTTTTTATTTTTTAAAGAAAACTGCCTGGGCTCTGCCAAAAGTGATGCTCAGAATATTGTCTCTTCCATACACTTTAGAAGATGTCCAGCACTCCCCATGCACTCCTCTCTTGAACTGCCTCTCTGTTTGCTTGGCCCTATGACTTTATGCTTCCCTGGAACCCTCACATGTGTGCCCTGGCCCACTGCCCCATCCTATGTGGGACTGCAACCCTGTCTCCACATTACCTTCCTCTTCTTGGCTAGTTCAATAACTTTCTGATTGAGGTTTGATCTGAAAATTTCCCATATTGGACAGAAACATGGACTTTATAAAACATCGTATGTGTCACAACTGAACCCGCTGCAGTGAAGGTGTTTCTGTTTTAATCATTTCATCCCCACTGTCACAGAGGCCATGAGCTGACCTAGTGAAAAAATCATGCAAGCCATCACCCTCTCCACCCCTTTACCGCACACCTCCTGTCTCCCTTCAGCCACATTGCTCTCATGCATCAGGTGGAGGAAGCTTGAGGAAAGATGGTTGATACCTATTATTTGCTGCTCGGCAGTGTCTCAATGGGACAGAATCTCGTCTTAAGGTGTGGGATTAAAAAAAAAAACAAAAAACCTCCCATACCTAGAGATGTGCTCCATATAAACAGCTGATTTGTTACTCTAGAATTACACCCCACCCATAGCATTTTCTCCGCACACTTAGTCATTCTCCCTTCCTTGACTGAGTTGGATAGAACTGGCCTGAAGCCTTTAAAAAGAGGCAAGGAAAGCCTCTCTCCATCCCCGTCTCATATATTCTCTCATTTTGTCCACACAGCAACCAGGGAGGGCAGTGGAACAAATATTGCTATTTCCATTGAATAGGTCAGAATACTGAGGTTAGGAGAAATTAAATAACTACTAACTTAGGTCACATGGGTAGGAGTGGTAACATCAGGAACAGACAAAAAGGCAAAGGGCGCTTGTGTGGGCTAGTCAGAAGAACAGAGAATGAGAAGCCGGACATCCTGGCATTAATCCCAGCATCCTGCTAACTCCAGTTCCAAGGTTATGGAAACTTGGATTATTTACTTAATGCCTGCAAACCTCAGTTTTCTCATGTGCAAAACCAGCATAATAAAATTTACTTCCGGATCCGGATCCAAGATGGCCGTTTAGGAACAGCTCAGGATCGCAGCTCCCAGTGAAAGCGCAGAGGGTGAGTGGACGCCGCGTTTTTATTGCCCACAGACTAGGAAATTCCCGGGCAGAGGTGATCCACGGTCGCCAGCGCGGCTGTTTCGGCCAGCGCGGCCGAGCCGGCCAGCGCTGCGGCTTTGCCCCACGCCGCTGCTTTGTAGGCACCCCAGAGCCGCGGTTCTCCGTACAAAATACACTGGTCCGGGGGCCCTTTAGGCTGGCGATTGGAGCCACGGGAAGTCGCCCATAC
>NW_016107510.1:3791771-3810034 GCF_001604975.1 Cebus imitator | reverse complement strand
AAAATAAAATAAAATAAAATAAAATTTACTTCCTGGATTGCTGCTGAGGGTCAAGTGGAAGAGGCTTGAGGAAAGACATATGAGCACCTCATCCAGTGCCTACTAGACTCAAAAGAATATAATTACTTCCCTGTCCTCATCTTCGTCTATCTTACTTGCATTCCTGGTAGTCTGGGATATGAATGAAAATTGGCACCTGGAAAAGGCTCTCCTGAGCCACTTGGTGTTAGCTAATGGGATCTTTCCATGCTAAGTACTGGGTTTACAGATGGGATCGTAGGAGGTTTTACTGTCAGATAAAAGGTGGCACTCATGAGGATTGTATTGGCTAAGCACAGCTTGTGAAATATGTGCTAGTAAAGCTGGGATAGCCTATTCGTTTCTTTATGATTTTTTAAGGGCAGGCTTGAGCATTATTTGCATTCTCCTCCTTATTCTTAATGTTACTTAGGCTAAAGATCTGACATCTTGGTTTTAGACAGAGACATAAGAGCCTAATGAATGCGTAAATCAGGCTCATTTTTAAGAACGACAAGAGATAGAGTTTTAACTTTTTTATTATTAGATTCATAAGCCATTAAATATTAAGACTTTGTCAATGTGGCCCTGTGCACTAATAAATAAATAATGCCCACCAAGTGTGTTTTTTTACTATAGGGAAGATGGAAGAGTCCTGGAGACTGGACCCAGACAAGCGAGCTGGTTGAATGGAGCCCTTAGTCTTCACTCATAGGCAAGAGGCTCCACTAGTTTGTACTACCCTAAATTGAGGCATGCTTTGAGAAATCCTCGCATCTGCTGATGGGTGTTTAAGGCACAAGTGCTGTAGATGGTACCTGACCATAGGCTGAGATGCTCTCTGAGCTCACAGTGGGTGGGGGATGAAGCAGGGAGGTTTCAGGATGAAACTGTTCCACCTCAGAACATTAGGCATTAGTTAGATTCTCATAAGGAGCATGCAGCCTAGATACCTCACACCACCAGTTCACAACGGAGTTCACGCTTCTTCGAAAATCCAGTGCCATCACTGAGCTGACAGGAGGCAGAGCTCTGGCAGCAATGCTCACTGGCTAGCCTGCTGCTCACCTCCTGCTGTGCAGCCCAGTTCCTAACAGGAACCGGTACTGATCCCTAACCCGGAGTTTGAGGACCCCTGCAACAGAGGACTCAGGCCAAATGGGAGGTCAGCGGGCTGGACTCCTCACCCAGCCAGTCTTTTCATCAGAGACATGGTCCAACGTCATGGAAGAGAATTTTTGTGTGTGTCAGGCAGAGACTTTCCTTAGAGCAAGCACTTCCCTCACACCAAAAGACCATTTTGGGGATCATGAAGGCCATTTTTTAAAGCTAAAAATGAACATGAGCAAAGGAAGCATTGTCCTTGGACACTCCCCAACCTCCCTCTCTTCCCAGCAGCTTCCTAGTAACACCGGAGAGCACCTGAGCTATAAAGGTACAGGGGTGATGCTGGCCCCTGGCATCAGGACAAGGTCCTGGATCTGCTTCAGATGCAGCTTCTGACTTGTCCCTGACCTGGGCCAGGCCTGGAGGGCACCACTTTCCATGTGCCTAAAGAGTGGCCTAAGAGATTTCTCTCCGTCACTCCTGGGACAGACATGAACGTGTCTGTCTCCCCAGAAGGTACGCAGGTTCGTGTAATTACACCTTTTTCAAACCATGTAGAATGGAATTGTTGGAAAGGCCCCATTGACAGTGGGCTTGTGAATCAGTAGACTCCAACTGGGACAGCTGATAATGATAATGATCTTGCATTCACACAGACCTTTTCATCCAGATGGATCTGTGGAGCTCAGCAGGATTTACCACCAATGGTACAAGCACAGGGCCAAACTCTGCCCTCTGCAAGGTGCTACCAGCTCCCACGGAGGTCGCATTACTGCTGAAGGTCTTGGTCAACACTGGCCCTCCAGCAGCGGCATGTTCTGAGTCCATGCACTTGAGCTAGAGAAGGAATTTGCAAGCCATGATAGCCCTAGCACAAAACAGGCTCTGCGAGGGCAGCTAGAGAGCTGGGGCCATGGGGAGCTGCACCTATGTGAAAAAAGCAGGATTCAGTCCTTTGCTGTGTGCAGAATGCCATCTCTGAACACCCAGCATGATAGGCAGGGGCAGGCCAAAGTGGGGGAGACAGCTGAGTCCCTAAAAAACACTCATGCTGCCTCAAGATCAACATTTCCCAAGGTGTGTTCCACAAACCATTAGTTCTTACTACAAGATGCTCCTCCAAGAGAAACAATTCTGGGTCTTTTGAGAAAGGCAGCAGCTGGATTCCCCATCTGAAAAGTCATAATGCACATTAGCATATTAAAGATTCTGAGGAGTCCTGAACGAGAGAAACCTATGTAACCTTAACCTGTGTATCCCAAGCTGATTGAACCACAGTGCCCTTTTCTCCTTTGCAACATACTGCAGAACGTGGTATGCACTTTGAAAAAATCCACTACAGATTTAGACCAGTCTAAAGTAAAGCTTTCTGTCTTCATGTTTTTTAATTAAAAAATGATATGTTCTGTTCAGATCTGAGATAATACCAAAGAGCTAAATGGTTGTTGATCCCGTTTTATTTATTTACCCTGGGGAAAGTGAAATCCAGAAGGGCTGTCATGTGCCAGACAGCAACTTGGTAGCAGAGCCAGGACCAGCCTTAGACCTCAGTTTGATCCCATGTATTATGTATGCATAATACAACTATAAACGCACTGACCTATGTTTTTAAAGCAAGAAATACAACAAAGAAATTTTACATAATCCCTGCCTTGTTTCCTGGATTCCATAGTATGTTTTCTTTTTTTAAGTGAAAGGTAGATATGTAGTAGGATGCTCCAGTTTTTTTGGGCTGAGATATTTTTGTTTGAGGGTAAGCTTTTGGTTTGTCTACGGGAATTCCTGCAGCGTTCCCGTACGTGCACTAATGCATGCATCATTCCCTCCTCTCCACAGACACACAGATACATGCAAAGCAAACTCCTGAGAAACCATGAGGTGAATAGGAAAAGCACTACTGAAGGGCATGGCCCTAGACCCATGCTGTCAATACAGGGGCTATGTAAATTTGTAGTTTAAAGTTATTAAAATAAAATGAAGTTTTCAGTTCCTCAATTGCACTAGTCACATTTCAAGTGCTCAGTAGCTGCATGTAGCTGGTGGCTACCACATCGGACAAGTACAAATTAGAACATTTCTGTCATCACAGAGAGTTCTATTGGACAGTAGATGCACCACCACCATTTTATCCACAACAGCGCTGGGCACAGGGCTCCTTGCTGCACTGTCTTCAGGTCAATATATAATCCTGACTTTCTTCAAAAAGCGAAAACCTACATACTGAACAAAAGCGCTTGCAGGGCATCAAAAGGTAACTCTATCTCCTAAATCCTGAAAGGCAATCACCTTGGAATGACCTAAAAGCATACCAGTGAGATGCAGAAAATGTAAATGGAATATTTTTTTGTCTACTTCCTGCCTCCAAGTTCCAAATTAAACTACCACACCCTTCAAATGGACTGGAGCACTCAACACCAAGATGTGAGCAGTTTTATGGTACACGAATGTTTGGGGGAACTCCTCAATCTCTTTTATTACACCTTCCTTGACAAAATATCATTATTTACTTCGTGTCTGATTACTTTGTCTTCATAGCCCTAAAGTAGGCTTTTGGACCAGATGATAAATACACATGGTTGATTTCTTTTCAACAGCTGTTCAATAACTTTTTACTCAGCCCCAAGTTGGCAATATTACTTCCAAAGTCAACCCTTTTTGCTTTCTCTTAAATAATAGACTTTATTTTTTTAGAATAGTTTTAGATTCACAGAAAAATGAAGCAGAAAATACACAGAGTTTCAACATACACCCCTCCGTCCCCCATCATCAACATGCCCCACCAGTGTGGTCCATTTGTTGCAATAGATAAACCTACATTGACAAATCAATATCAGTGAAAGTCCATAGATGATATTAGAGCTCCCTCTTGGTGCTCTACTTCCTAAGGGTTTTAAGGATGTGTAATGTCACGCATCCATCATTATAGTGTCACACAGAAGCTTCCCTGCCCTAAAATTCCTCTGTGCTCCACCCTTTTATTCCTCCCTTCACCCAAACCCCTAGCAACCAATCCCCTTTTTCTTTAAGAATTCTATTCACTTTCTGGACATTCCTGAACCTAGCTGCTGCTGCTGTGTTTCCTATCTTCTCACTGGATAGACTGAAGTCCAAAAACACTATGACTCCCCTATGATCACACAGGAGAGCAGTGGCAGACAACAGAGGGGCTGGCTTTGCTCTGAGCTCCCGGTTCTGGCTGGTGGGCAGACTTACTGTGCTCTAGAGCCCTCCCCCTTCTCTCATTTGTCACCATGACCTCATCCTCCCCACTGTGCGGCCTCCCAGCCAGACCCGGGCTGCAGGAGCATCATCACTGCTGATTTTGTTCTGGGATTCGGATGTTCATTCTTTTCTCAGGATCCCCCAGGTTGCTCAGACAGAGTGGCTGCCAGTCAGCCCCAAGAGTCCTGGAATTTGGCCTCAAATCAAGTTTGCCTGGGGCCAGTGCTCTGCCTCTCCCCAGCCCCGGCTGGCAATCAGAGGAGAAAGACTGAACTAAGCTCCTTGGCTCAGGGAAGAGAGCTTCACACTTGGGTTTTAACCTCTAGCTTTCTTAAACATCCCCAAATGAATTTTGCATTCCTCAGTAGCAAAAGATGTACAGAGTATTTCCCTTTAATCAGAAGCATGGTTTTCTCGGAGCTGCATCATCCGGGGTCAGTCCAGTTTCTAGAGACCTTTTCCAGTCCTGCGGTGGCACAGCCTACTCTTCCTCCATAGTAATAAAACATTTAGCTGTGTGCCATGGCCACCCAGAATAACACTACATTTCTCCATTTCCCTTGTAGCTAGGTGTGACAAGCTCTGGCATCGAGAGTTGTATAGGCTTGGAGCACGCACCTTCCAGGAAGAGAGGGAGAATGAACTTCTCCTTTTTCTTTGTTCCTTCTGGCTGGAATGGGGGCATAAGAGCTGGATCTAGAGCAGCCCACCTGGGCCATGAGGTGGCCTTGGAAAATGGAGCTATGCACCACAGATAAATAAGGCAGAAAGAGCCTGGACTCCTGACACTAGGTAACAGCACATCAGCCTTGGACCACCTTCCTGGATATTTGCATGTAAGAGAAATAAACCTCTAATTGTCTTTAAGCTACTTACTTGGGGTTTACTGCCATTCACAGATAAGCCTATGCCAACTAATTTAGCTGCTCCAAGTATTCATAGTAATAACAGTATGTAGAAGAAAGACAAGGAAAATAATAGCTGCAACTTTGAATACTGATTGTGTTCCAGGCACTTCGCTCAGCATATTAAACAGAGAATATAATTTAATTCTCACAATGGCCCTACAAGGTGGATAGTACAATCACCATTTACCAATGAGGAAAGTCAGGTGTGGAAAGAACAGGTTACCTGCTTAAGGTGATTCATTAGTAAAAATTGAGGATGAGATTCAAAATACTACTCTACAAACAGGAAGCGCTGAGCCCAAGAATTAGGACAGAGAGCAGCAGCAGGTCAGGTGAGGGGAGACGGTGACCCAACCACATTGGATCCCCAACTGTATGGTGAAGCAAGCTGAGATGTCACAGACAACCCTCAGGCCTGCCTCAGGAGATAGTAAATTTTCAGGAGAAACATAGCAGTACTTGACGTCTATCAGATCCAGTAAAAAACCTCATAGTTTCAACATTATTTCATGTGCTACATTTCTTTCGATGTTAGAACAGTTGGGGGAGAGTTTCACTGTTTCTATGGAAGATGCTAAGAAGTAAATCTGAAATTGCTGGTGACCATGTCTGATAAGGGAGCCGAAACAGGAGAGAACAGTCAAACGGTACCTGAGAGATATCAGAATACCATCATGTCGGCAGCTATATCCAGGCATACATGAAGTCTTGCTCATTCAGCACCATAAACAACTTTTGTAATTAAACCTCTTTGAACTGGATTTCTGCCACTTGTAACGGAAAGAGTTTTGGTTAGTATAGCTATGGTGGGCTTTAAAAATTGGCCAGTGGGAAGCAACTGAGAAAAAAAGGTCTTGCATTTGAAGTAATTCCTTAGAGGTGTGGAGAAACCAATCTGAGGGGTTTCCATTGGCAAATAAGAACTTGCAAGGATTTGGGGAGAGGAGTGGGTGATGTTATCTACTATGGTCCTAAATCATTCTGATTCACTAAGACATGGTGGTCTCTTTGACCAAGAGGCAGAAGGCATCTCCTCACCTCTCCAATGTTGAAGATGTCCAGAACCTCACCCAAGGTTCTGTCTCCTGTCCTTCAGTCTCCTGTCCTCACCATTGGTGATCCCTCCTACATAACATCTGCCCTGTAAATGAGTTTAGGGTAGGACTGAAGGCTGTTGACTGTTACCTCAGCCTCTTACTATAGGTGCTATTTTAATTCCTTGTGAAGCCTCAGCTTCCATATCTATAAAATGGGATAGTAATCCCTCTTCCAAGGTTGTCTTGTGAATTATACTATAAAATATATGCAAATGCACCTACCACAGTACTCAGCACTGGTAGACACTGTGTGATTGTGAGTTCCCTCCCTACCTTTTTATCTCACGGAGCTGGGCACACATCAGGGAATGATTGTTTGATCCTTTTGGAGATCAGACCCAAATTTGCATTGAATTTACTTAGTGCGTCCATTCTTATCAAAACCAATGAAGATTACCATTTAATTCTTAGGTTAAGACATTAAGATTTGAGTGTTCTCTCAACCATGACAACCAGAATTGACTGAACACTTCCCATATTCCAAGTACCAGGGCTAGTCCAACAACACAGTAGTGACTATGATACATTCTTGACCTCAGAGAATTCCCAGTCTAACCTTTGCTATGGGGTACGGATAGATGAAGGTTTTTACGGAGAACAATCTTTTGTACAAAAGTCTTTGTAAAGGCTCTGACTTTAGGGGCTAGAAATAACATAAAGGGTCATTTATTCCCACTACCTCTCCTCTCTCTTTTGACATTCGCAAACTTGCTACAACATACCCATGATTGTTCAATGCATGCTTGAACACTTCTCCTGATGGGAGACTCACCTCCCCCCAAGGCTGCCTAGTGTGTCTTTGCACAGCTCCAACCATTGAGAAGTACAGATAGGAAGTTTTCTCTGACCTGAAAGTGTCAGCTATTCTATCAGCTCTCTGCCTGAATCTGACAGAGAACAAAATGGGAATTAGATACGTGTGGTGGTTTCAGCATGAGACAGTTACTCGGTTTAATGCCAAATACAAAACAGAGAAGAGGGGGGAATGCATTTGCCAGAGGGAGCCCTCCTCATGGGCTTTGGCTTGGCCCCAAACTGTTTGACAAAGAGCCACAAAGATGGCATGGTCCGAGCATGTCAACCAAAGGCATGTGTTGCTCCAAGGGTGGAAAACTATTTGGCCTCCATGAAAACCTTATTATTATTATTATTATTAATTAACAATTCCTTTCAAATTAGAGTTTGCTTTACTTTTTACTTTTTATTTTTAAAAAGCTCTCACTTTCCTGTCATTAAAAAGTTTGGGCCAGGTATGGTGGCTCACACTTGTAGTCCTAACAATTTGGGAGGCCGAGGTGAGCGGCTCACGAGGTCAGGAGTTCAAGACTAGCCTGGCCAATATGGTAAAACCCCGCCTCTACTAAAAAATACAAAAATTAGCTGGGTTTGGTGGTGCCTGCCTGTAGTCCCAGCTACTCAGGAAGCTGAGGCAGGAGAATTGCTTGAACCTGGGAAACGGAGGTTCATGCCACTGCATTCCTGCCTAGGGGACAGAGTGAGATGCCATCTCAAAAAAAAAAAAAATTTGATCTCCAACATTAGTTCTTCTCTTAAATTAGTTCCTCCATGTAAACCTATGCTGCCCAACATAGTAGCCACTAGCCACATTTAAATAAAATTAAAAATAATTCGGTGTCTCACTCACACTAGCCATGTTGCAAGTGCCCAGTAGCCAAGTGTAGCTAGTGGTCACCATATTGAACAGCACAGATGTAGAACATATGCATGGAAGCAAGTTCTACTGGACGGCCCTAGTCTGCTCAAGTGACTTTGACCTTGAATTAGCTTATCAATATGGAGGAAACAAGCATAATTTTATTTAATTGGACAGACCTACAGTCTAATCCCAGCTCCACATCTTAATAACTGTGTGACTTTGGACAGTGACTGTACCTCCCTGAGCTTCACTTCAAATCCTCCTTCCACTGATGCCAGTGGAGAGGCCCCATCCACATGCATTATTTGCACCTCTCATTACAATGTTGGCAACAGGCTGCCTTGGATCTGAGTTACCGATGCATGTTTCCGGCTTTCCCACTAGCCAATGAGCTCCTGGGGACACATTCTTCTTGCTACCACAGGGTTGGGCTTGTGCCAGGACCTCAATCAGTATTATATTGAATTAAATCACCTTCTGTGTGATATGGGCCGATTTAAATAGGGTGCAATTCATGGTCACTCCTGATGACTCCAAGAAAAACCCAAGACTTGAATAACTAAGAGGCTGGTTGAACAGCTCCTTAGTGGGCCAACATAATAACAGTGTGGCAACACATGTTTACTGAACATTTACCATGTGTCAGACACTGTGCTAAGTGTTTTACATATATTTAATCTTCACTGAAATAAGACGGATACAAGTATCACACACTAGTTCGCAGATGAAGAAACTGAGACCCAGAGAGATTGGATAATTTCCCTTAAGGCACACAGCCAGTCAGAGGAAGAGCTGGTGTTAAATCTGGGCTGATTCCAGAGACCACAGGCTGGTCACTCTACTCAATTGCTTCCTGTGGGACACTCATGATGTCAGTTCGGCCCTGAAGTGCAAGAACCCTCACCCTGAAGCTGCAAGTGCTGAGCCCTAAACTACCAACAAGTTGAGCAGAAAGTTCCAAAGCTGGTTTTATACAATCAAACCAGACCCAAGCATCAGAATAGGAAAATTTACATTGGTTGGAAATTGGGTCTGAAGCTCAGACTTAGCTTTTCAAGTCATTTTTTTTTAATTATAGTGGACACTCCATGTCTCTGCCCTCAAAATATGCGCATATATTCACTTCAACTTAGCAATTTCTCTTTGAGTAATTTATTCTAAGAGAGTAATCAGGAACGTGTGTGCACCGTGATTTAGCCACAGAAAAATCATTACAGTATTCTTTGTGGGAGGAAAAAAATAGAAACAACCCTGGTTTCTATTTAGATTCTGGTTTGATTGTCCAAATGTCCAATAACTGAAGATTTATTAAATAACAAAACCATGTTTTACCTATAGGTTGCAAAAGTAGTCATTAAGAAGACTATGTTGGAGATACATATTTAATGCCATGGGAACATTTTTTGGATTACAGTAAATGGGGAGAAAGCAAGTTACAAAACAGTTTGAATCTTGTGGCCCAATGTTTGCCAAGTAGTAATAGAGAGAGCTCTCTAGAAGAAAAAACACCAAGTATTAACTCTGGGTCAAAGAATTCAGTTGATGTCTGCCCTTCCTTCTTATATGCATTTTCTAGTTTTTCTACAAGAAACACAATTTCTTGTAGATTTTAACATTTACTATTTTAAAAATCTCCTTAAGGAATCATTTTTGAAACTCCTGTGTTTACCAATGCCTTCATCCCCAGCTCCTGGACCATCTCCTAGAGGAGAGGCTGCCTCCCGGAGGAGTGAGGCTCCGGGGCTGATGCACAGTGGTGCACACAGCATTTTCCCATTCCTAGGCTAACAATTGCCCTGTGGTTTTTATGTGCAAAGCTATTTATTTTCCAATCAGAGGCATTGAGTTGGGACTTCTGGGGGTAAACTGGTAGCTCTGGACAGCTTTGAAGCATCACAAGTGGGAGGTTTTGTCCCCTGAAGATTTAGGAGAGCAGGCTCTCTTGGACTGTTTTATTGGCTTCTTTTACATATGTATAGCCCTGGAGGTGGGGGTGGGGGGGTGCGGACACTGCTCGTTGGGGATGGACCTCCCCAAAGGCAAAAAACCTCAGAAACCAAGGAGAATGTTGGAAATTTCTTAAACATTGGCCCCTTGCCCCCTACCTAAACCATAGCCTTAGAGATCTCATCTGTTATTCTGTATTTTCTTTTGATGGATGTAGAACTTAGAGGTAAAGAATGTTGCTTTGGAGTCAGACAGACATGGCCTGGAACCACAGACAAGTTCCTGAATTTCTCTGAACTACAAATAAATTCCTCATCTGTAAAATGGGCCAATAATAGTTGCTATGTTGTTATAAATTGTTGCAAGGAATAAATAAGAGAATTTTCATGAAAGCGCTTAGCACAGTTCCTGGCACATAGTAAACGCTCATTCAATGGTAGCTGTTGTTATTCCCCTTTCTGTTCCTTCCTTCCTCTGTCCTTTCTTCCTTCTTCCCTTTCTTTCCTCCTTTTCTCCTTCTTCTCATACGTTAAGGCTGAGCTAACACAATCTCGCATCCAGAAGTGAGGTCCCAGCACCAGTAGACTGCTGTCTCCATTCTTTGAATCTCTGCCCCAGAAATTTTGCAAACCTCCCAGCAACATGTGCACATGTGTGCACACAAATACACACACACACACACACACACACACACACACACACGGCGGCAGCCCTGAATGTGGTTTTCAGTGTGGCCTTCACATTTCCCGTTGACTCAGGCCCTGGTGCAGGGACAAATTGGAGGAGCAGAGTATAAATGTTACCTCTCTGGCTCTTCCTCAAGAGGGGCTGAGCACAGATGTTTGCAGGGGCAAGCGCAGCCCGGTAAGAATGGGGGCATTGTGTGCGGGCTCACACAAAGGCCCAGTGGCCCCACCAGGCTGCCAGCCTCCCGAGCATCCTCTCTTTACGCATTGATTTATTAGGCCAGGGATGAATGAAAACGTAATTAATATTACTGAAGCATTAGAGTCTATTTAATTTAAATGCCACTGAATATTTCACTTTCAGCTGGGAGTGACAATGTGCTCAGGCCCGGCTGGTGAAAGCCAGGGCCATCTGTTACCCCGGCGAAGGAGAGAGACAGGGGAGGCCGAGAGTGCGGGGCTTTGTGGACATTCCAAAGGTCCACGATCATCATTCAACTCAAGGGCAGCCAAACTGCATTCCTCCGCACAAGCCCCTCAGCCTGGAGGGGGCTTAGAGAATGGGCAGGAGAGAATGCAGAAAATGAAGAGACCTGCACTGCACCAAGAAAGCAAGGGAGGCCAGGAAGCTACAGCAGGAGGAGGGGGAGGAAAAGACACACACACAGGACTGATTAGGAAATTGCAGCATTTGAGGACTAAGGGCTGGCCAACTAGAGCTGCACTGTCCAGCGAGGTAACTGCAAATCACATGTGACTATTTCCATTCAAATTAAAATGAAATAAAATGAAAAATTTAGTCCCTCAGTCCCACTTGCCACATTTCACTTGTGGTTAGTGGCTGCCTACTGCATTGGGCAGGAGACTATAACATTTCTATCATTGCAGAAAGTTCTGGACAGCACTGCTCTAGAAGCCAATTGTACCTACATAATTAGAGGGGGAGTGGCCCCAGGAATCCACCTGAAGAATCCTAACTAGTTAATTTTTAGGGCTCTCTGAGCATCCAAGAATCATTAGATGGTCAAGAGCAGATGCCACGGTGATAGATCATGTCACTCAAATCCCTGCTCTATTGCTTGCCCTCCAAAAAGTTATTTAAGATCTGCAGAACTCAGTTTCTTCATTTGTAAAATGGAGTTAATAATGGGACCTGACTGTATGTCATTGGGGAAAATAATTATCAAGTGCTTCCAACAGTGCCTTACACCAGGAAAAGTCCACCGTACATGAGCTATTATTTATGGAAGGAGCTAAAGGGAATGATCTTGAACTAAAGGAAGAATGTTGCCCTGGTGTGTCTGAGCTGGGGGAACGTGCAGGTTTTGAATTTGAGAGAATAAATCTCCAGGCAGTCAGCTGGGGACCCAGATCCTGGTTTCTGGGTTTCTGGGGCTGGGGGAAGGGGTGGAGAGATCCCAGGGCACTTGGTGCAGCCGCAGCAGTAGCAGGAGCAGCAGGAGGGGGAAGGTTCCGTCCTTAGTGGGACGATAATTAGCCCGGTGGGTTCTCTCATAATTGGGATCATTTGTTCTCCTGGCTTTTTCTCTGACAACTGATTCCATGCCAGGGGAAAGCTGTGTGACTCACACCTTGCCATGCCAATTAGCTGATAAACATCAAACGTAAACAAAGATGGCCTAATTAAAACTAGTCACTGAACCTCTGTGAGCATCTTGTCAAAATTGCACCAACATTCTGCACCCAGGCTTGCGCTGGGTCTTGGGCGCTAAATGAGGGATTCCATGGAGAATTTGCAGATGTCCCCTCAGGAGGGGCCCCGAAGGTGACGGGGGAAGCAGGCAGAAGGCAGAGGAAAGGATTAGCTCAGCCACTTGGATTGGCCCCTCCGGCTGTTCCAGCTGCAAACCTCCACATGCACATGAGGTTCTCATGTGCACATGTGTCATGTCCTCAGCTGCCCCTTTGCACTCAGAAGCCACCTCAGGGCTGATCTTCATTTTCATGTGTAGTTTTTCTTTTTGGTATTTTGGTTGTATTTAATTCTAAAATTCTCAAATCACTCAAAATGAACCTCTCTGTGACTCAGTTTTCCTACTGAAAAAAAAGTGGAAATTATGATACTTGACCAATTGCTACTCAATATCATGGTAAGAATCAAATAAGCCTAGGTACATGAAAGCATTTTGCAGACACAAAATTGTGATTCCATTTTCAGTTGTTCTGTCTGGCCAGTATAAGGAGTGCCACTTTTAGAAGTGGATGCACTTCAATCCAAACGTTATTTCTGCCACTGCTGGCTGTGTGAGTCACTTCACCATTCCGAGTTTCAGTTTCCTCACCTGGAAAATGGGGCTGGTGAATTGTGCCAACATAAGATTAAAGGGTGCAAAGCACTCACTACAGGGTTTGGCATGCATGGGTGCTTAAAGATGGTAGTTTTTTACCCTTTACTCCTTTCCAAAAGAGTAGGGGAGGGCTCATTAAACAGAAGAGAAGGAGGAAGAGGAGGAGCCTTCCTTATCCCCTAGCCTCCCTCTGCACGTATACGCCTTACTCTCTGCTTTGATTCTCTGTTCTTATAACTTACCCACATTTAAGTCCTTGCTCCTGGGACTTAACTATTGGCAGTTCCTTAAATGCACCAGTCAGTGGTATACCACTGTGATTTTTTATATCCTATTCCCTCTCCCTGAAGCACCTTCCCCACTGGGTGAAAAATTTCTCAGTTGTTTTTTTTTTTTTTTTGAGACAGAGTCTCACTTTGTCGCCCAGGCTGTAGTGCAGAGCAGTGGTGCGATCTTGGCTCACTGCAAACTCTGCCCTCTGGTTCAAGAGATTCTCCTGCCTCAGCTTCCCGAGTAGCTGGGATTACAGGTACCTGCTATCAAGCTTGGCTAATTTTTGTGTTTTTAATAGAAACGGGGTTTCATCATGTTGGCTAGGTTGATCTCAAACTCCTGACCTCAGGTGATCCACTCACCTCGGGCCTCCCTCGGTGCTGGGATTACAGGCATGAGCCAATGCACCTGGCCAGCTTTCTCAGTTTTTAAGCTTCTCCTCAAATCTCTATGGAGTTTTTTGCAACCACCCTCTTCTCTTCCTCCTTCAACCTAGAGAAACAACCACGTGGGCTGTTCCTTCACTGTACACCCTATGTATGTTCAACCACCATGTGGTAATGTAAAAGAGCATGAATACATGAATAAATGTGTGAATGCATCAATGGTTGAAATATGTGGCTATACCAGTATTGTACCAGTCCCTGCCCTCAAGGATTCAAAACCTGATGGAGGAATCAGACTTGCAAATTACTTTATGTCTTAACGAGTTACTAGGTGCTTAGTTGAAAGTAACATCCCCTCACCTCTGCCTCCAGACTATGAACCCCTGGAAGGTAGGGATCTTGTCTTGGAATAATTATCCCCAACACCCACTACAATGCTCAGACAGAGTAGGCACTCCATGCTTTTTTGAAGCAATGAGTGAATGATTGAATAAACACATGAATGAGTTAATAAGCAAACCCCTCATTTTGTATCAGTGATTTTGTGTGCCTCCTATCCACCTGAGTCATTGTGTCTTTCCAAACTGGTTTTCTGTGGACACTCCCAGGAGGGAGCCCAGTACATTGTCCCATGCAACATGCACTCACTGAGGACCTGTTCTTTTGTCTAGTGTAAATCTTTTTAACGTTTTCCTCCCCTCAAAACATGTCGAAAATTAGGAAAGACAAATAAATAGAAAAGAAAAGAAGTCACCTGTATGCAGCTAGCATGCCAGGATGCAGCCTTTGGTCTATGTCCCTCCGGACCTCTGCCTATGTTGCTAATCTGCACAGAGTCATGGTTATATGCCCAGACTCTGGAACCACCCTGCCTGGGTTCAACTCCCAGTTCTGCAACTTAAGGGCTGTGTGAACTTAACAGCTCCCATTTTCTCAAGTTCCTTTAGCTTGAAACATTCACTATATCGAGGTGCCATAATTTGGGGCAACAGTGTCCTCAATCCCATCACAAGGTTCTTAAACTGTGCCTCAGTTTCTTCATCTATAAAGTAGAGATGATAATGACCCCTACTTTGCTGTTATCAAAAGGATCAATTAAGTGCACACACGTGAAGTGTTTGGTGGACAGTAGGAGCTCAGCACCTGTTTGTTGTGAATTCATACTTGCTAGTAGAGACTGCCAGTGCCCAGCCAGCGCCCTGCAGCCACTCATGACCAAGAAGGATGCGGTGTTGGGTGACTCTGAGATGAATCACCCCAGGTTGCAGCTCTGAATGTTATGACTATTTCCGCCCAAAGCTGGTCTCTGTGTCAGTCCTGAGAGCAGACCTGAAGATGAAATGCAGTTCCAGCTTAAGACAGGGCTAGTTTCACTGAACCATCTCAACGTAAACAAAAGGATTAAAGCCACTCCATGGCCCAGTTAACACCTCAGCTAGGCCAAGTTTGCCCGGATAAATAGAGATGCAGTTCATGATCAGCATTCTTTAAGCTGTGTCACCTGAATCAGGAAATCCCCCATCACTGACAGGATGTGGGCCCTCACCATGGCACACCCGCCTGCCCAGCAAAGAGCCCCCTTCAGGTGCCTTAGAAAGGGGCTTTATCACCAGCCTGGTCTTCCAGAGGCAGGAGCCACACACTGCCTAGACCAGAACGGTGTGGGACCCTCCTGGCACCAGGAACCTGAGGCTGGTTTTGGCAATGGCCCTGTTTCCAAAACAGTCATGATGGTATCTGGTGTAGTGGAAGGAGTGAGGACTTTGGAGCCCACCAGGCCAAAGTCTGAGTCCACGCTCTGCTGTTTACCAGCTGAGTAGCTCAGAGTCCCCATTTGCTTATCGCATAAAGTGATCCATGTACCTCATAAGTGTTTCTGATGTGAAAGCTGTCATCAGAAGCCCACCGAGCAGGTAGCAGTGGTGACCGCACAGGAATCGCAGGGAGCAAGCTTTAGTTCTGGCTGCCTCCCTCCCACTTGGCAGTGGACAGCGCTCCCGGATGGGGAAGCCAGAAGACCCCAGGCTGTGCAGATGGGACCCTGGCTGAAACGCAATCCCCTTCTTGTCCCCGGGAGCAGGGGCAGCTCCAGCAAGTGGAGATATAATCCTTCTGAGAAAGTGGAGAAGAGAACTGCCTTCACGGAGGCGTACGAGGGACTGCAGCAATGCACTCTGCCCCAAATCGCCCCCACTCCCACCACGAGCCTCATTGTTTGACTTTGGGCTCCGGTCTCTATTCAAATGCAAACACCAGGAGGCGCCTTTGCATTGTGGCCAAGCGCACAGTGATAGGATTGACAGCCGCAGCTTTCTTGAGACCCAGAGCTTGGGAGGAGGGTGGGAGAAAGGGGCGTGGCGGGCCCTTGCCCGGGCAGCCTGGAGGTAATTCAGAGCCAGACGGGGTGGGCAGAAAGTGCTCGGTTTTAGCCAGAGTTCTCTCTGCCCACAGGCAAGGCTGTCCCTGCTCCAGGACCTCCTCTCTCCTCCCAGCCACACAGGGAGGACAGGCTCTGGGGAGAGGGCCAGCGGGGAACGTCCTCTGGGAAAAGCAACTAAGCAGGAATCAGCTGCCTCATCAGAACCCGCTCTGCCTTTGAGTCACCTTGATCAAGCCTCCTACTTCTCGGAGTCTCTGTTTCCCCATCTGTAAAATAAGAGCAGGAATGGAATACATAGGGTTATGAGAAGGGCCAGTCATTAAGCACCCAATTAATGTTAGCTCTGGATAATTTTCCAGCAGAAGTGTGCAACTCAGCCCTCCATGGAAAGAGCTGTAAGTCCATTAAAAACCAGCTGGACCCAAGGACACATGGTATGCTGGATTGTGTCCTAGAATAGAAAAGGGACATTAGTGTAAAAGCTGGTTAAATCCAAATAAAGTTTGTAGTGTATTTAGCAATGCTACCAATGTTAACTTGTTAGTTAGTTTTCATAAATGTACCAAAGATGATGTCAACATTAGGGGAAGCTGAGTAAAAGTTCTACAGAACCTCTCTGCGTTTTTTGTTTGTTTGTTTGTTTGTTTTTGTTTTGTTTTGTTTTGTTTTTGAGACAGGGTCTCGCTCTGTAGCCCAGCCTAGAGTTCATGCAGTGGTGAAATCTTGGTTCACTGCAACTTCCACCTCCTGGGTTCAAGCGATCCTCCCACCTCAGCCTCCCCAGTAGTTGGTACTACAGGTGCACACCACCACACCCAACTAATTTATGTATTTTGGTAGAGACAGGGGTCTCAACATGTTGGTCAGGCTGGTCTTGAACTCCTGACCTCAAGTGATCCGCCTGCCTCAGCCTCCCAAAGTTCTGGGATTACAGATGTGAGTCACCAGGCCCAGCCTCTCCATGCTATCTTTACAATTTTTCTATAAATCTAAAATAATTTCAAAATAAAAAGTTAAAAAAATAGCAAGAAGTCTTGCCACTCTGGAAAGAAGGCAAACAGCATTCCACGGCCACGTTGTGAGGGTAATAGCTCCTGCTCCTGTTATTCCACACACATTCTTCCAAATGATAAATAAAATATAAAATATGAGCATTTCAGCACTTATTGCGTATCAAGCAACAGACTGGATGCTTATTATACATCATCCCATTTAGTCCTGACAACAACTCTAAAAGGTAGGTATTTCTGTTCTCATTTTATAGAGCATGGAAATGGAAACTCATGACATTGTGCAGCTAGGGAATGACAGAGGACTTCTAACCATTTCTGTCTGCTTCTAAAGTCCATGCTCTGTATATTGGAGGAAGGGGGTGAAATGGAGATAACTGGAGACTGCAGTCTTTCATGTCGGACAGAACAGTCAGATTCACGAAGCTGTACTACCTCAGTGGCACCAATCTTATGGCTTAGAAACTAATTATTGTCAGAGGGTGAAGGTTATATAGACACACCAAGCACTGCCTGAAAATTGAATTAGTCAAAGTACATCACTGTTGTTGATTATAGCAAAAAAATAAAAAGAAAGAAAGAAATAGCCTAAATATCAAGCAATTAAGAATTTTACAGTCAGTGATGGTATACCCATACAATAACATAGGGAGCCATTCAAAGTAATTTTGTACAATTTTATGTGTGACATTCATCAGTTAGAATACTTTGGACTATAAGTAACAGAAAAATGAGGTCAACCAATTTAAATTAAACAATAAGTCATTTTTTAGCTTAAAAAAAAAACCCCAACAATATCTGAAGCTGCTGTATTTCCAAGCATCATGTGCAGGAATGACAATATATGATGTTCAATAGGATCAAAAGTAATTGTGGTTTTCAGTGGCAAAATTGCAATTACTTTTGCACCAACCGAATAGAAGTGAGGCTGTTCCAGAGTATTCCTTTCTATAACCAAGGATCCCATTTTCCCAAACCTGCCATCAGTCCTGCCATCACTTTAGCCAGAATTATGTCACATTCTGTCATTACCTCAGTCACTGGCCAGGAGAACTGACTGCCATTATAGCTAAGCCAATTGTCCTTTACACTAGAGATTAAAAACGATGTCTGCCTTCCTGGAAACAGGTTGCCACTCAAAGGAGAATGGATGCCTGAATTAAAAGAAAGTTTTTGTTAGAAAGGGAAGGGACAAGTCGGGTGCAGTGGCTCTCACCTGTAATCCTAGCATGGAGGGAGTTCAAGACAGGAGGATCGCTTGAG
>NW_016107510.1:3755231-3791586 GCF_001604975.1 Cebus imitator | reverse complement strand
ACACCACTGCACTTTGGCCTGGGCAACAGAGTGAGACCCTGTCTCAAAAAAAAAAAAGAAAAAGAAAAGAAGGGACAATAGCTGCTGTGTGAGAAACCAGTAGTTTCTGCTGTGACAATGGAAATGGAAAAATGGCTGTAACATGTTATTGAGCGTAAAAAGGAGAATATATATCAGAAAAGTTCAATAGGATGATCCTATTTATGTACAGCAATTCATACATTCATGTGTATCCATGCACAGAGAAAGATCTTAAAGGACATTCTTCACAAATTAACAATTAGTTATCTCTAGGCTATGAGGTTTTAGGAATATTTTACATTATTTGGATTAGGCTTAATTCTTTGTATTTAACTATATTGAATTATTTGCCATGAGTGTGTGTTTTCTTACAAAAACAATAACTATTTCTTTGGGAGATTTTTGTTGTGTTTTAAATTGGAAAGAACTTTGTGTGGAAAAGGTTAGAAACTGCTGTTTTAGACTTTGGAGACTTTTCTAATGAGTTAAATATTGTAACAGGGGATTGTTTGGTTTTGCCTTATAAAATTTTTATTTATTTGCATACTAGTTTCAAAACATCCACAAATTCTTTGATATTCCTTCTACTGAAATGTGGAATCTATGTCACTTCTACCCAAACCTGAATGACTGCCTTGAACAATAAGAGTATGTCAGAAATGACACTGTGTCTAAGTCACAAAAGGTCATGCAGTTCCCATCTTGCTCCCTAGAACATGGACACATGGACTTTCTCTTTTTTTTTTTTTTTTTTTTTTTTTTGAGTTGGGATCTTGCTCTGTCACCCAGGCTGGAGCATGATCTCAGCTCACTACAGCCTCCATCTACCAGGTTCAAGTGATTCTCCTGCCTCAGCCTCCTGAGTAGCTGGGACTACAGGCATGCACCCCCACACCCAGCTAATTTTTGTATTTTTAGTAGAGACAGGGTTTCACCATGTTGGCCAGGCTGGTCTTGAACTCCTGACCTTGGGTGATCCCCCAGCTTGGCCTCTCAAAGTGCTGGGATTACAGGTGTGAGTCATTGCCCCTGGCAAAACATGGACTTTTGAAGCCTCAAGTCTGCATGTAAGAAGTCTGACTAGCTGCGACCATGTTGTGAGGAAGCCCAGTCACATGGAGTGGCTACACGTAAGCCACTCTGGTCAACAGTCCCAGCTGGGCCCAGCCATGTGCCAGACATGTGAATGAAGAATGATTTTAGTCCCCAACCATTTGGATTACCTTCAGCCATTCAATTCTTCCCTGCTGAGGCCCCAGGTATTCATGGAGCAGAGGTGAGTCCTCCTTACTGTGCTCTGTCCAAACTCTTGCCCTACAGAAACTATGAGCCTAATAACATGACTGTTATTTCACACAACTCAGGGGTCATTTGTAACATAGCAGCCTACAGTGGAGCAGTTTGTTCATCCATGTTTTCATTTTTAATGCTATAGATCTGTTCTCCAAGGCACAGGGATAGAATCCAGAGTTTGTCCTTGAACATGTCAAAGAAGCTGAGGACAAGAAAATGCAGGGGGTAGAAAAGCATAATCACAAAAATCTTCCACACTCAGGCTAGAGGGACAGGAAGGATAGTGACACGCATCCTGAGACGCCACTCAGATGGGACTAAGGCAAGAGGGGTGAGGTTTATGTCACCAGTGTTACAGCCAACAGGAAAGAAAAGGAGACATCTTGAAAAATGGCTCAGAGCAGCATGGGCTGCTGGGAAAATCCAAAAAGCACAAGAGTTGTCGAGACTGAGAATCATTTCCACCCATCAGCTAGGTGACTTTGGGCAAATTATTCAACCTCCTTCCAAAATAAAGAGCCCTGACAGTCTGGAGAATGTACACAAGCTCAGCTCACATGTGTAAAGTCCAGTGTGCGCAAGGCCTCTCCCTACCTGGGGGAGAGACGTGCTCCAAGGACAAACACGTTCTTATTTGTTTTTATGGTTGGATTTAAGATTGAGGATCCTAGTCACTTTAAAAATATATGTATTGTAGTGGTCGTTGGCTAGGTAGAAACATGGTGAAGAAGAAAGAGGAGAGAGTGCTGGAAAGGGAAGAAAGTGCTGGGCACGGTGGCTCACACCTGTAATCCCAGCACTTTTGGAGGCCAAGGTGGGCAGATCAAGAGGTAAGGAGTTTGAGAATACCCTGACCAACATAGCGAAACTCCGTCTCTACTAAAAATACAAAAATGAGCCAGGCATGGTGGCGTATGCCTGTAATCACAGCTACTCAGGAGGCTGAAGCAGGAGAATGGCTTGAACTGGGGAGGTGGAGGTTGCAGTGAGCCGAGATTATGCCATTGCACTCCAGCCCGGGCGACAGAGCGAGGTGCCATTTCAAAAAAAAAAAAAAAAAAAAAAAAAAAAGGAAAGAAAGAAAGAAGGAAAGAAAAGAAAGGGAAGAAAGTGTCAGGAAAATAGCAGCAATCAAGAAAACAGTCCGGCCAGCATGGAGACTGTGGTGCCCTGGTTAGGAAGCCCGACCCACCTGGAGTTAGAAAGACCTCAGATTCACTCTGATGTGGCTTCTTCCTGGCCGGGCTGCTTTTGAAAACCTCCCTAGACTTGGGTGTGCTCCTCTGTGAAAGGAAGAGGCTGATGAGCCAGACCTGGGAGAACTGTGACCGTGTTAGGGTGCCCTGGGGACTGGCAGAGTATCAGTGCCCTGCTTCCTGTGCACACCTCCCCCATCCCACAGGCCACCTGGGCTTTTATTCTCAGCAAGAAAAGCCCTCTGTGAAGGCCTGACCACTTTCTTACAGAGATCTCTGGACATCAGCCACTCACGTTAAATTCCCACATGAGCTCCTCCCCCAAACAGCAAGAGGGCACAGCCCATCTTTGCCTGTTGTCTTCCCTCCACGCCCACTGCCACCCCTATCTGACTGGTGGCCTCAGTTTCCACACACACCCTGCTGGCTCCTGTCCTCAGTGCTCACGCTCTGGGACCCCACCCCGTGACGGGCTTCGCTTAGCCTCACCTCATTCTTCCAGGCCCGCCCTGAGCCACCCTCGCTGATCTTCCAGCTCCATGCCTGAGCCCCAGGGTTCACTGCCTCACAGAAGCCAGAGTGGTTTCTTTTTAAACACACAAATTATATCATGTCACCCCTCTCCCAAGACTCTCTCGCCATTGGCTGCATCCTTAGAATAAACCCTGAAATTCCTTCCCCAGCCTCCAGGCCCTGGCTACTCTCCAGTTCCTTCTCCACCCACTGTCCCCTGCCTTATCACGCTGCAGCCATGCTGGCCCCCTCACTCTCTAGAGGGCACGCTGGGCCTGCGAATGCTTTTCCCAGCTCCCCACCACCTGCCACTTTCTCCCGATTAGGGCCACGCCTCCAATGTCCCTCATCTTTTCAGAGAGGCCTTTCGGGACCACCATCTGACCCCACTCAGCTCCACTCACTTCCACCACTTTATCTTATCAAAGCTTTTTCATAGCTCTTATCCATATCAGGAAATATCTGATTTATGGATTGATTCTGTATGGTTATACACACACATGCACACATACACATACACACACGCACATAGGCATGAGATAGTATCCCCCTCTGTTGCCCAGGCTGGAGTGTAGGGGCATCATCACAGCTCACTGCAGCCTGGAACTCCTGCCTGGGCTCAAGTGACCCTCCCTCTTCAACTTCCCAAGTAGTAGGACTACAGGCACACACCACCATGTCCAGGTAATTTTTAATTTTTTTGTGGGAACAGGGTCTTGCTATGGTGCCCAGGCTGGTCTCCAACTCTTGACCTCAAGCAGTCCTCCCACCTCGGCCTCCCAAAGTGCTGAGATTACAGATGTGAGCCACTCCAGTTGGTCAACAATATACATTAATAGCAGTCGATTAATTATTAATAGTATTATTAACAAATTCAATATTTCTGTCTAGTAATAGTATTCTGTCTCCCTCCACCAGAATGGAAGCTTTTTAAGGAGAGGAACTCTTTCCTGGCCGTCTCTGCCTCTCCAACACTGACAACGGTTCATACATGTTGATTGACTTCCAAGGATTGCCTATTTGAAGACGCTCCTCCTGACTGTCTCCACCCTCTCCAACTTCTCCATCCTTGGAGTCCCTAAAGTGATGATTTGGCACTACTCCCACATTGCTTACAGCGGCACTTTGCTTTCAGATGTGCCCTGCCTCCCAGGTACATTTTAAGTTTCTCTGTCTTCATTGTCTCTCTGACCCTGCCCCACTCCCACATAGTTCCTTGAGCAGGGCCCTTGAACAATGTAGATGCTCAAAAAATATTATTATTTATCTGGTTGGCTGGTTGGCACTTTTATTCCCTCTTCAGTCCCCATCTCACTCCCTTGGGCTGAAAGTTTACCCCTAATTGTTTTCTTCCTGTGGTTAATGTCACGATTATTCTCTCTTGTTGCTTAGATTGTGATATGAACTTCACTCTCTGTGAAAGAATGTTCGCGAGGGCTCACTTAGGAAGTGAGTTTCCTGATTTCATGTCCAATGTAAATAGAGGCAAATATATAATTATCAAGCATTATTACCATTTGCAATTACCCCGGCTTCTCAGTCAACATTGTAACTAGAGAAATGAGCATGAAGAGTGGAGTGTTTAAAATTTGCCCTCTTGTCCCTTAAAATATTTATTTTTCAATCATGACTCCAAATAGTTTAATTATGTCTGGTTACCTAATTAGTGCATGTGTGTGGAATTTACATGCCATCCAGAGTAAAGCTTTGTAACTTTCCAAATGTCTGCATTTCACTGAGTGTCCCATCAAATATTTCCAAGTATTCATTTCCAAGGCGCTGTTTCTAGACTGCTAAACACCACCATCAACATCATCTCTGTAGTGGTTAAGAAGCTCCCTGAGTTAATTCACTGAAGTATTTCCCAGGAGCCCAGCATCGTGGAGGGCTCCACTTTCAGACCAGAGTTTTTTTTAGTGTGGCCCAAGTTTCTTTTTTTTTAGTGTGGCTCCACTTACAGACCAGAGTTTTCAAATGCTGATTCTCTGGGTCAGGCCAGAATTGTCAAATTCACATCCCAGAGGATAAAGCTAAGGAATCTGCATTTTAACAAATTCTCCAGGTCAGTCCCATTCACAGTGAATAGTCACTGAGAGAGCCACTTTCCCGCCCTATCCTGGAGCTTTGTCTTGCTTCCATGTCTGCTGTGGAATAAGCAAAAGGAATGTCAACGCAAACAAAAACACAGCTTCCCGCAGAACACTACAAACCTGGTCTCTTGGAATTCTGAAATATGTCTTCCAGAGAATCAGTAATGATACCTGTGCTAGTTAGAATGCCAGTTAGTTGGCTCCCACAAAAGCCAAAGTAACAGTGGCAGGCTGGGCTCAGTGACTCACACCTGTAATACCAGCACTTTTGGAGGCAAAGGCAGGTAGATCACTTGAGTCTATGAGTTTGAGACCAGCCTGGGAAACATGGCAAAACTTCTTCTCTACAAAAAATACAAAAATCAGCCAAGCCAGTGGCAGATGCCTGTAGTCCCAGCTACTCAGGAGGCTGAGGTGGAAGGATTGCTTGAGTCTGGGAGGTCGAGTCTGCAGTGAGCTGTGATTGCACCACTGCGATCCAGCTTGAGCAAAAGAAGAAGACCCTGCCTCAAAAAGCAACAACAACAGCAGAAAACACCACCAATCACAATAAAGTAACAGTGGTTTAAAAAGACAGATATTTCTCTCCCCACTAACAGTTTGGGTGCATGTATTAGTCCATTTTCACATTGCTATAAAAAACTACTTGAGACTGGGTAATTTATGAAGGAAAGAGGTTTCATTGACTCACAGTTCTGTGTGTCTGGCGAGGCCTCAGAAAACTTGCAATCATGATGGAAGGTGAAGGGAAAGCAAGGCACATCTTACATGGTGGCAGGAGGGAAAGAGCACACAGGGGAAACTGCCACTTATAAACCAACAGAGCTCATGAGAACTCTCTCATTATCATGAGAACAGTATGTGGGTAACCACTTCCATGACCCAAACACCTGCCACCAGGTTCCTCCCTGTACATGAGGGGATTACAATTCAAGATGACATTTGGGTGGGGACACAGAGCCAAACCGTATAAGTGCAAGCAGTCAGGGCTGATGTGATGTTGAAGGCTCTTCTATCTTGTTGCTCTCCCCTGCTCAACACACAACCTCTGTCTCATATCTTAAGATGCCTGTCCCAGATCCAACCACCATGTCTATATTCCAATCAGTGAGAAAGGGGAGTGGAGAGCATGCCCTTTCCCTCTGAGGGCATAATCCTGCAGTTGTACACATCACTTCTGCTCATACTCCTCTGGAAACTTCTAGCTGCAAGGGATATTGAGCAATATACCCACTTCTCTTCTCCTGTGCTCAGAATAAATTTGGAGGTTCTACTAAAAGAGGAAAATGCATGTTGGATAACAACTAGCAGTCATTTGCCCAACTACCTTTAATAAAGTAATCTGATTCATCAGGGATGTTTGTGTGTGGGGGGTGTGTGTGGGGTGTGTGTGTGTGTGTGTGTGTGTGTGTGTAACTCAGTATTCCAGTACCCTCCTGACTACTTTAAAGTTCAGCTACTTTCAGTCATAGGGTTGCCAGGTAAAATAGAAGACATCTAGTTACATTTTAATTTTAGGTAAACCACAAATAACTTTTAATGTAACAGCGTCTCAAATGTTCAGATTTAACTGATTATTCTGTACTTTTATTTGCTAAATCTGACAACTTTATGTAGTCAGAAACCAGAAATCGAGATACCAGGAAATAAACATGTATTTTTCATCCCAAAGGGCAGGAAATGGGTCTTTTTAGCAGTTCTATGCCAAGAAGCCTGTTCATTCCCTCCTAAATAATTGGTTTTCTGCAGTGAAATAGTCTCTCACATGGAGAAGATAGTCAAGAGTTGGGAATAAACCATGAGGCAGCATAAATGTGGACAGTGTGCAGACAGGTGGAAGCTGCCAACGTGAGCCAGGGTGGGCACAGGGCAAATCAGCAGTAGCTCAGACAGAGAGCTTCTGTAGCCTGGAAAAGATGACCCAAATCAGGGAAATCAGCACACTTTGTAGAGCAGGCACAATTTTCAGGGAAAACAAACCAATGCATGAGCACAGGCACAAGACAGAGCAAACCATAAGCTTTTGCAGCAAAGGCAATAGAGAGTTCGTAACAGAATAACCAGACTGCAACTTTCCAGTGAAGAACTCCTGATGAACAAAATGTTGTCACAATTTAAGTAGTTTACAAACCCCCCAAAACACACGGACTTTAAACGAACCATCTAGATCAAACCCCCAAGTTGTAGAGTGTGTCTGTAGGGCACCAGTGAGGAGGCATGTGCTGGCTGGGACAGCAACCAAGCCATCCTGGACCAGACAGGATACAACCACTGCCAACCCTTGCCTTATTTCCTCCACCTTTATCTTCCCCAGGTGAGACTGACAACATGCCCTCCTGAGTTCCCCAACCCCATTTCTGACAAGGTTTGAGTGGATATGGATGGCCTTCTCCCTAGGCCTCACTCTGAAACTCTTGACCACACCCTAGATCTTGCTGCAGGGTCCCAGCTGCAGTGGCCATTGTGGTCAATTTCCTGTACAATTGAGCAGATCCTGTGTTTAAGGTACAAGCCAGGGGAGACTTGAGTCCCGGGGTTCCTACCAATAGTTTGGATTTCTGCTGGAAACTGAGAACCTCAACCTGAATCCCAGCAGGGACTAGGGCTCAGCTCTCCTCTGTAAGGCTAGGCTCTGTTCTCTAAGATCCTCTACCTGCCTCTGGGATCCTGCCACCTGCAGACCGAGCTCACAGTGCACTTCCTCCCTCTGAACTGGACTCCTCTTCACATCTTTCTCCATGATGTTGTCCCTACCTGTAGGGACAGTCATCAGAACTAAGTCTGAGATTGCTGTACCAATCACTGGTTCTCCAACAACAGAGGCGCATCAGAACTACTGGTGGGGCTTTTTCACAAATCCAAATGATTAGACCAAACCCTAAATCTACTGAGTGTCTTGGGGAAGAGTCCATGAGTATGTGTAGTTTTTGAAAGTTCTATAGATGATTCTGGTATGCTCCCTAAGTGAAGAACCCTGTTCAAGCCACTGTGCCCTGAACTAGGGAAGGCTTCTGTAGCCGGCTTAGTTCCCTGACTCCCAACCAGCCCTCTCTCATTCCCCTCTGCTGCTGTGATGCCAGAATGCAAACATGCCTTACCCCTGAGTTATGACAGACAGCTCCCTGGGGATAGTAAGTCGGGGAAGAGGGGTATGCAAATTTAAATTAAATTTGCACTTGTCCAGCATGTTAGGTGTAAGTTAGCTCTTTGTTAAGACCAGGTAAAAACTTCCCATGGTGAGAGTAATTTATTCTCAAAAATACCCCTAATGAATTAAAGTCCTAACTGAAGGACTATAGACAGAAATTGTTGGCAGTGACTGCAAGTGATCTGAGCCATCCTGCTAACCATCAAGGCTCAGGGACTCCTCACTATCCTCCATTTGTCCTGCCTGTTCTGAGGCCCTTCTGAGGATTGAGGCTAGGTAGAACAGAGAATTAAATAACTAGTGTCATAGAATACGGCGATTGCATCCATATAGCTACATCTATGCATATGTTAGCTACAATGTACAATCATATTGACTGTCAATCTCCTTGCCATAGAAAATGAAAAGAGAAAACACAATAGGAAAGCCACATTTCCTTTATTGCCTCCCATCACCTGAACCCTTACTCAGCATCCCCAGCCCTGCGGTGCACTCCTTGGACCCAATCTCATCTCCCAATTCACACCCTTCTACTTGGCTGGGTCTCTGGGACTGTATATTGATGTGCCACCAAACCAGCCATTCGATATGATTCTGTCAATGAGCTGCATGTTTAGCACAACAGCAAGCATCAGGTTTACCTGGTTTCTTTGAAATTAACCAGGTATTTTTCTGCTGGAGATATTGAGTCAACATGGTATATGTTGACACAGCATGACCTTACACTATAATGAAAGCTTTCCCTGTGCTCTGTCTGGCAGGAGCGAAGACTACTTTTCCTTAGCTTCCTTCTGGTTGCCCTGTGCCCTTCACACTCAGCCCCTGGCTCTTTTGACTCAATTCATGTTACTGTCACCAAGGTTTTCCCATTCCTAGCTTGGAATCTAGAGAATTAGAGATTGTTCTTTGAGACACATCCACCCATTCATTCATCCAATATTGAGCACTTGCCACATCCAAGATATTTGAAACAAGTACTTATTCAGATCTAGAACCTGGGCCGGGACGGTGGCTCACGCCTATAACCCCAACACTTTGGGAAGCTGAGGCAGGCGAATCATCTGAGGTCAGGCATTCGAGACCAGCTTGGCCAACATGGTGAAACCCTGCCTCTATTAAAAATACAAAAATTAGCCAGGCATAGTGGTGGGCACCTGTAATCCCAGCTACTCAGGAGGCTGAGGCAGGAGAATCACTTGAACCTGGGAGGTGGAGGTTGCAGTAAGCCGAGATCATGCCGCTGAACTCCAGCCTGGGCGATAGAGTGAGACATTGTCTCAAAAAAAAAAAAAAATCTAGAACATGTACTGGGGTGCAGAGTTAATAAAGGTTTTTATTTGAAGACTACAGAATCCTCTGTCGTTAGTGTAAGCAGTAAAGGATTTACTAGAGGATTTTGGACAGCTTGCAGAATTTCCAAAAGAGTTAGGCTTGGATGTTACACATACAGAAAAAAAAAAAACAAAAACCTTACCTTGAACACTGCAGGACTATTCTAGCAGTATCCCTATTTCTGCACTCTCTGTTGCTGGAGCCTGTAACACCAGAGACTGAACACTGGCAAAGTTGGCACTGGTTTCAGAAGAATCAGATGCCTCTACCATCATGCTCGCCAGGACAGCCTCCCTGTATGTGGCCTCTATCTTTGTTTCTCACTTTTGCTTCCATGTATCAGGTAAACAAAGTCATTTCCTGGAACCTTGGTCACATAAGCTTACTGCAAGAATTTCTCAGAGCATGGTTTTGTCTTTCTATCTTCTGTAGTAAGGAAGAAAATAAAAGGGGGAGTTTTGAGGATGCAGAGCCCAAAAAGGGATAGAGGAAGGCAGGAAGGGAACTGGTTGGTGGTAGCTGATCTCCCTCTATTGCACTTGAGAACCCAAATGTTTTATGCTGGTGCTCTTTGCCTGTGACTTTCACAAATACCTCTGTAGGGCGTAACTCCTTGTGTAATGGATAAGTTGGGGGATATTGTAAGGAATCCAGAAATTGGTGCTAAAGAGTTTATTCTCCTGTTCTTATTAATCCATATTTTAAAATTAATGTATTCATAGGACGTTTATTTCTTCTCAAATTCGAAAATAAATAATCATTAAATTCTGAATAAAGAAAATCTTGTTCTAGAATTTTTTTTGGTTTTTCATTTTGGTTTTTAATTTCTTCTGTAATATTTAAAACAATCTGGGCATATTTGTCTACTCAATATTCACTTAAAATTGTTCTTTGTTCTGTCATCCAAAATCTCTGTTAGTTTCAAAGGGAAAGAATAAAGATCAAGATTATTTTAATAGCTTCCCATTTTCCCATAGCGTTGGCAGGTAAGCAGTCAACACTGAGAATAAATTGACACTTACAAAGCCCTTTCTCAGACATTATTTCATTTAAACCTACAGATAATCCCAGAGATGGACAAGTATCATGAGCCTCATTTGTTTTTTTAGATCTGGAAAATGAAGGGAAAATCTTAAGACTCAGAGAGTGAAACAACTGAATGAAAGGCGGAGCTGGACTGGAACTTGAGGATCCTGACTCCTAATGACACCATTGACAAAGGACAGGAAAAGAGGACGGAATAAGGTAAACTTGAGTGAAGTCAAAATGTTGCCTGGAAAGTCAAGCCTGGAGAAGCCTGAAAGAAGAAAGGCAAAGATGTAAAATGAAGGAAGTCAAAATCCCAAGTCAACCTCCTGTTGGCTCCTAGTTTGAAAATGGGGAGATTCGATGCCAATAAGCCAGCGATGTGATACATTTGACCACGTTTCCTTTGACTCCTTCATTGAGCCCAGTGAAACTGCCTTCACACAATACAGGAAAGGGAGTGCATGACCTTATTTATTAGCCCTTTTTCTTAACCACATCCTCTCACCTGGGCAAGTATCTGAGCAGGTGAGAGGTTTTTCTCACAACATGGACAATTGACTGCCCTTGTTTCCCCCCAGAAATATTTCTTCCAAGAATTTGAAAGCCAGAGCAAATACAGGTGAATCAGGAATTGAGAACAATGTTGGCCACACTGATTTTAAATATTTATAATTATATAAGTGACAGAGAATAAATGTACCCACATATGTGTGTTACTCAGCTCCTTTTCATTACTATAATTCCCTTCTCCTTCCAGGAGGGTGTCATTTTCCAAATCAACTGCATTTCCTGTTTTTCAACTTTTGCAGCATTGTTTAAAGGGCAAGCTACAGTGCAGGTGATATTACAGTTACCAGTCTTTGTAATGACAGGGCCATCAACATTGCATGAAGAAATGAATGAATGCATTGAAACAATCTGATGCAGAAAGAGAAATACTGTGTGAAACTACACATTTAGGATTTCAAAATATATTCTAAAGCAGTGGTTCTCAAACATGACTGCATATCACAATTACCTTAGGGGCTTAGAAAACAAAACAAAACAGAAATAGAAACAAAAAACACCAAGTGGACTCAAAAACAGATAATTAAACTGTAATTTCTATAGGTGGGACATTGGCATCAGATATCTATATATAACCAAGATTGAGAAATCAGTGCTTTAAATAAAGGACTCAATGAAAAGAAGATAATACCAGAACCTCACTTCGTATCCTTAATAGAGGACATGAAGAGTACATACAGTAAAATACATATATATGTCTATTTACATTAAAATATAGTATAAGATTAAAACAGATCCCACTACAAATATGAGCTTAATGTTTCTCAATAAATTATTCTGACCTCTTAGTACTTCTATTATTGTTACATAAGATCAATTGGGGCATTCAAGATGACTGACTGCACCTCTAAGTTTACTTTTCCTCCCTCCTCAGAGTTCACTTTAAGTCTCTGCTTGAGTTTTGTCTGGCCAAAAGGAACCACATGGCCAAACCTCAAGACAAGGAATAGAGGCATACACTCTGCCCACTGTGGGACCATGGGAAGGGTGTGGGCATTAAAATTACCATCAGTAATGAAGAAATGAAGACAAAAATTCTATCTACCATGCTAGATATCAGTAAACAGGAACCAGAGAAAAGACAAGAACTAGAACTGTTAGAATGGTGAGAATGTTATTATTAATATACCTACACACATTTTACAGATATTTTCAGTGTGTTAAAATTAGGGGAGGCTGGTAAAAGGTACATGGGAACTCTCTACACTATCTTTGCAACTTTTCTATAGGCTTAAGATTATTCCAAATAAAAAATTTTTTTAAATATTTTATGATCTAATCATAATTTCCAGGAAAATATCGACATCTAATACTGTCATTATCAGGCTGACCACAGTGGTTTATATCCTGTGATTGTCACAGGATTCATAATACCACAATGAGACTATTTTTCCATGTCCTAACTCTGGGTAATATTTAGTAACCGCAATAATAATAGCTAGTGGTACTAACTGCATGCTAAATTCTGAGCTAATCATTTACATGCATTATTTCTCTAAATCTCACTGAAATTTTCTGCATAGCTACCATTATTATCCCCATTTGACAGATGAGGAAATGGTGAATCAGAGAGGTAAAATTACTTGCCTAATATCATACAGCTAGATTATAATCTAGCTGAAACTCAAACCTAGATCTTCTAGCTAATTCCAGAGCCTACATATGTCATCACCCAAATCCATTAGTTGTAGGTAAAGTTCTACTATAATTTCTACCTCTCAGATAAGAGAATCTACATCTGTGAGATAAGAGAATATTTATTGTACCTATCCAATGTGTTGGTGTAGCTCTCATCAGAATTAGTAGGCTGTGTCCATTCCTTTCCCTCACTGTCCTCCCCTAACTTTCAATACATTATCTTTCTACCCAGGTGTTCCATGCTGTCTGGTCATTTCCTATTTGAAAATTACCTGATAGGTTAATTCACACTGAGGTGTGACTGTTTACTAGCAGTTCCATATGTTAATCCTTCTAGGAGTAAATCCATTTAAAAGAACATCTGCAGACAGTAGTCTTTATCCAAAATAATAAAAATGGTAGCTTTTACCCTCTGTAGCACCTTAACAGGGGAGATATTGAGAAAGAGGCCCTTAAACAAAAAAGCATACAGAATAAAAATCACCTACTGCATGTAAATTAATGTACACAGGGCACTAAAATTAACATCAAGGAGAGCTGAGACCCAAGAGCTAAGATTTGTCATCCCCTCTCTTCAGTGGCTTATGATCTGGTCAGAAATACCTAAGCATACAGGCCAAGTGCAGTGGCTCATGCCTGTAACCCCGACACTTTTGGAGGCCAAAGCAGGTGGATCACTTGAGGTCAGGAGTTTAAGACCAGTCTGGCCAACATGGCGAAACCCCATCTCTCCTAAAAATGCAAAAATTAGCTGGACATGGTGGCAGGCACCTGTAATTCCAGCTACTCAGGAGGCTGAGGCAGTAGAACCTAGCTTGAACCTAGTGGGTGGAGGCTACAGCGAACTGAGATCACACCACTGCACTCCAGCCCGGGCAACAGAGGAAGACTGTCTCAACATCAACCAAAAGAAGTACTGAAGCATCCACAAAATCATATAACAAAGCACCCCGTAATACGGTACTCAGTATTTTCAAATGAACCTTAGAGGAGTTGAAATGATGGACCAGGTTCACCGGTCCAAACACCAGCCTGATTTAAAATGTTTCTACTAAAAACAAGTGTGGTGGTGGTATGCCTTTTATTTGTAATAGATTTGACTTTTCTGTTTGTTTAATTTTAGAGACAGGTCTCACTCTGTAGCCCAGACTGGTGTGCAGTGACGCAGACTTGAACTCCGGGGCTCAAGCGATCCACCCGCCTCAGGCTCCCAGAGCAGGCAGGACCCCAGGCGCATGTGCCACTGAGCCCAGCCTACCTCTGAATTTTAATAGCCGTATCTCTGAGCTCTTATATTAGTATTGATATTGCCATTTTTTGTTGTTAGCGTTGTTAAAGAAGGCCTTATTGTATACACACCACCTTCCTCATGCTGTTTCATTTTTCTCTCCAGCATTCCTTTGGGGTCAATTCAGATGAGGAAGCTGACTGAGAGAGCAGGTTTTACAGCCAATAAACAGTGGCTCCAGGTTTCACACACTGCCCTCCACATGCCTTGCCTCCTCTCTGAGCTCCTATCAGGGTGTGGCCCTCACAGCATGGACCCAATCAGGAGACAGAAGCTACACTAGTAACATGAACAAGGACTATCTAATATTAAAAAGTTATTAACTAGTAACAGGGGATTGAGTATGGAGGGGATTTAGCTGTATACGATTATTCAGTGCTCTTTAAGGATTCCTAGTGTCCAAGCCAAACTTTTAACTCAAGGCAAGAAAAATATTTATGCTTCTCTTATATTTCCCTACAATGCCAAACACAATCTTGGGCATAAAATAACGCAGGCATTCACACTGAAGTGCAAATCTTCACTCTGCTACTTACTGGCTGAGTGACCTTGAGCAAATCACTTAGCCTCTCTATAAAATGAGGATAATGATTCCTATATTAAAGTGTTATAGAAAGAGTAAAGTGAGATAATAAATGCAAATGACTCAGCTAAACAAGTGGTGGCTACTACTGCTGCTACTACTGCTATTATTATTGTTATTATGATTCCCTGATTCTTCTTCTGAAATGCTGCCCAGTAGAATAATTAGGATGATATTTGAAAATCAACAAAACATCCTTTGACCTCATTTGCAGGCAAATCTGTCCTTTGGCCTGCCGTAAGGAACTACCATATGTTACTCAGCTCTATTTTGAGCATCAGCTTTTTTTTCTTTTTTAACAACAATATTTAATGTTAGCGTCAGCTCAATATCCACCCTTCCCCATCAAAAATCTCAAGCACCAGCCTAGTGGAAGTTGGTCTTCTTTAATCCAAGGGCGATATTTCCATGCCTGGTTAACTTTCCTCTAGCTTTCAACATGAGCCAATTGGCTTTAATCACAGGATGTTATTGAAAAAGATTGGGAAGATTATGGGTAGTAATAGAGATAATTGCCAAGGAGAAACAAGAAAAAAATAAATGAATCTTCCATCTCAGGGAGAAATAAATGGCTTTATTATGGGGTCAGGAGGGATGATCCTAAAATTCCCTGTCCAACAGAAAATGCATAATGGTAGTTTGGGAGTTGGAGAATTTGGCAGCAACAACATCCATGAATCAAAACAGCTTTTAAGGGACAACCTCAGGGGATTGCATTTCTATAAAAGGAATGAGATGTTTTTCTTTATGCTGCTGAAAATGCAGAATCAGAGCCGACTGGAAACACAGCTAGCTCTTTTGTCATTATATGCAAAGGACAAGAAGAAACATGATGTTCCACTATAATAGGGCCATAGGCAAAAATCTCTCCAAGTTTTCTGAAACTATTTGGGCAAGTCTCAGGAAGCAGAAAAAAAAATATTTTAACATAAAACTTTGTTCAGAATGAATTTTTCTACACTATTATCTCTATAATAATGGAAAGCTTTCAATTTAAGCTCCATTTCTCCTTCTTCCAAATGTACGAAGGCCAGCCGCCTGGAGTTGTGGTTGCTCTGAATGGCATTTTAGAACAAGTTGGGAATGTGAGTGGCCTCACACTATATATAGGGCACTGCAATTCTGCACAGAATGTCCTCAGGACTGCCAGTCAGCAAGTGCCTCACGGATCTCAATTTTATGTAGAAGGCTGAGGTCCACCCTGTTCTCACTTAGAGCTGGCCATAAACTCTTAAAATCCTGGTGATAGAGACCCAAAGAAAGACTCAGAGAGAAGATAATATGAACACTAAAGGGTTGATTTTCCATATACACTCAGGTTATTGTCTTTTCTTCAACTGACTTACTTTACAACTACTCTCATTTTTCAGTAATATTTAATGTTATATTTTTCCTCAATAATTTCTTCTGTTTTTAAATATTAATAACTGGATGTCCACTTTGTGCAAAAGAAGAAAGCAAGGACCCAGAACTGATATGATTGCTTCCAAGCTCTCCTAATCTTGGGGGTGGGGGAATCTGAGCTCCCCATGAAGGCCACCTTGGCTCTTCTGCTACCCAAGGAAGCCTGGTTAGAGAGCCATCCAGCCTGAGACTGACACTCAGGGGTTTTCCTGGTTCTCCTGGGGAATGGCAGCTCCCTAATAGGAGGAATCTAAAACCAGGTGCAGTGAACAAATGCTACCAAGACATAGGAATGAGATACTGACTTTTAGGTCCCAACATTATTGTCCATGCCCCTGGAACTTACTTAGCTCACCCTGATGAGTTTGTTTATTCCTGCGGAAGGTTAAATGCTCACATTTTTAAAATGTCATGTGTTTTATCAGGATCTTGGATTCATCTTCAGTTAAGGCCTTCAATATGTAAAAGTTAGTTTTGACACTGGAAAATACTTGGAAGGCCAGCGTTACAAGAATGAATGTGTGGATATAAATAATTACTGGAATTTGATTACATCACTCACTCTTTTCACCAACTCCTATTCTTAAAAGAATGATATCTGATTGGAATTGTTTAAATATTTTCATTATTTATCCTCAAGAGCAACTCAGACTTCAGGCTTAATTAGAATGAAATCAGTACCTTGAACGAATTCTATTCAATGTTAATTTGCTGGCTAAGAGGCCATTAATATATAATCCATAATACATATATACGTGTCCCTAATAGCAGAATTTTTAAAAATTGCAGCCCAAGTCATAACATTTAGATTTTAAAATCCACTACAAGGATGAGAAAATCCATTTATTGTACTAAACTCATTGAAAACAAATACCTTTTTAGTAACCAAAGAATGCTCACCCTTGGACAAGGTAAATTGCAGCCCATTTCCTACTCAGGTAATTACATTCTCTGCTGGTTTTAATCTCCTTCTAAGGTTCTGTGCCCTACACAAGACTCTCCCAGATTTGGCTTTGAAATGCTAGACTCTGGAGTCCATTGAAGAATCATCCCCACTTTCTCTGAGCAGCTGCTTCCCAAATCCCAGGCCGAATTATTCTTATGATGGATTTGAATATTTATTCATGCATCTGCGACCCAGAGCTGAGAGCTTCTTTCTGGGGGGCCCTATCTAAGAGCCATCACAGCTTTTTACCTGTCTATCTAAGATTCAAGCCTGGGTGGCTTTTAAGTTTTTGGTGCTTAATGTAGAGGAAATAGAATTGCTTTTGATTGATCTTGCCAAATTCCACAATGCATGTACCTCTCTTATTGTCCAGTGGGCATTAGAAGGTGAGTGGCCCAAAACTCTCTATCCAGGAACCAGTGCAGTGGAAAGACTGGGTGAAAGGCCACATCCCAACCTATGGTTACTAGCTCTGTGACTATCTGGTTAACCTTACCCAAGTTATTTAAGGTCTCTGAGTCTCAGTTTCCTCATCTTTCAAAATGGGTTTAACACAGGATTGTTATAAAAAGCAAACGAAACTACAAGTGTAATATCATACAGATATACATATGAATGTAGGGTATTGTGCTCATTTAGAAAATACAAAACTAGTCCTTGAAAGATACAGAAACACTGTGCATCATGTTCACCCATCAGAGCACCACTTTATTTATGTACTTATTTATTTATTTTTGAGACAAAGCCTGGCTCTGTCACCCAGCCTGGAGTGCAGTGGCACGGTCTTGGCTTACTGCAACCTCCACCTCAAGCAATCCTCCCACCTCAGCCTCCTGGGTAGCTGGGACTACAGGTGTGTGTTATCATGCCTGGCTAATATTTGTACTTTTAGTAGAGATGTGGTTTCACCGTGTTGGCCAGGCTGGTCTTGAACTCCTGAACTCAAGTGATCCACCCACCTTGGCCTCCCAAAGTGTTTATAGTTTACAAACATTATGGGGAATGTTATAAACTATGAAGAAGCGTGTGCCAATTATCTCAAAGAAAGCTTTTTAAAATTTTTTAATTGACAGATAAAATTATATATACCATGTATAACATGATGTTTTCAAGTAGGCATACATTGTGAAATGGCCACATCTAGATAATTAACCTATACATTACCTCACATAGTTATCATTTTTGTGGTGAGAACACTTTATATCCTCTTTCTTAGCATTTTTCAAGAATACAATATATTGTTAACTATAGTCATCATATGGTACAATCGATCTCTTGAACTTATTTCTCTTATATAAATGACATTTTGTATTATCGACCAATATTATAGAAAGTATATTAATAGAGCTATAGCAAAACCTTCAACAAAAGTGCAAGGTTTTAATAAAATGCAAGGCAGTGCTCTCTTTTCCAAATTTTGGTCTATGTTAAATTGTCGGTAAAGGCCAATCTGGTTTCCTGCAGTTGCCTGAGCCTGGAAGAAGCACAGTTATACCTTCATTGACAAACAATTTCACTCCCTCTATAAATCAACATCATTTCCTCCTGGCCCCCTCCAAGATTCAGCAGGTGTCATAAGGTTGGCAGGTAGAATAATGATTCAGGACCCACAGACCACACTGTCTTATTGAACTGCTCCCAAGCTCACTGGCTCTGGGACCAATAAATCATTGCTTTACAAGTCATCTGGAATGCAAGGTACAGCACAGAGTCAAGAGTCAAGGTTCCATGATACTGTTAGGAAGTATCGGTTATGGGGGTAGGTGTTTTAATTTTTTCTATTTTTAGTCACAAAATAACCTTTCTTTTAATCCTTTGAATGGCTTTCTATCTGCATGTTTTTTATCCTCTGAATATTTAATCTCCCACGTCAGTGTTCAGATACCACTGTTTTTTTCTTTTTATTTTGAAGCGTGTCCAGAGCCCCTGCCGTTTGTTAAAATGTAGAACTCAGGATTCTTTCTGGTGTGGCTTCCACTTCATTCTATCCCACTTCCCATGGAGATTACACACTCAGTAAAGAGTCGGCCTGTTTTTGGTGTCCCTAGCAGATGGAGACAAAGTTATTTCCCACTTCTGCTCCAAGAAACAAGGCAATGTTGTGTTGCCAAGCTTTCGCTTTTTTTTTAATTGAGCAATTAGAAAAAGGGTAATACCAATCTCTCCCCTTTGTAGGACCTTCACCATTTATAAAACTCTTGTCCCTTCACTCGCTCACCATCCTGATCTCTCCTGGGAGAACTGACTATAAAATGTGCTTCTAGATGCCAGAAAGAGCATAGGAGAAGGATAATGACTGTGTTTTAGCCACATTTAAGACTCCAGAAGTAATGAGATTTGCTAATGAAACTGAAAACACAATAAGCTTCTCTGTGTCTTATTAATTTCTGCCTAAGCATTTAATCATCCCACTTTGTTGATGGTACCGCCTGTGTTATTTTTAACTCTCCCATCTTAATTTTGATAAGAAATATCCGAGCTGAAAACTTTACAGTGTCCTCATAAATTAAGAGCTATGGTTTGACCTCAAAGTTAGGGCTAGAAAAAGGTAGGTGGGGGAATCCTTCATTTTCATTCCTCCAGGATGAATACTCTTTGACATATGAATAATGTTTCAATTGGTAAGAAAAATAAACATGGGCCCGGCGCAGGGGCTCATGCCTGTAATCCCACTACTTTGGGAGGCCAACGAGAGAGGATCACTTGAGCTCAGGACTTTGAGACCTGCCTGGGCAATATAGCGAGACCTCACCTGTACAAAAAATGAAAACTATTAGCCAGCTATGGTGGCGTGCACCTGTAGTCCTAGCTACTCAGGAGGCTAAAGTGGAAGGATCGCTTGAGCTCAGGAGATCAAGGCTGCAGTGAGCTATGATTGCACCACTGCACTCCAGCATGGGTGACAGAGCAAGAGCCTCTCCCTAAAGAAAGAAAAAGAAAAAGAGAACTAACCTTCAAATTTCAAAGGAGTTTATGAACAAGAATTTGTATTCTTTGTACAAAAAAAGAACCTATGAACACTATGATGATAAATGTTGTAAGGCAAGCAAGACCCACTGATGAATGCTAAAATAAGTTGGTAAAACTTTCAGGAGAGTCAGGACAGTTGCATAGCCTTGAAGTTAATTCCCTTAACTTAAAGAGCTGTGATGAGTCTAACATGTATCTACAAATCGTTTGATTTTCCTTTCTCCAGGAGGTGGGACTTAAACTCCCCTACCCTTGAGTGTGAGCTTAACTTAGTGACTTGCTTCTACCAAATAGACTATGGAAAGGGAAGAATTGTCACTTTACATGTCGCTTTAAAGTGTCTGGTAGACACTTTATCCAAGTGCACAAGGTTAACATTGCTGTAATAAGATGCGTCAACATTATGTATTTTATAAACCTTAAATTATTATTATTATTTTTTCTTTTTGGAGACGGAGTTTCGCTCTTGTTACCCAGGCTAGAGTGCAATGGCGCAATCTCGGCTCACCGCAACCTCCGCCTCCTGGGTTCAAGCAATTCTCCTGCCTCAGCCTCCTGAGTAGCTGGTATTACAGGCACGCGCCACCATGCCCAGCTAATTTTTTGTAGTTTTAGTAGAGACGGGGTTTCACCATGTTGACCAGGATGGTCTCGATCTCTTGACCTTGTGATCCACCCGCCTCAGCCTCCCAAAGTGCTGGGATTACAAGCATGAGCCACCGCGCCCGGCCTAAACCTTAAATTATTAAATGAGAGGAACACATCACTTCTATGATATTCTTCCCCCAAATCTATAACTTCAGAAATCATGAGAAAATGCAGATAAACCAAAATTGAGGGACATTCTACAAAATAGCTGACTGCTAGTTCTCAAAAGTGTCACGGTCATGAAAGACAAGGAAAGAGAAAACAGGAGGAAAATTATAAATGGAAAGAGATTAGCAAGACAGAATAATTAAATGCAACCTAGTATTCTGGATTGAATGCTGTACAGAAAATAAGATATTAATGGCAAAACTGGTGAAATCTGAATAAAGTCTGCAGTCTACTTATTAGTAATGTGTCAATATTAATTTCTCAGTTTTGATAAATGTGTTTTGGTTATGTCAGTTGTTAACATTAGAGGAAACTGGAAGAAGGCTTTGCAAGAACTCTCTACTATCTTTGCAACCTTAAATTATTTCTTTTAAAATAATCTGCATGTTTATGGGCACATATAAGCACAGGCAAAGCTAACATTCATTTGTTATTTCATTCATTTTGATCTATATATATTTATTGAGTGCCTACCCTCTGCCAGGTACCATTCTAGGCACGGAGGAGACCATGTTGAACATGACTGAGGTGCCCACACTCATGGAACTTACAGACTGACAGAAATAACAGGTATAATGAGTGATACAACAGACAGGTTCCTATGGGAGTATATAACAGAGTATCAAACCTGGGGTCAGGGAAGGCTTCCCTAAAGCAGTGGGTGATTTCACTGAGATCAGAAGTTAGTGTTACATGGGGAGCAGGGCTGTTTGGACACAGAGAGGACCCTTCCAGGCAGAAGGAACAATATGACGAGGACTAAGCAAGGAAGGAAGGATCAGAAAGAGGCAAGAATTGGAGTTAGAGGGTAGAAAATAGGATCTGGATAGAAAGGCGGGGGCTGGGACATGCAGGGTCTGATAGATCAGGAAAAAGGATTTGGGATTTCATTCTAAAGGAATATGAAATCACTGGGAGAGTTTTAAGCAAATTATGTAACTGTGTTGCAATCTCTTTCTCTTAATTTGTATATTCCCTGAAGTTCCAAGTCAGTACAGTACTGCTCATGTTTGGGAGTGGGTTAAATTTCCTAGTTGTTAGTGAGCTTTCAAAAGAAACACATCATTTATTTTTTACTCTGACTTTGTCTCTATTTTCAGTTCTTATTTTAGGAGCAGGGAGGGAAGGGGACATTTAACTAATTGCACCAGGATCTAATAGCCCAGGAAACAAAGTAACCCATCACTGACATGAGTCATAGTTCAAATTGAGTCTTTGTTATCCACAGGCTTTTTTTTCTCAAGGGGGAAAAATGGCAACAGAAGGCTTCTCTTGGGCATTTCTGCCGGGGCAGGGAACCTGCTGCTTATCCCAAAAGCTCTTTTACCTTCAGGCAATAAGTAGATTAGAAATCTCCTTCATAGACTGAGCCATATTGTAGGTGAGAGGGGGTCTGAACGAGTGAAGATATTTACCACTTGACCCCCTGGAACTTAAACAAGCTTCCCCTTTGAGGGTGTTCTCCCCACTGTCAGAGTCTTGGTGGGAGGCAGGGCCCTGTCTCCCACTGTAGAGGCATATGAATTAGGAGCATAACTTAGGCTCAGCTATCTTGAATCTTAAGTAGATGATGCAAAGACACAAGGGCTAGAATTCTTCCTGGTGGGGATGGAGTACTGTCAATCCAGTCCAGGGACAATGGTGGTGGCAGTTTCAGCAGAGGTGTCCAGAAACCAGACAAGTCCTATGGCATGAGTAGGCTACAGTCCTGCTGCCAGTTTCTCTTGGCTGCTCCACATTCATTGATCCTAATACTCTGTGGGTGATCCAGTATCTTTTCAATAGGTTCCTCGTCTGCACGTCTGCCTCTGGTACTGGTGATCAGGAACCCTAATTATAAAAAGAACTTACCTTGACATAAGCCCTCATTGTTTGTCACACACTATTCTACATGATTTGCAACAAATACTATTGCCTTTAGTGCTAGTACAATAGAGAAATAGGTTTCTCTGCTGACAGAGGGAAACCATGTGGCAGAATAAGTTACTTTAATAAGAAAAAACTGGACCAAGTACAGTTTCTCACACCTATAATGGCAGCACTTTGGGAGGCTGAGGCAGAAGGATTCCTTGAGCTCACAAGTTTGAGACCAGGCTAGGCAACGTGGTGAAACCCCATCTTTACAAAAAATACAGAAAATTAGCCAGGCATGGTGGTGCACACCTGTAGTCCCAGCTACCTGGGAGGCTGAGGTGGAAGGATGGTTTGAGCTTGGGAGGCAGAGGTTGCAATGAGCTGAGATTGCAGTGCTGCAGTCCAGCCTGAGCAATAGAGCCAGACCTTGTCAAAGAAGAACAAGAGGAAGAAGAAGAAGAGGAGGAGAAGGAGGAGGAGGAGGAGGAGGAAGAAAGAAAAGAAGAAGAAGAAGAAGAAGAAGAAGAAGAAGAAGAAGAAGAAGAAGAAGAAGAAGAGGAAGAAGTGGAGGAGGAGGAAGAGGAGGAGGAGGAGGGGGAAGAGGAGGGGGGAAGAGGAGGAGGAGGAGGAGGAAGAACAAGAAAAGAAAGAAAAAACTAAGGTATGGGTGGAAGGCTTTTTTCAGCCTAGAGATTAAAAAGACCTTCTTCTCTAATAGTAAGAAATTGGAAGTAACTTGAAATGTCTGAGAATGGGGAAATTAGCGGGCAAATTATAATGCTACCACTCAAGGGACTAGTATGCAGCCAGTTAAAATAATAATTAGGAAAACTGAGATGTAAAATGAGAAAAGCTTGTGGTTACAATGGAGTAAAAATATGAAAGCAAATTGCCAAAGAGTGGAAGGATTACATAAACATTCAAAGCTGTTTTGTTAGGGTGATGATTACAAGTGAAGATACCCCTCTATTTCTAAACTCCCTCCAATGTTGTCATATTATTCTAATTTTAAAAGGAAACACACTTTCCCTCACTCTGTATTTATCCTAGTGCCCCAGGATGACTCTTCTCCAAGTGTGGAAAAATCCCCATAATCATCCCCTTAGCAACCATTTAAGACAATGAACTTCAGAGTCACTTCTAAGTCTATACAAACAGGGCAGATTTTGACCCCAATATTCAACTGAGGTTTTCAGTACCAAATCCCAAGATATACCAAAATTTCAGTCCCCATCACTTTCTGTTCCAAGGTTAAAACCCTAATCCTGATATACATATTTGGGAATGTGAGCCACCACTTCATTGACCCAACTATTTTTGACGTACTATAGTTTTCTGCTTCACACAAGGAGCTGGGAGATCCACTTCAGTTTGTGAGAGTTTGTAGAAATGAGATATCACCCCCTTGATTCACACTTTTACCTTTCATGCAGGCTCATTCCCAGAGGTCTTCTATTCTCACAACTTGCAGTGTTCTTGTCCACTTTCCCAACCTTCATTCCTAGGCTTGAAAACCTGCCTCCCTATGAAATTTTCCCCAGGTCTCTAAGGAATTCTCCCTAAAACTCCAGAAAAATAAACTTAATATTATTTGAACTACTAATAAAATAAAATGAAAATTTGCCATTTTTGTAGGTAAAAACTAGTCTAATATCTATAATTTTTTTTCTTTTCAGATGAAGTCTCGCTCTGTTGCCCAGCATGGAGTGCAGTGGTGTGATCTCAGCTCACTGCAACCTCTACCTCCTGGGTTCAAGGGATTTTCCTGCCTCAGTCTCCTGAGTAGCTGGGACTACACGTGCTTGCCACCATTTCTGGCTAATTTTTATATTTTTAGTAGAGATGGGGTTTTATCATGTTGGTCAGGCTGGTCTTGAACTCCTGACCTCAAGTGATCTGCCCACCTCTGCCTCCCAAAGTGTTGGGATTACAGGCATGAGTCATTGCCTGTAGTAATTTTATATTATTCAGCCTAATTAATAGCAGGTGGCATCAAATATAGTGTATAACTTTGGTGGCCCCAATGGGTCATATTCCAAAGGCTCTGAGGTCTCTTACTATTGCCCTTCAGGATCTGCAGGGTTCTAAGGTCTACCTTGACATTGGTTTTAACAGGTGAGTATCACATCTACAAGTTGGATATCTTTTTCATATGTTCCAGAAAATCATAGTTTGCACCTAGATTCTCTGGTAGCTGAGACATTTCAAGAAAGAAACTTTGAAGTCACTTCTGACCCGGACCCTGCTAATTTATGTAACAGGGACATCTTATTAAAAACGGATACTAATTTGTTCTGCTGAATCACACAGCCTGATTATCTTTCAAGATTAGAAATGCATGAGCCCTGTGATGTATCAATTCTACTTCTTGTTCATTTGTCCAACGAATACACCCACATTCATGCAAAATGATATATGCTTAAAAATATCCATTGCCATTTTGGTTGGTAATAGCAAAAGACTATTTTCAACTGGTTAATAAATTTGACACATCAATATGGTAGATTAGAATAATGCATTTCCAAGATGCTGTATTAAGTGAAAAAAGCAAGACAGGTGCTATGGCATGTTTCTACTTCCATGAAAAGATGGAGTAGAGTGTGTGTGTGTGCATGTGTGTGTGTGTGTGTGTGTGTGTGTGTGTATGCACACATGCATAATTGTATGAATACAGAATATTTCTAGATGGATATACATGACAATAATAGTTGCCTCTAAGGAGGGGAACTGGTTGGTACAAGAAAGGGAAGGAGACATCTTTCAGTGTATGCCATTTGGTACATTGTAAATTTTCTACCATGTGCATCAATTGCTCATTTTTAAAAAGCAATAACTTTTTTGCAACCTAGGTTTCTCCTTAAATGCATAAGATTGAGAATTAAAAGTACAATCCTGGTTTAATACTGACTGAAGGATAAGTCCCTATCTCTGACTCTTCATATAGTTAAAGTGACCCAGGCCTTATACACCTGATTTATTCCAATCCTCTAAGAAGAGGTTGAAGCATTTACGCAAAGGACCATGTCTTCACTGACATAGAACTCCAGGACTACCCTAAAGCTTCCTCAGTTTGTTCTTCAAGGCTTGGGGAAAGGCAGGATCACATCAAGCCAATTAAGCATAGATATAGATACAGGTCTCTCTCTCTCTCTCTCTCTCTCTCTCTCTCTCTCTCTCTCTCTCTCTCTGTGTGTGTGTGTGTGTGTGTGTGTGTGTGTGTGTATTCAAAAGCACTAAGAACAGTGCCTGTCCCATAGTAAATGTCCTCAAATTTATACAATATTTATCTACCTCTACAACATAAAATTGCCAAAATTCTTGAAGGTAGAGCATTCTTTTGAGTAAGCAACATATCTCCCCTGTAATTTTGAAAGCCATTTGAAGCCCAGGTGAATAAATATTTCCAATTCAAGCAGAATCATTTGTTAAGTGCTACAAAGCAAGCACATCAAAACTTGGGTTAGTGTTTTTTAAGGTTGTTAAACTTTCTGGTTTGGTTTCTTGCCTTTAACCGCTAATTGCTAAGCAAAGCTAAATTGAGATCAATCCCAATCCCTTATGCAAAGGACCACATATTTAATCTTCAAGCCAATTTTAGGTGTGAAGCCTTTGAGGAGAGAGCAGAAGAAAGCAAATTACAGTAAAAGAAAACCTGTCCTATTATGTTTTTGTTTTAGCAGACATCCTGCTATAACCACCAAAACTCTTCCTGAAAACAACTTCAGCCTTTAGTAGCCTGAGCAATTCACAAAACTTGGGGGAAATCAATGGAAAGACAAGTGTGTGTTAAACTTAGACGTTTCCATTTGGCTTTTTTCTTTCCCTTATTTTTTGAAAACACATAAGTAAAAACTATTAGAATATCTTTAAATAAAGGCTCTGGCTGAGTAACTCCCAAGTGGATCCTTTGCATCTTGACCAAGGATGTCATCTGTCCCACTTTGCCACCTACCCCAAAGTTTCCTTCACTCAAAGCTCTCTGTGTCATCACGATACATGTATCATTTCCCCTTTAAAAATACATTTTTCACTTTTTAAAGGGAAATGCAAAAATATGGTTGTTTAAAGTTAATTTAAAATAAAATTTGAAAATTAACTGGGAAAATGTATGTAGCATGTATAAGACAGACAAATAGTTGCTCTTTTTAATAAATATTCTAATATCCCATTTTTAATGAGCAAGGAATATAAACTGGCCATTAAGTATATGAAAAAGAGTCAAACTTTCCTACTTAAAGAATACAAACTAAAATCAGTGCTATTTCACCTATCAAACTGGCAAAGATAAACATTAGTGTTATTATTTAATATCTGTTACCATATGGGGAAATAGCAGTCTCATAATTTGCTGGTTACAATTCAATACCTTTCCTACTTTGGGAGGCTGAGGTGAGCAGATCACAAGGTCAGGAGTTTGAGACCAGCCTGACCAACATGATGAAACCTCGTCTACTAAAAATACAAAAATTAGCCAGGCATGGTTGTACACACCTGTAATCCCAGCTACTCAGGAGGCTGAGGCAGGAGAATTGCTTGAACCTGGGAGGCGGAGGTTGCAGTGAGCCGAGATCGTCACACTGCACTCCAGCCTGGGCCACAGAGTGAGACTCTGTATCATAAAAAAAAAATTCCTCAATCCATTTGTTTTACTTTCTAGCATGGGTGGTTTAGTGGTAGAATTCTTGTCTGCCATTCGTTTTACTTTCTGGAAATGATTACATGGAAGTATATAAAGACATGTGTAAAGTTAGCTCTAAGGTTCATCATAGCAATATCATTTTCAATTGCAAAAATATATTAGAAGGATCCTAACTGTCCATCATTAGAACACTAGCTAAGTAAATGATGAGGCATCCATAGAACAAAATGCGTATCAATACAAAAATAACACATATGAGAAGATGATATTGCACATTCTTGAGTGAAATAAAAAGTAATTTAAAAAAGAGTATGGTCCACATATATGTATAAATCTATAGTGTTTACAGAAATGTTTTTCAGCAAACTGTCAATGTGATTTTTTTTCTGGGTTGTAGGATTTCACGTGTTTTTAAACTACCTTCATTGTATTTTTCTGCATTATTTGAACTTTAAACTATAAATGTGTTGATTTTACAAAAACAAAAAGACTTCTCTTTTTTAAAAAGGAGATAGTGAGTCTTCTTTGAAAAGCATCTTCTCTATGCATAGAAAGATTCATTTTTCTTGGGGACTTTTACTACCCATTAAAATGAACTGAACGTTATTTTTACTGCTTGAAATCCTCTGAATAAATTTGTAGTAGTTCCCTTCCGAGGACTCAGTCTGGAAAGATTAACCAGTGGTTTCAATTTAAGAAAAGAAATCTATTAAGTGGTCCTAAAAACAAAAGTGGGCATCGTTGTTCATGCAAATTATTGGTACTTTAAAAGGTCCCGAGCTTCGGTAAGCAGTCTTTCTCTTCCTTTCGACCTTAGTTTAAATCAGGGGGAAAGGCAATGGGGATGAAGCCTTGTAATGGAAGCATCCACCTGTCCTACACATTTGGGTTGAAGACCAATAGACCTTCTAAACTTTAGAGTCTGAGTGAGCCTTTGAAATGACAGCAGGGCTTTGCTTTTGTGATTAAAATTAAGATCAAGGTGAGCACCCGATGCCTGAAGATTTTCCCTGATGGAAATAAATAAACACTTGGTTCTGATACCTATATCCAGTTAGAATACAAATACAGCATATTATCAGCCATCAGAGCATTGTCATCCCCAAGTAGCAGCGGACTGAGAGACAGACTTTAAATCAAAGTGAAGGTGAGCACCCCAGTGCCCTCATCAGCCATTGCTCAGCTGGGATCCCCATGGAGCCCAGAGAGAGGGGAGAAGGGGGACCCCCTGCTTGGTCAGCCAGATCAGCACAGCCAACCCTGGGATTTAACAAGATGTCCGGTGTATTCAGTGTATACAGCTTCTCATTTGCCTTTTCTACTGTCTGACAGGTTACTTCTTTACAAACCTCCAGAAGGAGGCAAATTAGTGGGTAGGGCATAGGGAAAGAAGCATACTCATATACTGCTAGTGGGAGTATAAATTGGTACATAATTTGGGGAAAAGGACAATTTGGCAGTGTCTGTCAAATTTTAAAATGTACATTCAGTGTAACACAGCAACTTTATTTGTAGGAGTCTAGCTTCCAAAATTTTAGCACAAGGATATGTACAGGGAAGTATGTTACAATATTATTTATAATAGAAAAAGTTCCAAACAACCTAAATGTCCATCACTACAGAATGTCATATCCATACAATGGCATAATGTGTGTCCACTAAAAATGAAATAATATGACGGCAACTTGCAAAGATAATCTCTGTGAAATGGCCCTCCACTGGAGGGTCACTGGAAAAAAAACAAGAACCTTTACTCCATAAATGAGTATATGTAAGTGTGTGTATATAAATGTCTAGTTAGCATTAAAAAAATTGAGGAGATTTTATACTAAACATTAATATGGATTCTGCTAAAAAACGATGTGGTTAGGACTGAAATGAAAGTGGACGAAACTGACTTCCTACCTTACAAATCTCTGTATTGTTTAGATGTAAATGTTTTCCTCATTATGGGTACTCTTATTTCTTAATTTAAGGGAACAAACCTATTTCTGTGCACTCAGCAGTTTATGCCAAAGATCTGTTCAAGGAAATAGTTGTGTGTGAGAGAGAGAGAAAAAGAGAGGAGGAGGGAGGGAGGGAGGGAGGGAAGAGAATAAATGAAAGACTTGAAAGGTAAATGAGAGAGATGACAGAGAGGACAGAGAAACAATTTGAATGACCAGAAAGGACTGTCCTATAAAAGCAAGAGAGGAGAAGCCCAGAGGGAGAGAGTAAATTAGAAGTCATAAGATGTCAATGTTCATAGAGGAACCAGGACCTGGAAGGTTCAGGATTCCATAGGATTCTGTACATGCTCTAATCTGTCCCTGTAACCTTCCAGTGTGCCCTCAGGTCTGTCCTAGCACAACCACCTCCATCCTCTTCTTTGAGGGACCTTCACTTTCTCTTCCTGACACTAGGCTGTTCTTCTGCAGCCCCCTCAGGTGGTAGCTTCTCTCCATGTCACTCAGACCACAGGGCCTGCCTTCTCTGGCACTTTCATACATGTTTCTTCCTCCTCCCTAAAATCTTCCAGCTTTGCCTCTCATGCCGTCAGATTATCCCACATTGGTGTCTATCCAGTTATCCCACAATGGTAGCTGAAATCTAGAGGCTCTCAGGTCTTTCCCACTCATACTTTGAAGACTTTAACTCTTATCTCACCATCCCTCCATCCAGCATGGCCCCTGCCCTAATTCTTGAGAATTTCGATATCCACGATCCTTCCAGTGCCCTCGGTTTTCAGTTTCTTGACCTCCATTGCTCCAGCGATCACCCACTCCCATGGTCTTACCCTATATATTGACATTAATTTCACCCCTCCATCATCTCCATTTCACTCTCCAACTACCACTTACTATCTTTCCTGTTTACTCCATCACTTCAACAATTAATTGACCCACTAAAATCTAAAATCCTTTAATCCTGTCACTTATCCACTGGGCGTTATCCTCTAAGGTCTTCACTTCCTTTTCTACCCAGTTTAGATTCCATGGAATCACCCATTTGCACACACAAGTAACTCCCTTGTCTCTTTCTCTTCATCATACTGTCCTTGCAAAAGCCCAATCCTAGCCAAATCCAACTCTCAGCCTACTCTGTACCTGAGTTGACTGTGCCTAGAGAAAAGTATACACCAGTGAGGTGGACTGGGCCCCCAGAGATGCTCAGAAACCTTGTACAAGTCTCCAATTATTTCACACATCCATTCTCTAGATGACTTTCCCAATTTCCCTCCTCATCTCAAACCCACAATGTCTCCTCCTCCATCTTCTGAAATAATAACCTGACTTACAATTTTACTGAGAAAATCAGAAGAGAACAAGCACCTCCACCACATCCCCCTATGCCATACCTGAGTTATCCACTCTGCTTTGGCTGGTTATTGTGGATGGATCCTCCACACTCCCCAGTAGATCAACACCTCCATCTGTGTACTGGGACCTATTTCTTCTTGCCTTCTCGTAGACAGTGATAAGATAAATCTCCACTCTTTCCTTTCATCATTAATTTTTCCTTCTCTAGTGAAATATTTCCCAATAGAATCCAAACATGAACATTTTTTTCTCCCAACTCTTAAAAAACCTTGACCTCTATCTATTGCCCATGTTTCTACTTATCCCTTTGCAACAAAAATCACTGAGTTATAGGTACTTGTGTTGCCTCAAATTTCTCTCCTTTCATTATGTTTTATTCCAATATTTTATTCCTACTAGTCATTTTTCCCAACAATCCATGACATATTGATAAATCTGACAGTCAATTCTCAGTTCTCATCCAATCTGACCTATTTACAGTATTTAACACTATAGTTGTTCAGAGCTTGATCATGTTCTGCTTCCTAAAACATCTTCTCTAATTGGACTTCTATGTTCCACCCTTTCCTGGTTATCCTCCCACCTTGCTAGGGCTCCCCTCAATTTCTCTTCATCTCCCAGACCTCTAAACATCAACATGTCCCAAAGCTTGATCCTGAGACTTCTTCTCCGCCTATATTGACTTCCTTGTTGACTTTATTCAGTGTTTAATTTTAAAGCTCCAGACTCATATGCTCAACTTTTATATGATATTTTCACCTGAATTTCTAATAGACATCTCACACGCAATATATCCAACACCAGATTCTTTGTCTTTCTATAGAAACCTCCTCCTCAGTCTTCCTCATCTCTATAAGTGACAAATCCATTCTTCTAGTTTCCCAGACCAAAACCTGGACATTATCCTTCACTCTTCTTTGACTCATAACCTGATCTAATTTATTTAAAAATTATTTAAAATATATCCAGAATCCAATTATCTCTCACAACTACCACTGCTAGCATCATCAGCTTTTACCTGGATTATTGGAACAGTCTCCTAACTGCGTTATGCATTATTGTGAATGCTGCTGGTTGTTCACCACAGTTCATTATGCATGTAGGTCAATATGGGTTGACCAATTCTACTTGTAGTTTGCCGTGGACAAGAGACTAAGTTCTGAACAAAGGAATGTGAGCAGAAGGAATGTGTGCCAGTTTCAAGGTAGACCATGGACCTAAAAACCATGGACACACCTCCTGCACTCTCTCCACTTCTCATGAACCAGAACCTGGAGGAAACTGTGGTTCATGTAGATAAATGCAATGGCCTAAGGGATAGAGAATCCTAGATGCCTGGAAAACTACATAAAGCAGAGCTACCTGCTATCCTGAAACACACACCTCAGGCTGTCAGATGAAAGAAGAATAAACTCTTATCCTCTTTAATCCACGGAATTGTTTCAGTGGGGCTACTTGTTACACAAATTTGGCCTTACCCTAACTAAAACAAGCACCTCAAGTATAGAACCTAAAACCTACAAGCTCTTCAAAAGCTTGAAAAGATGTTTGAATTTTTGCCCTCATCCCCAAATTAGTAGCTCCAAAATATAAAACAAAATAAAAAAATTAAAAAGGCAGCAACTGTAAAGTCAGCATTGGCCAGGTGTGGCATTCACTCCTATAATCCCAGCACTTTGGGAGGCCACAGTGGGCAGCTCACTTGAGTCCAAAAGTTCAAGATCAGCAATATGGCGAAATGGCAATATGGCGAAAACTTCTCTCTCCAAAAATATTTAAAAAATTAGTCAGGCGTGGTGGTGCGCATCTGTAGTCCCAGCTACTCAGGAGGCTGAAGCGGGAGGATTGCTTGAAGTGGAGGTTTCAGTGAACCAAGATCACAGCCTGGGCGACAGAGCAAGACCCTGTGATACACACACACACACACACACACACACAGAGCATTGATAAACATTTACATGACTAAAAATGTTGACATCATGTCAATGCACCAGCTGCAACTCAACTTATATGTCATGTATAAATGTAGTACAGTTTAATCATAAAAATGAAATGAATAATTCATTCCTAATGAAATTCAAATTTATCAAAATCATTTTTTAACAGTTTATAGCAAATAATTATGTTGAAGTATGAGTACATGTTATCATTTGTTATGTTGTGGGGTAGGGCTCAAAATAAAAGCACTTAAGTCCTAGCATGGCCTTAAATTATGCTACCTGACCCTATTTACTAGCTGAGTTACCTTGGGCAAGTTGCCCAAACTTCTGAGACTTTTTCAGAAGTTTCCATTTTCTGAAATATTGGAAGGTGGCAGAAAATAATAATAAAATATTATTTTATCATAATAAAACAATAGTATTTTACAGGGTTACAAAAAGAATTAAAATACATACTAGTTTTGAAAATACTTTACACACATTATAAGAACATACGGGGTGAGTACTATTACATTTCATATTTCCATAAAACCTCAGTGTTTGAAAAAACTCTAGACATCACTTACGTGCCCAGCTCAACAAACTTATCTGGAAAGATTTTTTTATACACAGATAGCAAAACCTCTGTCTCCAAAGAGGCTCATTAAGTAAGCCTTGGGATTCCATATTTTTAAAGCTCCCCTATATCTAAGATACTGATAGTGTTTGCTGCTTTCAATAGGTAAGAAGGGGATGGCTGGATGACTGGATAGGAAGAATTTTCACAAAATGTTTTCTGAACTTCAGAATTTTGAACCATATGAATGTATATCCATATTGAAAAGTAATCATATTTATATTATTTAATAAATTAACCAATAGATAAAATAAATGTTTCTGGAATGATTTTGGCCCCAATATAGTTTGGGAAGTAGGCTAATTTTTCTAACCACTCCTGCATGCAGGTTTAGTCTTCCCCCCACCCTAGATTCTACGTGGACATTCCCAATGTCTTCATTCCCCTTACCTTACAAAGCAGCCAAGGAAGTTGGACAGCTGTAATTGTTAGCATATTACTCTGTGTATGTCTGTGTCAAAGTGAGGGATGATGTAGACATCATCACAGAGGTGGGGGCCACAGCATAATATCTGACCCACAGCATAACTGAATTCATCAATGACAGTGAGGAACTTGATAACAGGATTTACTGGATATGATTCTGGTGGGTCGCTGTCACCAAGATAGAAAACTGACATTGATTTTATCTTTAGATTTTTACTTGACCTACCAGTGTGATTGTGGCTCACGATCATCAAAGAGCTATCAAAGTGGGATACAGCCCTTGTTTAATCAGCATTGTGTCTGCCTTGTCCCTGATTCTTATTATCTAATGTAAATGGACTTTCTTATTACCTAATATAGTAGCTTCAAGTGGGAGAGCCAAACAAACTGAAGATACAAAATGCAAGCAGCTGAGCACTGTCTTGTCCTAGGGACAAAGTAAATAAATGCGTTAATTCCCCAACCCAAATGCACTACAATAACCAAAGAGAGAAGAAATCACTTCTAAAGAATTGAATGGAAAGTGTTTAATTTTGCACTTGGTTCCATGGTTTTGGAATAGAAACCAGTCCTTTCAACTCAGAAGGCTATACCAATTGCCCTTACTTTCCCCACCTCCACTACCAAATTCCTATTATTTGTTCTCATTTGAATAGTCTGAAACTGTCAAGTAACAGAAAGGTTGTTATCAATACTGCATCTGCCCCAGATGGATTAGAGGGAGAATGATATTTGTGGCTCTCTGTAATCCCTCCATGGACTCCAAGACTTTGAGTTTCTCCAGGGAATGTGGCAAAGCCACAGGAAATCCCCAAAGGCAAAATGTTGCAGGCTGCTCTCTGGTTGAGCCAGCAAACACAGAAAAAGTAAAGCAGGCAAGAAAATGAGAGGAAACTCTTCCTTGTCTGCAAATCAGAGGCAGTTGAGAGCATGAGTTCTTTTATTCCTCCTGAGGTCCATGGTTGCCTGTCAATCTCTAGGGAACACCATACCTTTATGTATGTGTTCTGTTTCCAGAATGAACCCCAAAGCCACCTGCTTCAAGTAACCTCATACGGAGTTGGAGATGTGTACTGATGTTGCCTCCAGTCTTGTTCTCTTTCCAAGTCCAAAAATAGATTTTAGGGAGGCTTTGAACAACATCTTTACATTCTCTGTGCTTGAGTTCCTCTTAATTGAATGGCATTTGCCATTCACTTTCATCATGGAATTGAGGGGAAGTAGATACAATGGGATTTGTAAAAAAGATTTTTGAGCAGATTGTAAGGAGAGAACAATGAGACATAAAGTAGCCATTCTTTACTCTTAAGCAGTAATTTATATTTATTGAAATTCATAGTGCACACATAAGCTATGGGAAGACAGCAAGGGAAGACAGAGCATAGGTGAGTGTTCTAATAGAAACAGTGAATAAGAAAACAGAATAACATGAGCTGAAAATTTCAAGTTCCTTACATCAAAAAATTTAGGATCATAAGCAACATTATAGGCAATTCTAACAATATTTTCTTTTTTCTATGCTGTTGCATTTTTGTTGGCATTTGTTGTATTAACAGCTCAGCATATGTTTTATTTATTAAAATGAATTTGGTATAAACAAAAAAATTTTCAGCCTATTTGTCACAATTTCAGATTATGTGATTTTAAAAAAGGAATATTAAGGATGCCCAAAATATTTTATTTAAAATGCTCCTTACACTATAGGTGAATTGGACAGAGAAATAAACACATTATATAGGTGGTCTTCCTAGAGCATCCAGGCCCTAAAATAACTGACATTAACAAGGAGAGTGTTTTAAAATCAAGAATAATTTACTGTCATTTTAACAACAACAAAGAGTTGAAACTAATGTTTTTCTGCCATATTTGTGTCTAGAAATATTTTCAGACTATAAAATCATGGGTACATCAATATTTTGGGAATGTTCATTTATTTTTTTAAAAAATGCATATTCAGAGATGCATTATGCCTCTTTGCAATGTTTGCTTCTTTTTGTATGAAAAGACGCTAATACTATGTGTGCTAGTACATAAACTGAGGAAACCTTGACACTATTTGCCTCCTAATTTTAGTTTCTTTGAATACTGCATTCTGTTCCAACATATCAGCTTTGTATTAAACACTGAAACAGGAAAAGAAAGAAACGCCTATATCAAATACACAGAAGAGGTTTTTTTTTAAAGGTGTTAATTTTTTCAAATATTATTTCTAGAGTTTTGCATACTTCCTGCACACGCCCCCACAGCAGGGAGGGGTGTAAGAAAAGGTAAGCCTGGAGCACAGTGAAATGTGATCTTGCCACAACCCCTTCAAAGGTCAGTTTGATTGATGTTTCTTCCCTGCAAACGATCGGAAAGTAGCAGCGACCGAAAAAGTCCTTAATATTCGACGATAACTAGGGCATACTTCATTTCATCACACAAATAGAGAGTTGAGAAGTCGCCACTAGGTCTATGGATTTCCTCAACAAGACAGATTCTTTAACACCCAAGTTTTGAAACTATGAACTACAGTATTCCATAGATGATTGTGCCTGGTGTTTAAAAGGCCCCTGCAGAGGTCTAGTCAAAATATTTACATTCCTCTCTGAAACTGTAATGCAAAGGAAAAGGAAAAAATAGTGAGAGGACGAATCAAAAGAAAATCTTTCCTTCCTCAGCAGCAAGAAAAGGTGTCAGGCCGCTGGGTTTTCTGCAGACATCCTTGTTCTTTTGGTTTCTTTTTTTTTTTTTTTTTTTTTTTTTTT
>NW_016107510.1:3693734-3755101 GCF_001604975.1 Cebus imitator | reverse complement strand
AAAGCCTCTTCATCCCGCCGTAAGTGGGTGTGTTTAATTGTCCATGCGTGTTCCCCGAGGCGCTGCATGGGCGCTGTAAATAGATGGGTGAGTGACGGGCACGTATATTTTCTCCATAAAGTGCAGCCACTGGCTCAAAGTGAGTCAGACTTTGGCAAGGAAGAGTGTTCGAGGCTGGCTGGCGGCGAGGATGGGATAAGGGTGGGGAGGAGGAGCAGGAGAGGGCGATGATTAGCGAAGGAAATGACCCAACTCCCTCCCTTCTGTTTTCACAATCTGCGTCACGCTCCCTTACTCTCCCCGCCCGCGGCGGGCGAGCAGGCGGCAGCACACGCCTTGTCAGGCCGGGCACCTGCCCGGCGGTAGCCTCCCCAGCTCCGGGGCCGCCAGCCGCTCTGCTGCCTGCCGTAGGCTCCTCAAAGAAGCCGAGGTGAGGACTCGGCCTGGCGCCTAGAGGCCGAGCCCAGGACCAGTAGAACTTCTACCAACCCAGCTTCCCTCAACTTCGGACCTGCTGGGTTCACCGGGTGCGGGGCTGCGGTTGGCGAGGAGGCGTGGGGCGCGGGGAGTAGAGACATTTCGGTCTCCCGGGTTGTGGCGGTGCAACTCCTGCCGCCTGCGTTCTAGACAGAAAAGACCCTTCTGACCATGCATCAGTAGTAATACTCCATTATTCCTGTTAGAACAAGTTAAAAGTAAGAGTTGAGCCCGAAGGCCCCGGGAGGGGGGTCATGTACTTCCCCGTCACTCTGGCTCCCCTCGCTTCTCCGGTTCGAGTTATGCCATCAAGCTAATATATTGTGACTGCTCTTCTCTCCTGTGACAAAGGCTTGCAGCTGCCTCCAAATCAATAGATGTCAAAGAAATATGAAAACAATCATGACACAAAACTTAAATCCTGGCTGGAGCCTACATAATCAGAACTGTGCTTCTGTTCTTCAAGCCACCGATTAATTTATCCCAAACTTTAGTCAAATTTTTATTCCGGTACCTTTTTCCCAGCAGATCCTGCTACATCTGTCGGGTTTGTAATGTAATTTGTAATTACTGCCCTTCATGTGGTCCGGTGCCTTGAACCATCTTTAATTAAAAGCATAATTAAGGGAAGATCTAAAGAAAGACAATTACCAGATGGTCTTTTTTTTAGAGGCGGTAGTTGCGCAGAGAGGGGCTCGGGCTCTGTCCCCCGGACCCCGCGCCTTGGGAGGGGGCAGGGGGCCCGAAAGGCGCCTGCGCACTGCGGAGGCCTTGGCCCGGCTCACACCCAGAGTCCCTGTCCCACCCCACCCAACCACACCCCGCCACACCCCACCCTGGCCCTGAGGCTCCAGCGAGGCCGCGCCCAGAGGTGATCACCAGCGTCCCCGCCATGCGAAGAGACTCTGCCTTTCTCTGCTTTTCCTCGGGTGGCGCGGGATGTGGGGCGTGAGTCCCCAGCAGGGAGGCTGGGACAAAATCAAGGCCGAGACAACTTTCAAATCTGCGAAGGGGCCCCGGGAGCCGGGCCCATCCCGCCCTGCACGCGAGCCTGAGAGCTCTGAAGCAGAAAGAAGGAAGGGACGCGAGGGCTGGAAGGGAGGGGAAAGAATGAGAGAAGGGCATTTGCCCCGCGAGATGACAATCTTGCCAAGGGATCCTGGCCTGGGTCCTCCCTGACTGGACCCGACTAGGGTGGGAGCTGTGGGATCAGTGCCCTGTGGGTCTGGGAACCCAAGGGGACTACCAGGCAGCCGGGGAGCGCCGTCGCCCGCAGCCCCGTCGGGTAAAGTGGCCCATTGACAGAGATTCTCTCGACTCTCCGCTCCTCTGGGTCCATCGGTCCCTGGGATTTTCAGAACAAGTTCGGGAAGAGAGGAACAACCCATTCTCCACTCCTATCCCATCCCCACTTCCCTAAAATGAATAATGTAGGCAGGAACCAAGATTTCTGCATTGCCCCAGCGGCTTGGCGCTAGGATCCCGAAGTCGGATAATGGAAATTAAACTGTTGTTCTGTGGCGGGGATGTCATTATGTGATTGTTCATATTCAAAGTCAGGCAGCAATGAATTGTAATCATTTCAATTATCTTCAATACACTTTAGGACACAAGTTGTCAAAGATTTAAAAAAAAAAAAAAGTACATTCTTGCGGCTCCGTGGGTCCATTTTCCAGATGGTTTGTTGCTCTTGCTGCCTGATTTGGTTTCGGCTTTTATTCCCCAGTCTCAGATTCTCTTACAGAGACTTCGCCGGAGTGAGCGAGCCCCGGCAGCCCTTGACGCTTCTCTGGCGCTGCGGGCCGGCTACATGGGTAGGGAATCGGCCTCCGTGAGCCTGGCGCGCGCATTTTGGTTGCTTTCAGGTTTAATTAACTTTGAACAACAAATATGCCTGGAGCTCTGGATCTGGTGTCGCCTTGGGGAAGGGGCCGTCGTATTATATTCTGCGTCCTTCCCAGCCTGGGGAGGGTGGTGGCAGCAGCCTACACTCCCCTCCCCAGACTAGCGCGGCGCGTCAGAAAGGCACGTGCTGGACTGTGCCCGCGCCTCCAACAGAGCCCGGACCATCTCCTTCCAACCCCTAGAAGGCAAGGAAAAGCCGGGATCTCCCTAGCCTGCTCTCCTTTGTTGAAACTACCCTCTGCCCAATGATCGCTCCCTCCTGTCCCTGAACGTGGGACTGCGAAGATTTGGATGTGGTGTCCTTCAAGTATCCCTTCAAGTGCCCTCCATCCCCAGACTGGGCAAAGGGAGTAGGGGTCGCCTTTTAAGCCCAAGTCCACGGCTCCTATTTGGACTAATCCCGATCTTTACACTAATATAGCCTCTCGGCTTTTCATTATACTCATTTGGGAGGAAATGAGCTCTTGCCGGGCAAATAGCACCCTGCACCCCACTTCTCATAGCTGTGCAGGGCCGGGGCCTGAACAACCCCGCAGGCAATCCTGGAGCTGCCGATATTATATTTGTGAAATGTCCTTTTGTTGAGGCTTTTAACACCTTCTTATAACGAATCATTTGTTCTTTTCTCTTTAATTTTGATAGACAATTAGCCATCAGAGATACACCAGTTGACTGTAACCGAGCATTAAACTCGCCTTTATGAAACGCTAATTTAGCATAGCTGCTTTGTTTAACTTTGCTATATAAGAACCAGGTTTTGTAGAAAAAAAAATAGGTGTAATTTTATGTGGGGTTTCGTTTCTTTTGGCCCTGTACGCAGCAAGCCCTCTCCTCTTTGTGAAGCGTTCTGCTGGGGTCTGACGCCATTTCCCGTGCCTAGCACCTGCAGGCTGGGGAGAGAGAGGGAATTAGCATTGATATAGATTTAGTGGAAATGTAATCTCTTAAATCTGTCCAAGATTCGGGGAGATAATTACACTTTCACTGAATTGCCAGGGGTCAGCGTCTCTGAGGACCTGAGGAGTTGATTTACTAACAATAGTGTTACATAAAAAATGGCGTTTGAGATTATAATGTTAATGGCTGCAGTCGCTGGGGAATGAGCCCGCTTCCAACTAATTCCATGTAACTTGTTTTTTGCCTCCCTTTTCCTCCCTCCCTTTCTTCCAGTCTCCGTCTTTGCAGGGATTCAAAGCCTTCGCGATGTTTAATTTGGTGGCAGGCTCCAGCAGGCTAAGACCAGAAGCTCTGGAGCTTGGGGTTGACGCTCTTGTTCTGCGAGTGTTTGTGGTGACAGGTGGGGGCTTCGACAGCAAGGCTGGCCTCTATCCCAGGAGGACTAGGGTGCGGCCTCCGAGCACCACGTAGCCAGGCTAGGGAGAGGAGCGAGACGGCTGCACCCGGAGGAAGCGCGAAGCCCTTCCTGGCAGCAGGAGACTGGACCTGCCCAGCCGGCGGTGGCCTCGTGCCTTGGGCCGCGCCCGCAGCCTGCCCCACCTGCCTGGAACGGGCCCTCTCGGTTTTCCACGGCCTCGAGCTTCCCGGCCCGCAAAGACCAGGCCCTATTTTACGCCCTACTCGCCCTCCTAGGCCATACTTCTCACCCAGCAACCTCAGAGGGAGGGACGCTCGCTTCCCGCCCAAACTTTCCTTCTCACCTGGACTTTGGCGGGATGCCGAAACCTGAGTTCAAAGAGGCTCCTCAAGTCCAAATTCTACTTTGGGGTGGGGATTAGCTTTAACACCAACGAGCCAGACTCCTTTGGGGTGAGGACGGTTGCAGAGTTTACAGTCCCTCCACACTCTTCAAACGTCACCCACGGCAGTCTCCAGCCACAGCCACGACAATCTAGACTTCTCCAGAAATCTCTTGGCCTCCCCTAACTTGTAGCCCCGCAGAGTGAATCTAGCGTTTCGCTCGTCTGAAAGTCTCGCTCGCTCTGGGTGAATGGACTCAGGTTACCAGGGACCCATTGGCAAACTCGTTCCCACCCATGGGTCAAGGAAGAGGCCTGGGAACTGCAGCAGAGTCAAAGTCTGAAAGGGAAAAGCAGCCCCTCCTAGGAAGGTCAAAGGGCTGCTTCTGTGGCCTCCAGGGCAGCGCTGGGCCGGTGAGTTCGAGAAGGAGTTGAGAGTCCAGGAGCAGCCTCAGGCCTCACCAGGTTTTAGTGGTCTAGGCCTGCCCACAGGTTGTGGCCATTGCTGATACCTCAGGTCCAGGAGCTCAGATTCTCCTCTGAGAGCAACACTTCCGAGCTTGAAAGGGGTTGCCTCTGCCCTCTACTTCTTACTCCTTACACAGGACTCTAGGAGATGGAGAAAGCAGAACTTGCCCTGTCAGACCCGGGCACAGGCCTTGCCCAGGCTCTCCTCCATCTGGGAGCTTTGCTTCTGTGAAGAAAGGGTGCTGGACCTGTGAACTGGGGGTCCTAGCAAAAGAAGCAGGTGCCACTCTTGGCTAGCACACTCTCACCCACCTTAGGCAGCCCTAGGCCTACAGGCGAGCGGTGCAAGCCTGGGTGCCCTCCCAGCTTGCTAGCATGGGGAAACACAGCCGGAGAGGCCCAGATGCCCAAACCCTTGGCGTTGGGGGTGTGGGTCCCTTCACCCCACTCGTGTTTATGTGGGTGCCCCTTATCTTATATGTAACAGCAATATATATGTTAATTGAAAACTTCTGAATTTAAAAAGGTTGTGACAAGTTATAATTTGTCCTGTCAATGCCTGGAATCCTTATTTATCTCTTTAAATGCCTCCCGCTCTCGCCTGTCAGCTAACAGCTTGCCTAACTCGTTGACTTCCTCACTCATGGCACGGAAATGACAAATGTGCTGTTTTATCCGTACAATTTATTTCATTATTGTTGCCAGCACGAAGCATCACAATCAATCATAAGGAAGTCCATTTGGCAGGTGTCAATCTTGGTGTGTTTTTGTACGTCTCAGTCTATATTTAATCCAATTATAAGGGTCACAGAGTAAGTGCCAATCCTCTTGTTACAACTCACATCTTATTTAAGATTTAAAGTAAAAAAGTCAACTAGATCACATGGACCTTTTGGGGGAAGGGAGGGGACTCAGTTGAAACCCCCTCATCTCCCTCTCTCTGCCATCTCCTGGCCTCCAATTTAAATTATGCAGCAATCCTTTTTTATTAAAGGGTTGCAGGGAATCCGAGTTTTATGAGCATTTGTGTGCAAATGAAGGCTCTCCTTATTTTGCTAAAGTAGAAGCAAGCTTAATGATGAGAGATCTTTCCGCTCATTGCCCATTCAAATACAATTGTAGATCGAAGCCGGCCTTGTCACGTTGAGAAAAAGTGAATTTCTAACATCCAGGACGTGCCTGTCTACTTTCAGCGAATTGCATCCAATCACCCCCAGGGAATTCAGCTAATGTCTCCATCTCCACCCGGACGAGGGAGAGAAATAAATCAAACATGGTGCCACAAACCGACTTAATATGAAAATATTTAAACGGAAAGGAAAAGCAGAGTTTTCTCAAACTGATTGTTGTATGTGTGCATGTGTGTGTGTGTGTGTGTGTGTGTGTGTGTGTGTAATAAAGCAAACTGGAAGCATTGGAGATTTCCCCCCAGAGGTCCAGGAAAACTTTTTATGGTGTGACAAAATAGACAGAAGAGAGAAAAAAGTAAGTAAAGTAGTTCTTTAAATGAGAGCAGGAAAATAATTGAATAGCCGAGGAACCACAGAATTGCACATAATCATGGTATTATGCAGTCCTTGAGACCAGGGCGAAGAGATGGCAAATATTATCTTTGCTAAATAGGCCCCTTTTTGACGCTTGAATTCACAAAACGTTCCTTCAGTTTGGATTTAAAATAAAAATCGTGTTAAAACAAGTTTTCTGTTTAAAGGGGAGGAAGTGGAGAGAAAAGGAAGAGCAAGAGCCACGCGAACTGCCCACTAAATTAGATTCCTAAGATGATATATTGATTACTGGCTTGTACAGCTATTTCAAATGACACTCAAATATACACAGTATTTTAAATCAATTATTTAGGAATTTTTTCCTCTCCTATTAATTTGTATACGGAAAAGCTTTATTAAGCTACTTTATACATTAGCACTCACCCTGGGATACTTTTTAAAAAATATTGCAGAAGTTAACAGAATGCAATATCTTCTAGATGAAGTTTAAAAAAGTAGAAATATTTAAGAGGAAAATCCATTTTATTTTATAATTGTTGGGGGACTCAGTGCCTATTCTCAGTAAAAAAACAAATACTATGTCAATTCCCACCCACCTGGTAGCACAGATCCAACCGGAGGGGCTCCTCCAATCTGGAAGCTGCTTTATTTGCATAAAGTAGTTAAGGCGAGAGAGGAAGAGACAGAGGCCGGGAGGGAAAAACATACCTTGGATAAGAACAACAGATCTCAGCTACAGTTCAAACCAAGAGCCGATTTCTCTATTTTCCTCTCCCTCCACTACTACCCCTACCTCAAGGCCTCTCACCCCCATCCAGGCTCTTCACCAGCCTCTGCTGGCTAATGGGGAAGCTCTGGGCTTCCCGGCAGTCGGGTGCCGGGGCTGGCCTGGGAGCCTCTGCAGACTGGGCGGCTGGCGAGCTCGCTCACTGTTTTTGCTGTGGAGAATCAGAGCCTGGAGCTGACCTAGATGTCGGAAAATTGCAGTCTGGGCTATCCTGGGCTGAGGGTAAGCCTGAAAAAAAAGAGGTTTCTTTCCCGTTTCCGGTCCTTTGCACCCTACCTACGGCCTGCCTCAGGTAGCACTCGGCATTTGGGACTCTGAGTCGTCGAGGATGCCCCCGGGCCGCCCTCGGTGCCCTTCTGCCCGCTGCGAGCCAGTGTGGCCTAGAGAGGCTGCCTCTGCCCAGGCGAGGCGAGGCCAGACCTCATAGGTTGGGCTTCACGCAGGGCGCTGCCCGGTCTCCCCAAGGCTGGTGGCAGGCGCGGAGAGGAGCCCCCTACACTAGATTTCTGGTAGGATCTCCAGAGTGCTCCAAGGTCTAGAGCTACTCGGAGAATCCAGCTGAGACAGTGCACCTTCTCACAGCTAAACCTGCACCTTCTCCCGCGGCGACCCCAGCGCCGGCTCCCTCCCTCCTTGCCCGGGGAAAATGGAGAGCAGCTCTTGCGTTGGCCCGGAGCTCGAAAGGGCCTAGGTCCGGCCTCGCTTGCACCACCGGCGCTCCCGTGCCGCCCGAACGCGCCCTTTATTGACAGGCAGATAAGCAGGTGGGGGCCGTGGCGTTTCCAGCGTCGCTCTCAAGCACCCTGCTGGGTTGCAGGGATCCGCGCACATTTAATGGCCTGGACTTCAAACAAGTCCTGAGCAGCCCTCTCGGCATCGGGTTGGAACAGGGTGGTGAACGAGCCCCGGACAGAAACTGGCCAGTTAGGAAGGCCTACCCGGGTCCGAGGCCTACCCGCAGCCCACACGCCAAGGCGACGGCGGAGAATGGGAGACCTCAGGACAAGTGAGGCTGGAGGCCGGGCCAAGTCCTGGAGGGGAGCTAGCGGCTTACCAAGAAACTAGGTTACTGGAGATGGCCGATGGCGACAGGGAAACCAGAACAAATGCCTCCCTCAGCACCACTTCTCAGTCGAGCCAGGCGACAGGACCATAGAAAGGTCTAGGCCCAGACTAGAGTGACCAGTGGGAGGTGGACGCTCCTAGGCCTGAAGACAGGATGCCCAGGGCGTTAGGAATGCAGAAAGAAAGTTTGGAGAATGTAAATAAGTAAGAACATCCTGCCGAGACCTCTCAATCAAAGCTGCCTTTCTCCTCCCCACCTTCACCGCCACTCCACCCCTTCCCCTTCCGCACTCCCACCCCTACTCTGCCCTCCAGTCTTCGACGGGTTGAGCAAGACAAAAAATCAGGTCCCTCTAGGAGCGGTCCAGGCTAAGAGGAGTGGGTAGACGGGCTGCCTGGAGCTGCCTCTTGGCCGGTTGCGAGGTCTCACACCTGTCCAGGTGTGTCAGGGGCGGGAGCGGGAATCTCTAGACCTCTGCCCCAGCGCCATCTGTGCTGGGCTCTCCCCTAGCCGCCGCCCGGATCAAGGCGCGCAGGGACTGGCCCTATGACCCTCCTCCGGCCCAGGCGCCCCCCTCCCTGCCTACGCACGCGCGCGCGGACACACACACACACACACACACACACACACACATTCATTTTCTCTCTCTCTCTCACTCTCTCTCTCTCTCGCCCCGGGTCCACACGGTCTGGGTCTCCCACGAGCTGCTTACAGGTAATTCCACGCCCCGCCCTTTCTCCTCCTGCAAACTTCTCAAGCGACCCCTGACCCTCCAGCCCTACCTCTGTCACTTTCAAATGGGATAGCCGGATGGAAGCACAGGGGAAGGAGTTGAGAAACGCCCTGTTTTGAGGGATAGGGGACGGGAATGGCACTGTGGGTCTAAATCTCCAACCCAAGGTAACTAGGCCTACCTCTGCTAAGTCATCTCGCAGGCCACAGAAGGTGTGAGGGAAAAACAGGCTCAGACCAACAAGTCAGTGTCCTGCAGACCCCGCCCCAATTTCTGTGAGTCTTGACTTCAGAATCTGGGGTTTTCCTATTTTCCTCTTCTAGGCCACAAAGTCGACAGTTAACTCCAAGTCAAAGAGAAACACAATCACCTACATTTTCTATGTGGCTGGAGCCTTTCAGCCACAGCTGCCATTCTTCCCACCTTCACCGCCACTTCCCTTTTAGGGAAGCCCGGGCAGGCCCCCTTTGGGGCTTCCCTCTTGAGGACCCAGCAGGCCTGGAGAGACCTTTGGCCTGGCCCTGAAAAAGGGATCGCCAGTCCTCTTCCCCGAGCCCCAGTCTGTGCCCAGCGAGTGATTTGCGGGCTCGAGGGCCAGGTTGGGGGTACTCATCGAGCCTCGAACTCCTCCTAAAAATGATTCCTGCCAAAAGCGTCTCTCAACCCCGGCGCGGCCTTCGGGTCTCTCTGATGAAGTAACTCCCTTGGGGATCGGAGAAGGGGACAGGGCTGTTACTCAGAGAGTTAGCTGGTCAGCCTAGGGGCAGAGCTCTTGGGGTCCGCGTGCCCAGCAGTGAAGAGGAGCACACTCAGCAAGACTAGTTTGCCTCCTGTAGGAGGGCGGGCCAGACCGGGCCGGGCCGGACTAGGGCAGCCACAAGCCGGGCCAAGGAAGACCAGAGCAGGGGTTGGAGCGGGCCGGACCCTGGGTGCGGAGGAGGAGGCTCCCGCCCGGCCCGAAAGCTAGTCCGCGCGCGGAGCTGTGCCCAACTCTAGCCGCCATGACGTCACGCGGGCCGGGCAGCCAATGAGGACGACGCTGGCGTGGATATTAAGGAAAGTTAGCGCCTGCCTGAGCACCCTCTTTTCTTATCATTGACATTTAAACTCTGGGGCAGGTCCTCACGTAGAACGCGGCTGTCAGATCTGCCACTTCCCCTGCAGAGCGGCGGTGAGAAGTGTGGGAACCGGCGCCGCCAGGCTCACCTGCCTCCCCGCCCTCCGCTCCCAGGTAATCGCCGGGGCTCGGGCCTCGGCCCGGCTCCGGGCCCTCGGCGCCTCTCCGCCGCCCGCGACTGGTGTCCCCCAAATCAAAGCCCGCCCCAAGTGGCCCCGGGGCTTGATTTTTGCTTTTAAAAGGAGGCAAACAAAGATGGAAGGGAGTTACTGAGGGCGGGATAGGAAGGGGGTGGAGGAGGGACGTGTCTTTGCAGTGTGTGCTTTTCTGCAAAAGTAGCAAAATGTTCCAGTCCCAAGAGTGGACTTCCAGTCCAGCCCGGAGCTGGGAGTAGGGGGCGGGGGTCTGCTGCTGCTGTCTGCTAAAGCCACTCGCGACCGTGAAAAATGCAGGAGGTGGGGACGCACTTTGCATCCAGATCTCCCCTGCGTCGCAGTTTACGACATTCGCGCGTCGGGAAGACAGTACCTGCGCCTGGAGCGCTTAAAAACACCCCGCAGCGGGTCCGGCGAGGTGCAGAAGTTTCCCGCGGTTGCAAAGTGTAGATGGCTGGACCGCAACAAAGTCTAGAGCTGGGGTTCGTTTTTCAGAGTGACGCAGAGTACGAAAGAATGCGTCCAGCAGAGCTGGGCAGCGCGAAAAGCCCCCAGCTTGTGATTTGAGCTTCACTTCGGAAGACCTAATAATTAGCGATTCTCACTGAGCTAGAACGCGGGCTCGGGTTACTGCGGGCGCTGCGCTGGCTGCCTCGGAGGGAGAGCGCGAGGGCGCCAGGGAAGCCGGGACGTCAAGCCCGGGAAAGAACAGCGCCCACCACCCGGCGGCCCCTGGAGGGCCAGAGCCAGGGGCCGGAAGTGTCCCCGAAGTGGGTCAGGGAAGGGACGACCCAAACTTAGACTAACTCATGGTTCAGCCGAGTGAAAGTCCTGGGAGCCCAGCCCTAAAAGCTGCTGGAGACGCCCAGGGCGGTTTAGGCGGGGCACCCGAGCACTCCGCCTGGGAGTTTGGAGCGGCTTCTGGGCCAGGCCCCGGCTCGCCACCGGCTCGTCCCCAACCCCCCACTCCCACTCGCGCTCCTGCGCCCCCTCTCTAGGTCTTCTGTGAGCATCTTCGGAGCTCAGGCACCTGTGACAGGTGTTTGGGACCACCGCCCAACTCCGAGCGGTGGCCGCCTCCCTGCTCTCCTCACCTGGAAACGGGGGACGCGCGCAGTGGCCCTCCGGCCACGTGCCTTACCTGGCCTGCGTCCTCTCCTCCGCGGGTTCCTCTCTCAGGAGCTGGGCGGCGAGCAGGTTGTCCGCTTCGCAGTGGGAAGTGGACCTTCTCCTCCAGTCATAAATCAAACCCAGCCATCCTCGGGCCTCCTCCCTCATTAGAGATGTTTATTGGAGATTGTGTTTATTCGGCTGTCACGGCGAGAAAACGCGGTGACATAATTACCTCTGACCAGAGTCCTCGCCCCGCGCCCAGGGCCAGCCGAGGACCTCCTCTGTCGCCTTCTCATGCCCATGCCCTTCGTGATCGGAGGGCGCCTGTGATAGGCTTGTCTTTTTTTCCTCAGACCCTCTCACAGAATTTGGCTGATTGGAATAACTATTCAGATTTCCTCAGGGCCCGGAGGTTATTTATTTATTTCAGAATTGGAAAGGAAAACCGCAGGGAACCCAACGCCCCTCCAGGGCAGAAGGGGGCAGCGCGCGCGAGGCGTAAGGAGAGTCCCTCTGGCTGCACAAACTTTCCCGCGGGCCGGGCCGCGCGCGCGCAGGGACTGGACGCTACCCGGCGCCAGAGCCGGGCCTGAGGACCGGGGTCTGGCGGGGAAGGAGGGCTGTCAGCCTGGGTGGTATTATTTGTTGCTTCATTTTTTCCTTTGCTTTCCTCTCGGGAGGAATCAGAGGCATTGGGGCCGCGTACTGAGGATTCTTAAATTTTCCCCGGCCCGCCGCACTCGGAGGAGCCAACCCGCAATTCCTTCCCCGCCCCTCTGTCTCCGGCAGTGGTTTTTCCCCCGCTAGCCAGGTTTGGAAGTCACCCTCTGTGAGACTGGGTTAGGAAGTGATGAAAAGCGCCGAATTGGTTTCTAATTGAAAATACTTTTTTTGGAGATAGCGCTGACAAATATATGGGATCCCCGCTTTTGATCCCTCGCTGCCGCCTCTGTTCTCCAGTTGCTAATAAAGCTCGCATTGAGCCCCTTAGTGCCTTGATTAACAGGCAGATTAACTCTTACTGGGGTTGGAAACAGCTTGTCCTAATCAATGTCGTTTTAAAAGCCCGTCAGGATGCGCTTAGCTCCGGTTCCCTGGCTGCTGGGGCGAGCCAGCCATGACATTTGCTCACCCCTCCTCCTCAGCCTCAAATCCCCCAGTAAAGCCCCCAGTTCCTGCCAGCCTGTCCCATCTCTAAGACGGGACAAATCGCAGGACTGGGTCGTTGTACCCTACAACAGGCCGCGGTTTAGAGAGGGGAGCTCCAGGGAGAAGGGACTGAGGTGGCCTTGGCTTGTTTGCTTTTCCTTTAAAGCTGAACTCTTGCCTCTTGGGGGCAGAGGTTACAGGGAAAGGAGAGATGGGGGATCATCTCAGGGTGAAGAAATGGAAAGCAAACTTTCCTAGGAACCCTATTTGCAAAAATCGGAGAGTGCCGCTGATTTCAATTGTCCTATGCGTCAGGAGTTTTAAACCCAACGCCTATCTAGACAACAGCATGGAGGGGCTGGGAGGCAAAGTCTTGAGAATCTGACCCGCTAGGCTGCTAGGAATCCCTCTGCGGGGAAACTCCACTGAACAATGTTATTTTAAAGAGTATTTTGGGAGTGAGGGGGAGGGAGAGAGAGAGACAGACAGACAGACAGGCTGGCTCGCCTCCCAGTGTGAATGGAAGAGGACTGAGGACTGAACCAAGGAGTCCCTAGCACTAGCCATTTGGCAGGAGGCGAGGAAGGGCGAGGGCACCGCGGCTTCCCCCCAGCCGAGCAGTGGTCACAGCCTGGAGGTGCCACAGGGCTGCTCAGGGCTCTTCTAGACTTCTCTAGGCTCTGAGCTCGGCGAGACTGCCGGGTGAGCGGGAACCGGCAGGTTGCTGGAGAAAGGAGAGGGACAAAGGCCTGGAGAGCGGGGGAGGAACCCGGAACTGGGCGGCCAGGGTGGGCGCCTTTGCCTTTAGTGCTCGTTGGACCCGTTTGCCAGCTCCGCGGTCCAGGGAACCCACCCTCCCAGGGTCTGCAAAGAGAGAGACGTTTGGGGCACTACAAAGTGACACAGGTGTTGCTAAGACTTTCCTTCTCCAAAGAAATGCCAGTCTTCACCCTTTCCAGCAAGCCGGCGCTGCGCCTCTGCTTGGCCAGGGAAAGAGGGAGTTCGGAGGTGTCAGGACTCCCGGTGGGAGGCTCTTGGTTCTGAAGCTGGGAGCTGGACGTACATCCTCCCAGATGTGCCTCCCCGGAGGCCGCCCCCAGACCGGAGACCTGATGGGGTGGGCACAGGGAAATGCCAGGGTGCCGGTGAGATGCTTGCCTTATCTCATACTGACTCATCAATACTGGTTAGGGGCTCAGGCCCCGGCGAGCCTCTATCCCCCAGAGGGACTCCCTCCACGCAGACAGTCCGGCTGCCGGTGGAACGACCCCGGCAGCCCCCCGCGGGAACTCAACCGCCGGCCCGAGAGGTCCTCCCTCTGGCCACAGGGGGCGGGGGGGGGGTCGGGGCTTGGGGAGAGGCGGGGAAAGGCTAGACAGAACCTAAGGCGCAATTCCCTCCGCCTCTAGCGCCTTGTAGGGCAGCTAGTGGGCCTCGGGCGTGTTGGAAGCCGCAATTAAAATGGCGACCTGCGAGTTGTCTCGATTTTGTGCACACCTCTGGCAACCGCGCCCGCACCTCGGTCTCGGCCCCCACAGCCCCAGGCCGCGTCGCACCCAGTGCGGGTACTTGGCAGAGGGTGTGAGACTCCCCACGAGGCAGAACAGCACCCCCCACCCTCTTTGAGACCAGTCCAGAGAGAACGAGGAAATCTCGCTCTCACCCCTCTCTCCTTAAACTTTGAAAACTCTGCCTCATTCTGGGGCTGAGCTCACCTCCCCAAATATTGACACATGGGAAGCAGCCAAGCCCTTTTTGTTTCTTGTTTGTGCGGAGGAGTTTCCAGGAGTCTTTCCCCGAGCCCCCTTCCCCACCCAATGACGTCAGTGGCATTCACTCCTCAGTCCTTGCCTTTTCTGATTTTTTGTTAAAACTTTTCTCCGCGGCGAGATGGGGGTTGGAGGGGTGGGAGAAGAAGCTGATTCAAAGAGCCAGTGCCCTGGGGGGAAATAGCAACAAGATTACGGCTGCTTCTTTCCGAGGCAAAGCTTAAGAAGGTGCTAATCCACTCGGTCGCTAATTGAGAGGTTGTAAAAATGATACTTGCCTCCAGTTCGGACAGTCACTGCTCCCCCCCCCCCCCCCCCCCCCCCCCCTCCGGTACAACGGACTTGAGTCTCGAGTCTAAACTTCTTTCATGCTCGCTTGGGACGTAAAAGAAAAGAGAAACAGAAGACCGACTTTTGCTGGTCTGGGACTCAGGCCTGCAGCCCCACTTCCCGGGATCCTCCGAAAGTCGCGCTCCTGCGAAATGAAACCTCGCACAGGAGGCCGCGGACCTGGACACCCGGCGCCACCTCCTTAACCTCTGACCCGGGTTTTCTCCTGGCGCTGCTAGCTCCTGGGCCGCGGGAAGGGTTAGAGCCGGCAGCCCTCCCCAACCCAGGAGGGGAGAGGGTTGTGTGACCCCCAACTGTGGCTGGGGCCGGGGTGTCCTTCACTCCTGGGTGCTCTGCCCGAGTTCCTCGGTCCTGGCGTTGCTGGGTCTGGGGCAGGGACAAGAGGGTGAAGGCCCACACGTGGCCCCGCGGCCCAGGGCAGCTTGCAGCTTCCTCACTGTCCCGGCTCGAAGGGGCTGCAGCGGCGCGGCCTGTCATCAGCGAGTTCAGGTCCCGCAGACTTTATTGATGAGCTCTGACTTTCAGCACTTTCCCTAAGTCCAGAAGAGTTGTAGAGTACCCGGTGGCGGCTACATTTCAGCCTCCGCGTCACAGCTTTCCAGCCCCCTTCCCCCTTGCCCGGTCCTGGGGTGTGTACCGCAGCCCGAGCCTTCCCCTTCCTGGCTCCGTGGCCCGAAGCCACCGAGAGCTCCGGACAGCGCAGGACCAGGCAGCCGCTCGCTCTCCTGTCACCTTAACTGCGGGCTCGGAGGGGCGCCTTTGGAGTGTACTGAGGTGTGTCCTAATCGTGCGGCATTCAACAAATGGACTTCTGGTGTGTGGTCAGAAGAGAAAAGCCATTTACTTACTTTACTCCCCGGTTTTCTGGCAACAGCTGAAGGGGAGCTGCCTCCGTGGATTGAGCAGACTCAGGAGAGGGAGTTGTGGTGCGGAGACACGCACCACACACAGATGACCGGGGGCACAAAGGACACACGCTGACATACCGACATCACCGGTGGGACACTCACACACACGCGCGCGCGTGCACGCGCACGGACACACACACACACAGAGAGAGAGAGAGAGAGAGAGAGAGAGAGGAGAGAGAGAGAGAGAGAGAGAGAGAGAGAGACTTTCCCAGCCTTGGTCATCCGCCCCCTCTCCAACCCAGGCTTCCATTCCTCCTCCCCTCTTATCTCCCCCTTGCTTCCCCTCCTCTTGGGCGCCGCGAAAAGCAGCAGCACTTAGTCAACAAATGGCACGTGGGAGAAGTTGGTGAGTGTTTGGTGAGGACTCTTCAGGGCTTTTCACAAGAACCCTCTGTACACAAAGTAAGTGGAGTGTTTACTCGGGCCTCTCCGGCCCGGGCTATGCCTCCGCTCCCCTGCGCACCGCGGCTTCCGAAAGGAGAAAAGAGAGAAGAAGGGGCCGAGGGAGTGGGGTGGAGAATTGGACAGGCCCTGGAGGTTTGGGCTGGGGAGGCCGCTGGCCTAGTTTAGTTCTGGGCCCGGCAACCTCCTCTCGGCCTAGGCTTCGCCGCGGCCTCCGCAGCTGGAATGGAGCTGCCGGGAACCAATGATGCTCCCGCCCCTTTCCTCTTCTTCCAAGGGGCCAGGTGGGCTGGGGTGCGGCAGCAGCGGTGCTCTGCGTCTTGGGGCTCAGGTCGGGATGGGATAGGGGCAGGCGGGGGCGGGGCGGTAGGCCACGCTGCTGGGGAGTTGGCAAGAAAGGACAGAGCAGAAACTTGTACCCTCCGTAGACTGAGAGTCCAGCGCCCAGCTTAGGGGTAGTGGGGGCGCGACCCCCAACCCAGAAGCCTCCACTTGACCACTCAAGTTCGCGGCGGCAGTGCGGGCTGCGCCTACTCCCGGCGTGCTCGGAGCGGGGAGATGCCGGCGAGCGCCAGAGCCCGGACGTGGGGGCCCTGCGCCGGGGAGAGGAGCCGGGACCCACCGGCGAAGCCGAAAACAAGTGTATTCATATTCAAACAAACGGACCAATTGCACCAGGCGGGGAGAGGGAGCATCCAATCGGCTGGCGCGAGGCCCCGGCGCTGCTTTGCATAAAGCAATATTTTGTGTGAGAGCGAGCGGTGCATTTGCATGTTGCGGAGTGATTAGTGGGTTTGAAAAGCGAACCGTGGCTCGGCCTCATTTCCCGCTCTGGTTCAGGCGCAGGAGGAAGTGTTTTGCTGGAGGATGATGACAGAGGTCAGGCTTCGCTAATGGGCCAGTGAGGAGCGGTGGAGGCGAGGCCGGGCGCCGGCACACATACATTAACACACTTGAGCCATCACCAATCAGCACAGGTGTGCTGGCTGCAGCCACTTCCCTCACCCACACTCTTTATCTCTCACTCTCCAACCGCTGACAGCCCATTTTATTGTCAATCTCTGTCTCCTTCCCAGGAATCTGAGAATTGCTCTCACACACCAACCCAGCAGCATCCGTGGAGAAAACTCTCACCAGCAACTCCTTTAAAACACCGTCATCTCAAACCGTTGTGGTCTTTAAGCAACAACAGCAGCACAAAAACCCCCAAGCAAGCAAAACTCTTGACAGGAGCCTTGACAACCAGAGAGGATGCCTCATAAAGGTGAGTCCGCTTCTTTCTTCTCGCTTTAATTTTATTGCAATATTCAGACAGGTCTCCCCCTTCCTCCCCCCTTCCTTCCTCCCCTCTCGCCGGTCCCCTCCCCCACTGCTACGCCGGGAGAGTTGGGCCGGAGAAGTTTCCACGCAGGAGCCCAAACTTTCTACTTCCAGCGAAAGCCTGCATTGGAGGGCGACCGCCGGTGACCGGGAGCGGCGCGGGGCTCGGGGCGGGCGGCCGGCTCAGCCCCAGCGCCCTCGCCAGCGCGGGCTGAGCTCGCAGGAAGAAGCGAGGCTCCAGGCGCCACAGCTCCCGGCCCCAGCGTCGCCCAACGCTCCCGACCTGCGGGAGAGGACGAAGAGGCTCTGTGGTACCCAAGCCCTGGAACGGCGGCAGAGAGCAACTGCTGCCGGCTGCTTTGTCCAGCCCGAGGCCCAGCGAGCGCGCAGAGAACAGGCGCGCCGAGGCAACCGGCTCACCGCACCGCAGCCCGCCAGCCGGCCCTCGGGCTTTGTGCCGCCCTCGGCTCCGGCGCAGAAGAGTCCGCCGGCACTCGAACTCCGAGGGGGCACCGCGCCGGCCACCAGCCCGAGCGGAGTCATTCGGCAAGGCAGCCGCACGCTGGAGGCAGAGAAAAGAGCGAGCTAGCACGAGCCGGGAAGGAAGCCACCAGGCCAAGGCGGTGGGACGCGCGCTCCGAGGGAGCTCAGAGCCCAGCAAGAGGACTGTCAGCTTCTATCCTGTCCCCGGGCTCGTGGCCCCAACTCCACTGGAGCGCAGAGCTCGGAACTTGAAAACTCTCAGCTCCCCAGGCTTCCCCCGACTCTCATCTCCCTCGCCCCGCGGAGGCTGGGGCTCTTCCCTGTCCTCCGGCCCCCTTCGCTCGGTGGGTATTTTTCCTTGTTTTCCTCTGATCCAGTCGCACCAGGGGTTGGCATTTCAGCAAGTTTTGAGATGCAGAGGTGGTATGCTTTTTTTGTTTGTTTTACTCTGAATCCCCTTATGTTTTTCTTGGTAAGGCCTTAAAAATAAATCTATATGAAAGCATTGGCTTTCCCACTCTAATCATTTCCTCTCCCAGCTAATTAGTCGGAGTAATTTGAGAGCTTTCGATTCTAAGACCCCAGGAGGAAAAGTGTCTTTTCAAAGTTTATAAAGTTGTTGCCTCTTTTCCTTGTGCAGATTTTCTGTCTCCCTGCGCCATAATAGCCCTGAATTTTAGCAAGTGTAATTGGGGGAAATGGAGTTGAATTTCAAGTGGAAATGCTTTCTTTTTCGAGTGCTAAAACCCGGCTCTTGATTCATGAGTGATTTCTAGAAAGTTTAAAAACAAAGTGAACGTGGTTTCTTTCTTTCTTCCTTTTTATTTTCCTTATACTCTCCGAAGCTCCCTAAGCCATTTTGGATGTTTAACTCGAACTTGGGAAGGTTTTAGAAGGGGCTGGGATCAGAAAATGAAATTAAAGGCAAAGAGCTTGAAAGCCTGGCAAGTTTACTGAGGAGAAATAATAGTTGTTGCGGTTGACATTACATTTTTTATAGCCAGTGACCTTTGCAAACGTATGAAGGCAGTTTGATTAGTTGTTATCTTATTTGGCCCTAGAGAGTAAAACTTTGTCATCTTAATTGCTAATTATTCTTCTGGCTGGGGGCGGGAGGACCTAGAGTGAGCTCTCCCCTTTACCCTAGTTAAAGAGTTTGGGGCTGGAATTTGAGAATTAAGTAATTAAAATAACAGCATTTGAAAACTGAGGCTTGTGTTGGGGACAGAGAGGTAGAGGCAGTGGCCCAGCGGTCTGGTTGTCCAAGGCAGGGGCGATTCCAAAATGTCTGGAGACTCCTTCGTTCAGGATGTGGGTCTATGGCCCTAGCGAGGCTGTACAGAGCCTCGGGCTGAGCTGGGAGACTTGGGCTGCAGCTGGGGTGTCTTACCTTTCTGGTGCGCAGGACTGCTTCCGGGTGTCGATGTGCCCCACTTCCAGGGTTGCTTTTGCACTTAGTGTTCAGGTTTACTTAAGTAATTAGATAGCTTCTTAGCCGAGAAGGGAGTAGGAATGGAGCAGAACTGGAATTTGAAATACTGCCACCTTCCCAGCTGCTTCGAAAACTAATCAGCGAGGCCTCTCAGGGCTCAGCTACTGAATTTTTAAAAATGGCATCAAGAATTTACCAGCCAGGATGGGGGCATTCCATTGCGATTGTGTACAGCGTGGGTTACAGAGTGGAATTCAGGAAGCTTTACCCCTCCTAGGGGAATTCCATTCCCCCTCTCCCCACCTACTGCTCCTTTGCAGCTTCAGGGTCCTGCATTTGGTGGGGTGGGGTATCCTGCGTTTGAGCTGGAGGTTTTGCCTGTGCAGGGCATGACTACGGTGCCGGTGCAGGGACTGAGAGAGTGGAGGGAAGCATTGGAGAGCCAATCTAGATAAGGGTAACTAGTAGCCCTCTGCTGTGGCCAATATTTACCCAATGCTGAGAAAAAGTCCTAATTTTTTGGTTTATTTTTATGGACTTAAGCTGGCTACCAAGTAGTTAAAAATTAGACCAGGAATGGCCTTGTAGAGCAAAATGTGCTTCTTGAAATTCTTTGCTTGCAGGCAGGCAAATCAATAATCATCATAGGTAAAACAGAAAAAATAAATGCACTTTAAAAAAAACAGGGAGAAAAGATGCTGTGACAATTTTGTTATTTTACCTCTTTTTTTTGGGGGGGGGCCAGAGCTCTTGAATGGGCTCTTTATTGTAACTCCCTTTTCCCAATTGAGCTCCCCACAGTGCCGTTGTATTTTTTTACAGCCTCTAACAACTCACATCAGTAACACAATTACCTCCAGATATTTATAACAAGAAATTGCTTTTCTATTTTCTCCACTTGTCCGAAAGCCTTCTTTTTGGGGAAAGGTAGGGAGGGGTTTGTGGAGGACCAGCCTCGGGGAACCCCACACTGGGTCAGGGCTTATGAAGCTAGAAGTGTCCCTCTGTTCCCTTTGTGAGTTGGCGGGTTGATGGTACATTTGGTTGGAAGCTGTGTTGCTGGTTAGGGAGACTCGGTTTTGCTCCTTGGGTTCCAGGAAAGGCAGAGAATAGAAGCCATTGTTCGCCGTCTGTAGGCTTTGTTGACCACGCTCACCCCCTCCTGTTCGTACTTTTTAAAGCAGTGAGGCGAGGTAGACAGGGTGTGTCACAGTACTGTAAAAAAGGTGAAGATCTAAATGGCAAAAGAGAAGTTAATCACAATAAGTAAGGTTTGGGAGAAAAAGTTGGGCTTGTCACTTTCAAAGTCCTAGAAAGCTGGGAGATAGATGGAGAGGGGGCCATTGGGAAGCTTTCTTGGTGTGGGGAGAGGAGCGGGAGATAAAGGGGTAATCAGAGTGTTGGGTTCTGGGGTCTTGTGAAATTCCTTAAGGAAGGAGGAAGGCCCTGCAGCCATCCCAAACTGCTCCAGCCTTGCTCTTGGGCACCAGGAAGTTCCAAGGTCCCCTTCCCCTGGTCTCCAAACTTCAAGTATTCCCCTCTCTCCTCATACCCCCTCAACCTCAGCTCTTGGTTTCTACTCCTTACTCCACTCTCCCTCCTGTTTCCCCCCTCCCCTTTTCCTGGTTCTTGATATTTTTGCAAAGTGGGACCCCAACTTGCCAGATTCTTCAATTCTTCCAAGCCAGACCAGAGCAGCCTCTCCTAAAGGATGGAGACTTCTGTGCCAGACGCCAGCTGAAAATGTGGGTGTAATGCTGGGACTCAGAGTTTGATAGCAGTTTGACTGAGCCCTAGATGCGTGTGTTTTTCTTGAGAGTGGGGCTCAGAGAGCCTATGCACCTATGCTGTTGAACCACAGCTTGATATACCTTTCTCTCCTTCTGTTTTGTCTTAGGGGGAAGACTTTAACTAGGGGCGCGCAGATGTGTGAGGCCTTTTATTCTGAGAGTGGACAGACATCCGAGATTTCAGGCAAGTTCTGTGGTGGCTGCTCTGGGCATCAAAACCCACAAAGAGTCTAAACAAACTATTTCAGGAAGTCTCTTCACTATAGTTCAGATAGAAGAAAAAATTCAAAATTGGGGCATCAGTTCTACTGATTAAAGGGTTACTTGCTAAAGAATGTAGGGGAAACAGATTGGGGATATTCAAGTATTTTGTTTGAAGCCCCAAAGGGTAGATTTTGCATGCACTGCAGGGCAGAGCTGGTGACCCTCAGATCGCCCCAAGCAGTTGAGTGGATCAGTTCCTAAAGAACTGAGCTTCTCCAGTCCCGGCCCCACGTCCTTCTCGGTTGGGAGTTCAGGCCTACCTGAAGCAGTTGCCTGGAGATTAACTCCTATTTTCTTGCTAATAGAGCCCCATATTCAAGCCCCGTGGAATCCCGAGGCCCCCAGCCAGCGCCAGGATGCAGAACAGTAAGTGCCTCTGGTCTTTCTGGGACTTCGGGCTCGGGATGCGCGTACATGAGGGTCAGGGGAGGACGCAGAGGCTCGCGGCGCCGGTGCTGGCCGGGCTGTAGACTGACTAAGGCCGGGGGACCTGCTGCGGCTGCTCCCCCCTCTGCGCCCGGCAGCCAGAAAGGGGAGGGCGTTTGCTTTGCTGTTCTCGATACTGGAGGAGTAGGGGCTGGGCCCTTAAGAACAGCCCGCCCGAGTTTTCGAAGCTGCGGTAGAGAAACCCCATCCCCCCCAAATCCTGTAACTCACACCCCCTCCCCGCCCCTGCCCGGGCTCTGACCCCGGAGAGAGGGGCTGGGCTGAGCAGGGCGGGGCAAAGGCTTCTCCTAGTTGGCTAGGAAAAGGAGGCCCCTTTGGGCTTAGCCAAGACTGAAAGTCTCCACCATCCGGATGGGGTGGGGGCTTCCCTCCCCAAGTCACTCTCAGGGCAGCGCCTCCCCTCCCCACCCCATCTACGGGCCTAGAAGGGATGGGGAGAGGAGCCCCCAGGCCTGCAGCAGGGTAGGAGTGGTAAACTCGCTGTTACAGGGTGCGGGAGGGAGCACGGTTTACTGGGTCTGGGAAGGAGGTGGGGGCTGTGCCCAGGAATTGGGAAAGCCCTGCCCTGGCAACTGCAGTTGCGTGGGTCCTGATCGTCCCAGGCTCAGAGCGCCTTTGATACTTTGGCTCGCGTACCTCCCTGCTATCCGCTGCCCAGACCCCGTGGGCCCCACCCACCTTCCTCTTCTGTTGGTGGGTGCTGGTACGTGACAGGGCTAGTCTAGAGCTCGGACCTGGGAGCCTGGAGGCCCAGTGAAACCAGGCCTGGTTTGAGGTTACAGTTAAGGCAACGGCGTCAGGGCTCAACTGAACTCGGAGTGTGGAAAGGCCCAGGTCTAGCAGCCTGCCCTGCAGGAACCACAAAGGCTTAAAGAGGGTCCCCAGCACCTTATCCATCTCTTCTGGAAACGCTGGTCGCCCCCTGGTGCCTCCGGGGCTGGTAGGCGCCCCGTAGCTCAGGAAGGGGCACAAAGGTGGCGAGTTTTGCGGGGGTAGTTGTGCAGAACCTGCCAGATCCCAGGGCTTGGCCGGAAGACTCCCCTTCGGGGGCTGGGCTCTCCTCTCGGAGCTCAGACTCCCCAGCCGCAGGCTCTCTCTTGGGTGGGTCCCAGCCAGGGCACGCAGCGCTGAGCGTTTGCCACTGCGGCCCGGCTGGCAAGCCCTGAGGGGCGCGGGGTCGCGGGCCGGCCTGCAGGGCTTTGTGCCGCTAGTTCCCGGGTGTGCGCGAGGCGCGGAGCATCCAAATTGACACCATATGTTTTCCTATTAGTTGCTTCGCGGTCGAGTTCTAGGCGCATAATCAGCGCCACTGGGCGAGACTGCCAGCCGTCCCTAGGGAAGGGACACAATGATTGAGGCTTAACCTCTGAAGGGGAATTTGGAGCTTTGCTTCCTCACTGCCATTTCGATGCTGGGAGTGGCGCCCTGGCCCTGGCGTCTCCTGGGCGAGCACCCGCAGGCTGTGGCTGCCGAGGTGGCGAGCACGTAGTTTTTGAAATGCATGAGGAGGGAGGTCTACATGTAAGCAGCCTCACGCGCCCGCCTTGGCATTAGCCGACTGGGAATTGCCGTGGCTATGTGTGAAGTTTGGAAAGTCTCTCTAGGTCTCTTTCTGGGACAGCCTTTCTTTTTCCGGGAAGCTCCCTGTGCCCAGAGGTTGGGCTCTGTAGCTGGAGCGGTAGATGGAACTTGGGAGGCAAAGAAAGGCTATAAAGGGAATTTAGGAGAAACCGGAAGCCTGGGCCAGGCCTTGCTCTGTTGGAGAAGCGGTGTCCCCGCAATGTCCCTGCTTGCCGGAGCCCAGAGCCCAGAGCCCAGATCCCCCAAACGCCTGTCACTTCTCATCGAGTTGAGGCCCCGGCCTTCCCCCCCCTCCCGCCTCGGTGAGGGGCCCCCCTCAGCCCCAAGCCTTCGGCTACCCTGAAAACACTGCTCCCCTCGAAGGGTAAACGAGTGCAGTTCAATCTAGTCTGAGTGATCTACAAATAGGGACGGAAAGGGTCGTTTTATCACGGTCCTGTTTGTCGTGACGATGCAATTTCCCGGAGCGGAGCACTGTCACAAAGTGACAAGGCTGCCACAAGCGCCCCGACTGATCTTTTCAATTAGCCTTCCATGCATGATCCGGAGCGACTTCCGCCTATTTCCAGAAATTAAGCTCAAACTTGACGTGCAGCTAGTTTTATTTTAAAGACAAATGTCAGAGAGGCTCATCATATTTTCCCCCCTCTTCTATATTTGGAGCTTATTTATTGCTAAGAAGCTCTGGCTCCTGGAGTCAATTTTATCAGTAGGCTCCAAGGAGAAGAGAGGAGAGGAAGGGAGCGCCGAACAGGGAGCCACGTCTTCTCCTGGGAGGGCTGCTCTCTAGAGTCGGGGCTGCAGGTTGGAGATTTTTAAGTAGAAATTGGCAATTGGCTTTATTTGTGTGTCTGTGGTTTTTGGGGAGGGAGGCAACAAACGGGCTAACTCCCTCTCCCTATTCTCTAAGGTTGGACCAAGGGGATGAGGTTGTGAGATACAAAGATAAAGGAGGGATGGGAAACACAGTGATATGGTCTTTTCTTTTTCTTTTCTGTTTTTGATTTTTGCTAATATCTGTCCTTGGCTGAGGGGAGGGCGGAGTTCAGCGGCGGAAGTAAAGCGAGCAGTGGCGGTTGCGAACCGACTGCCGGCTCTAAGCCTTACTTGCGGTGGCTGGACTTGTCTGTCTGTGGCTGAAGTCGAGCCGGGCTCTGACTCACGTCTGCAGTGGAGGTGCGGAAACTTGGACCGGGGTTCGCCAGCCATAGATGGGCCGCTCTAGTTCTCTCCTCTCCCTTCTTCTGTTCTAACCAAACAAAACCAAACTCGTTGCTTGTGCCAGGCCTTGGCCAGATTGGACGGTGATGCAAACATTTCTGGACTTCAGCGTCCAAGGGAGCACTCAAGGGCTGTAAGATTTGTTATAACGGTTCCAACACTGCAGAGACCTTGGAGGTTCACTGTGGGATCTATAGAACCCATGGTTTGCGGTGACACTCAGAGGGGATCTTTGGGAGATTTGTAGAGCCGGTTCTTTGCGCTTTGTGGGTTTAGGGGCTGGCTGCAGTGTTTATGAAGAGGGGCAGTGGGCTCTCTGGGGTTATGGCGATACTGAGGTTCATGTGTTCTTGATCCTTGGGATGTGTCTGACTCTGTGTTGCTGCTGCAGTCCAGTGGGCAGGGGCACGGCTGTTTGGGGCTGGGCTGCCCGATGTCCCGCATGGCTGGTGGTCCCGTTGTCCTTTTTTGATCGATAGCAGGGACCTGATCGCCAAGGTTGGCACAGGTTGGCAGGGGGATGAGGATGCATTGTGGTTGTCTCCTCCTCCTCCTCCTCTTCTCCTTCTTCCTCTTCCCCTTCTTCTTCTCATTCCTCTTCTCCTTCCTGTTCTTGTTCTGTCATCTTGTTCCTTCTCCCTCTTCTTCCTCTTCATTCTGCTCTCCTCTTTTCTTTTCCCCTTTCCTCTCCCTTCCCTTTCCTCAGGTCACAGCGGAGTGAATCAGCTCGGTGGTGTCTTTGTCAACGGGCGGCCACTGCCGGACTCCACCCGGCAGAAGATTGTAGAGCTAGCTCACAGCGGGGCCCGGCCGTGCGACATTTCCCGAATTCTGCAGGTGATCCTCCCGGCGCCGCCCCACTCGCCGCCCCCGCGGCCCTCCAATCTCAACGCCCTCTCTTCATTTCTTACTGTAAACGATGCTAATTATGGACCCCCCACCCTCACCCACTCCAGTCCCTAGTCCTCCACCCACTCCCCTGCCTTCCCACTTTCCCTTCTCCTTCCACCATCCTTCCCTATCTCTTTCAACTTGGGTCAGCTACATAAGATAACTCATCTGCTTCAGAAAAATATTGTGTGTGGATATTTTTTTAAAACCTTTCTCTTTTTATTTGGTAAAGACATTTATTGTGGGAACAGTTTATGAACTGTAATGAGCTGAGTTATATAAACCTGCATAATTTCATTGTGCTCTCCCCAGCCCCTGCTTACCTCAGATTTTGAGGTATTTGTTTATTCTTCATGTTTATGAAGAATATATACATTGATTTAAAAAGGCAAATGCTATTTACTCATCCCTAACTCATATTTACTCAATTGGGCATTTTTTGAAGAAGAAGGAGTAAAAATTCAGTTTATTTTTTACCTTTGCTCTTTAAAACATAACACCACTTTAAGCAAGGTCAGCACAAAAATCAGTTAATCTGACTTCATTTTGGTGCATCTTCAGGCAGTGTTTAAGAAAACAGTTTTTTTAAAAAAAACTTTTAAATTTGTTTTTGAGTTCAAACTGTTTCAAAGTATCATCATATTTGTAGTTTTTAGGGCTACAAATGTAATTTTAAGAAAAAAGCTCTCTACAGTAAGTTCTCGTACCATTGAAGGTATATTTTTGTGTTATAGACCCATGCAGATGCAAAAGTCCAAGTGCTGGACAATCAAAACGTAAGCTTGTCATTGTTTAATGCATACTTAAACAATTTTATTTTTGTCTTGAAATTATTAATAATGTGGTTTTCTGTCCACTTCCCCTATGCAGGTGTCCAACGGATGTGTGAGTAAAATTCTGGGCAGGTATTACGAGACTGGCTCCATCAGACCCAGGGCAATCGGTGGTAGTAAACCGAGAGTAGCGACTCCAGAAGTTGTAAGCAAAATAGCCCAGTATAAGCGGGAGTGCCCGTCCATCTTTGCTTGGGAAATCCGAGACAGATTATTGTCCGAGGGGGTCTGTACCAACGATAACATACCAAGTGTAAGTTCACTGAGAACATCTGCTCTCCCTGCCCTAAGCCCCACGCTCTCTCCTCTTTACCTCCTCCCACCCTTTCTCTCCACTGTCTCTTAGTCTGTGTCTTCTCCCTGCTCCACGCTTGTCTCCTTTGTACCTGGGGAACAGAGAGGAATGCCCTGACCTTTCTTTGACTGTCTGCAAAATGGGAGTCAAGTGTGGGGAATCGTTCACTTCATTTGCATGCTGCAAAACAGAGGGCGGAGGCACGCGGGAAAGGCACTTGAATCAAGAAGGAAAATGAAAACCAGATTGTAACTTCGTCCCAATCCACCTGCCAGAACTTTCCTTCAGGTGTCACACATCCATTTCCATCCTAATATTAAACAAATATAATGAAAGAAAGCTCTACACCAAGTCTAAATTTTTTTGGGGGGGGAAGTCTTTTAAGAAAGCAAAGCAACCAGGTGAGTTAGGTCACCAGAGACACCGAGCAACTATGAAAAACCCCCTCCCCCCAGTTCTCTACCCAACTCAACTTCCATGCCCAAGGTGATAGCTATCATTTTTTTTTTTCCATGGTGTATCTGCAAATCCACCCACTGTCCCTGGGTAGCTGGGAGCTTTTTAATAGGTTGAGCGTTGCTTTTTAAGGTGGTAGGGGAGCTGAGATGGGTGACTATGTCTTCAGGAGACACTACCATTTGTTTTGATTTTGGTTTGATTTGCAGGTGTCATCAATAAACAGAGTTCTTCGCAACCTGGCTAGCGAAAAGCAACAGATGGGCGCAGACGGCATGTATGATAAACTAAGGATGTTGAATGGGCAGACCGGAAGCTGGGGCACCCGCCCTGGTTGGTATCCGGGGACTTCGGTGCCAGGGCAACCTACGCAAGGTAAAACCTAAGCAGCCATCAACCCAGCTCTCCATATAGGCAGCCTGTTGTCTATCCCCTACTCTCTCAACCTTTTCCACCCCGGAATTCCAGCTTGGGGAATGTCCTGGGGGAGACTGCATTTGAAGGCCTGGGACACATCGACTTGCATTGTATGTAGGTGGTGTTGGTTAAACCATCTTGTTGGCCTGGGAATGTGAGGGTTGTGTATGTCCGGAGTGGTATGAAGGTGGCTGGTGTGTGTGTTTGCGGGCTGAACTGTGTGCATAAGAATGAGCTGCATGGTGCACTATTCAAATTTGGCATTAGAATGCAGGGAGAGCCCCCTTGTAGAAGTGTGACAAGTTAACACACTGACAGACTGCGAGGTAAACATAATTGTATCGTTTTGCTTTTTGCTGTAATTGACAAATTATGTGACTATGAGTAGGGTGCACATGAAAGGGAGAGCAGGGAGATTCAGGGCCGAGTCAGGAATGGGGCGTTGGAAGCGGTGGTCTCCCAGCCACAACCACCTCACCATCCTTGCCCCTCCCCCGTTCGCCCCTCTGGGCCCCACTTTCTCACTCTCTGTGGGTGGCGAATATGTGGAAGTGGTGGGTGAAGATACTGTGAGCAGGACAACGGAGCACCGGGAAGGCTTGAGTCTGGGAGGAGAGATGGGACCTGGAACAGCCCAGGGTCTGTGAGAAGGGCTGGAGGAAGAGGAGCCAGTAGGGAGGAGGGTCAGCTGGCTCCTCCGCCCCCTCCACACCCCTAGGTAGCTTCGTCAAGAATAGGAAACAGTTTACTCCGAAGATTAATCGGTATTTGTTGTCCTCGTGACAAGGAGATAATATGCGGGATAATGGGACGTGGCGTCTCACTCCCGGGAGCACAACCGAGCCTGGGGGCTCCGGACCGGGGGCGGTGCGCAGGACGGCTAGGAGGCTGCCGGCGCGTCCGTGCGCTCTCCGACTAGCTCCGGATGCCCGGCGCCTCCATGGAGTCGGGCGAGGGAAGGGAAAATCGGAAACAGTATGCGAAATATCTGGTACAAAGGATGCTTCTGTCACTCGCAAGAATTTGTTATGGGAACAATCCTGTCGCTCTGTAATTGCTCATTAGAGAACGTTTTGTTTCTCATTAAGGCGACATGAATAAGCGTCTAGTTGAAGGAGACAGCTGTAGAAATGTTCCACAAGAGACCTCTGGACACGATTCGGCACCAATTGCCAATTAGACATGTCAGTTTTAAGAGCAGAAAACAATATAGGACGGACACTGGGAAGATAGGGAGCAAAGCGCTCGCTTCTTGTTTCCCAGCGCGGCTGCTCGGCCAGCGGAGGCCTCCTGACTCGCGGGGCCCCGGTTCCCCTGGGCGACCCCGCCCGCGCGGCCCTGAACCCGCAGGAACTCGCCGCCTCCCAGAGGGAGCGCAGAGGACTCCTAGGCCCGCTCCCGCCTCTGGTGAGACTAGCGATTGACCCCGTCGAGTGTAGGCAACCTCATGCCTGCCTGACCTTTGAAACCGTAGGATTCCTACGTGTAGACTCTGGACACACCCAAGTGATATCCGAACTTCGCACTCACGAGCGTCCACCCCTCAGCCTCCAGCAATCTGAGGTCCTGGTGGTCCCTCCCCCACCAAGAGTCTGGCCCACTTGGTTGTAGAAGTCTTGGGGGGGGATGCAGGGGCACGGTGGCCCAGGCCTGGGAAGGCTGAGCCCAGAGCCTCCATCCCCAGCTCCCTAGGCGCTTGGGCTCCCCTGAGCTTGGGGCGCAGGAGACACCCCCCTCCCGCTTCTTGGAGTTGGGACAGAAGCCGCCGAGGGGAGCAGCTTCCACCAGAGGTGGTTACCGATTCGAGCAGATTTTAGTCCCCGTCAGCCTGAGGGCGGGAAGTGAGAGTCTAACGGGTTAGGGTCCACCGGTGATGGTTGGGCGCCTGGGCGCCAGAGGTGGCGCTAGTTCAGGAGGGGGTTTTCACTTTAACGCGCCTAGTTGCTAGAAAATTCTGGGTTAACTGACAATCACCACCACACCCCCACCCTCAAGTGAGGTTTTTGGGGGTGATTGTCAGCCCAGGCACAGGACCCTCGAAGCACATAGAGCTGCGGGCATGGGGGTAGCAGGCAGTGGTGACGAGCTTCGCTTCACGTTCCGGGGAATCCTCAGGCTTTTTGGCGCTAAGAGGGGCCCCTCCCTCCCTGGCTCCCTTTCCCAGCCCGGGAAGCCTTTCTTGGGGTTTAAAGAGTCCATTACTCCAAAAGCATAAGGCGAGGTTAGGTCTCAGAGGGAGACAAATATGGTTTCCATCTGATCAACGCCATGCGGCGGTGAATAAAATCGCGACGACGTGGGGCTGACAACAACAAGAGACAACTCTATCCAGCCCCAATTCTCCAGCGATTTGGTGGTTTTAGGGATCACGGAGATACTTTTTCTTACCTCCTCCCCTCACCCCACCCCCCACACCCATAATACCCAGGCCCTCTATAGGATTTAGTCAGCCTCTCTTTCAACAGATGCTACAATGTTTTGATCTGCGCTGCAGAGCTGAAAAGGTGCCGCAACCGGGTTGCTATCTTTTCTTGCTTGTTTTCCGCCTCACTGATTAAGACACTAAGAAACTAAGGAATGATTTTATTTCCCAGCGCGACTCAGTGTCTCTCTCTCCCTCTCTCTCCCTCTCCCTCTTCCTCTCTCTCTCTCTCTCTCTCTCTCTCTCTCTCTCTCTCTCTCTCTCAATCCTAGCCCCAGCGTCAGATGGTCCTGGGGCTGGGATAATGGGAGGCGCTTTCACTCGCCTTCTCACGGATTAGGCTGGAAGGTGAACGGCACCCATTGAAGGCCCCTGCTTTGCGCAGCTCCGAGGGGACGCCTTTTAAAGAAGATATCTTAATTGTCCACCACTTGGGTTTATCGTGGGGGTGGGGGAGTTGAGATCCAACTTCTAGTTTTATTTTGTTAAAAGCTTTAAGAGCGGAAGGCAAATCCACAAAAGGGTGGGGGGGAAGGCACCAGTTTTAAGTGAGACCAACCGCTAAGTCACTGCCTGGCTGCAAAGAGTTGCCACTTGTAAAGTGACAAACTTTCCCGATATGCTCTCCTCCTCTCCCCGCGGGGTCTAGAAGGGGTCCTGCAGCCCCGGATTTCTTTTTGCTGGCCTCTAATTCCAATCCCCGCTTCCCACATTTTTTTTTTTTTTTTTTTAGATTTAAAATTGAGCTCTCCTGTCCCTGCTGACTTTTCTCCCTTAAATATCAGTCCTGGAGGCAGCGCAGTGCCTGGCGGCGACTGCGTGCGTGCCTGTGTAGGCCGCGTGTAAGTTTGTGTTAGACAGAACATGGATAATATGAATCTCCATGTTTTAAAATTAAGAAAATGTCAAAGAAGCAAATGAGAGCAGAGGATGCTATCTGCAGGGGTCTTCGGAGGCAGATCCGGGCAACTTTAATTGGCGGATAGAATGTGTCAGAAAAGGGACTGAGGTGGGGCCCCCAGGATGGCAGAGGCATGAGTGACCATAGGGAGATGGGGATTGTGTTCTTCTCAGTGTCCGCCCCCCCATGCCAGATGTGCCTAGATGCACACATTTTTGTCTGTTTTCTAAAAGCAATAACCCTCCGGCCTTTCTAGTTGGCCAAAAGGAGCTATTTCCAGTCTTCCTTCTTCACCAAACCCGAAAATAAAGCGAGAGTGGGGGTGGTCCCTTCATTTTTTCCCTTGAAAAACACTTTGAAAAGTCCCCCCGGAAACTTGGGGCAGTAAATTAGCACAGACGCCTGTACCTGCACACGTGAGTGGAGCCCGTCCCTCTCAGCTGAGCAGCCCTCCCTCTCCGACCCCCACCTTTCTGATGGAGTGCAAAGACCCAGAGCCCAGCTGAGGCTCAGTTACTAATATTTTCTGTCCCTCATCTTCCATTTCCTCTCTTTCCCACTCTTGTACGGCCCTCCTGCCTCTTTTTCCTCTCAGCATTCTTTTCTGTCCTTTTTTCTTATACGTCTGGCCTCTTGTATTTTTTGAGCCCTCTTTTTTCCCTCCCTTGCCCTCCGCCCCTTCCCCCAACCCAGGCCCCCAATCCTTCCCCCTTGCTTCCACCCCCACCACTGGTTTCCATCCTGTCTCCCCTCCATCTCTCCAATGTAGGAAACCGGCCCTGGTCCCCATCCACCCTCCCTGCCTTCCCCCATGCCGGGCCCTGGCCCCCCATCCACCCTCCGTGCCCCCAGCCAAGCGCCCTAAATAGCACGGAGGCGCCCGCTCTTCGGACAGTGATTAATGATAGCAGAGCAGAGGGGTTAACACACTTCACTGAAAAGTCTGTTGACTGGGCTCCTTGTAACACAATGTGGCCCGCTGCACGCCTCAAGAGAATCCTTTTGTTGTCCGCGCTCATTGTAGCCTCAAAATTCTGCCCACGAAAGTTTGCCAACGCTCCTGCCCCAGGAGTTTAATAGTTTCCCTTACTCGCAGGGCATTGTGCAGCGCTGAAAAGCAGCCCCTCGCTATTCAAGTGTTGGTGGTCATCTCAATAGATCTCCAAGGGCCCATATGGTGGCCAGTGCTGATGAATCCGCCTGTTTAAATGGGGGAGAAAGTTGGGGTTTTAAAACATTTCAAAGTTCCTGAAAAGATCCCACTAGATCCTGTCACAATTCCCTGAACTCTTTGAAGGCGCAGCCTTTTGTCTCCTGGTTATAAATAATATTCCTGGCCAAGTCGATTCCCACCAAGGCGCTCCTAGGGGCCCCTCCACCGCGCTGCTCGCCAAGTTTTGAGGATGGGGGGCACTCCATGTTGGTTTCACTTGGGGGCCTCAGGACCCCCGACCCAGGACCCAGCATGTAGTGGCCCTGGAGGCCCAGTCAGGGTTCAGGCAGTCTTGCTTCCCTTCACACGGGCTGTGGCCTTACAGGCAAGGTGCAAGGCGGGAGCCAGCTAGCCCAAGTGCACATCTTGCCCTCCAGGCAGCAAAGGAAAACAATAAAACTTTCCCCGGTATAATGATAGAAATTACATTAAAAGTGGTGGAAATGCCCTAATTAAAAATGTACCACTTAAATGATATGCCAAAGATTCAGCTGCAGCATAGAATATTTAGTTAGTGAACTCTCTACCATTTCTTTTTAAAAATTACACGTTAAAAATTTAAAAGAAATCTTACTTTTCTCTGGTGCAACACATTACAAAGAATGGACAGTCCTTTTATCTAAATATAAAATTCCATTTTCAGCAATTATAGCCTGTTCTTGGTGATGATATAATTACAGCTGTGCTCGTAATAGGTGTCAAGGCGAAGCGCACTCATACAATAGTTGAATAAAACTGCAGAACAATGCGAGCACTTCTAAATTCACAACCTTTAAAATGAAATTGACTGTGCAGAATTCAAATAAAAACTAGATAAATATTTTTTTAAAAAGATTACAAGCTTGGTTTGGTTTCTTAATAGCATTTGCTACAAACCTATCAACATCTAATTGATTAGATGGGAATTACTGATTATAGATCAACTGAAATCTTGAATATCACTCTTCCATTTTCCCAGCACAGCCATAGGTAAAGACATTCTGTAGGGAAAGGAGTGAGGCATTTGGGGACTCAGGGTTACTTACAAAAGATCATTTTAATTGGAAACTTCGGTGCTTATTTTTTCATTCAAGAAATGCTACTTTATGTGAGTATTATAAAGTCTCATCTTGATAAAAACAAAGAAAATGGTGGTCAGGTAATTAACGCCACAAATGTCTTTTATTTAAAGAAGGCTGACAGTTACCCTGGGAATGTTTTGGTGAGGCTGTCGGCATATAATGCTCTTGGAGTTTAAGACTACACCAGGTCCCTTTTGGAGGCTCCAAGTTATTCCAAATTTCTCTTACCGTTCTATTCTTTTTGTTCCAGATGGCTGCCAGCAGCAGGAAGGAGGGGGAGAGAACACCAACTCCATCAGTTCCAACGGAGAAGATTCAGATGAGGCTCAAATGCGACTTCAGCTGAAGCGGAAGCTGCAAAGAAATAGAACATCCTTTACCCAGGAGCAAATTGAGGCCCTGGAGAAAGGTGATGGAGTTTTTCAAAGTAGAGAAGCAGTAAATCAAAGTAAATGCCACATCTTCAGTACAAAGAGCTAAATTTAGCCAGGGCCCTTTGCATAGAGGACTGAAAAGGTTTTTTTTTTCCTGTCTTTTTATTTTCTCTGGGCATCTCTTCTGTGTGTGTGTGTGTGTGTGTGTGTGTGTGTGTGTGTGTGTGTGTGTGTTCTTTTCATGTACCAGTAATTCAAAGACTAAGCATCTGGCTTATAAGAGAAACATGATGATTTGGCTATTTCAGGCCACAGAAAGGTCATTGAATGTCATTCCAAAGAAAATTTCACTTGGTACAGTCAACACTAGAAGCGTTTTAAAGGGAATTGGTTGGAGGTGATGGGAGTGGGGAGGTGGGAAACAGCTTGATCCAGTTTGGTCAACATATTTTGTGTAGTTCTGGCACAATGTGGAAAATCAACTTATTTTTTCAGAGTTTGAGAGAACCCATTATCCAGATGTGTTTGCCCGAGAAAGACTAGCAGCCAAAATAGATCTACCTGAAGCAAGAATACAGGTACCAAGGGACAGTGCAGTTTCACACTTTGTGATTCATACCATTTGCCTTTCCTAGCGACAGAGGTGCTTGTACAGAGCACTGTTTATTTATAGGAATAAAAACAGGTTCAGTCTGCTAGATACTCTGCTGCCATGGGTATGGGGAGGGCAGCAGCGGAGGTGTCGAGGTGGGGCTGGGCTCGACATAGGCACAGTGCTAACCTGTCCTATCTGATTTCCAGGTATGGTTTTCTAATCGAAGGGCCAAATGGAGAAGAGAAGAAAAACTGAGGAATCAGAGAAGACAGGCCAGCAACACACCTAGTCATATCCCTATCAGCAGTAGTTTCAGCACCAGTGTCTACCAACCAATCCCACAACCCACCACACCCGGTAATTCTAAATACTAATATACTACAAATCAATGTGTTAAACCTGTTTGCTCTGGGCTCTGACTCTCACACTGACTACTGTTGTTTCTCTTGCCCTCAGTTTCCTCCTTCACATCTGGCTCCATGTTGGGCCGAACAGACACAGCCCTCACAAATACCTACACCGCTCTGCCGCCCATGCCCAGCTTCACCATGGCAAATAACCTGCCTATGCAAGTAAGTGTGGCCGGAGGTGGTCTGCGTAACCCCGGCCCCAGAGAAGTGAGGAGTGGGTCAGGGCCTTCGGACCTCATTGGCTATGTGTGTGGCCTTGGGAGCTTTTCACACTACAGTAATTGGCTTGACCAGTTGTCAGAGACAGTCAATCCAATCTCTTTTAAGTGATTGACTCATTGATTCATGCCTTAAAAAATAATAATCAAAATCTGTCCAGTTTTGTCAAGTTAACCTGCCTCTTATACTGTTTAGCTTGATAATGTTGGTAGTGGGGCATGTTTGGGGTACCAGTAAGACAGCCAATACAATCTCTTTTAAGTGGTTGACTCATTAATTCATGCCCTAACAAAAGTAATGATAAAAATTGGTCGTTTTGTCAAGTTGATCTGCCTTTTATCATAATGTTACCTGGATAATGTTGGGTGGCGGGGCCGGGGGGGATGTTTTGGGTACCAGGGAGCCTGGTGCCAGAAAGTGGAAATAATGATGGCACATTATCAGATAGCAAGAGATTAGTATTTTCAAATTTGGGTTTATACTATGTTTGCATGCTAAATATATAATCTGTGTATGCATTTGGGGCATTACTTAGGGTATGTGTGATAAACTGATGAGAAAGAAAAAAGGATCGGAAATGGGATTCCTATTTACATGGTGAGATATAGTTAATATAATGAGGAAGCTAGTTTTTCTGTCTACATCTACAATAAGGAAAGGCGTAGCAGGTATTTGCTGGAAATTTGGTGTGTCTTTGCTGTGAATGGTGTGACAAGTTTGTGGCTCTCTTAGCTGCCGGCGAAGCTTGATGCTGTTCACCTGGTATGACAGCCTGCCTGTCCTCTTAGTTCTGTCCCAAATATCTATTAGCCCCTACATTTTGAGGCCTTGCACTAGGTTCACCCTTTATGATGAAAGTTGGATAAGGCAGGTGGTTTGTACTAGACCTTTGTTGATGATGGGTTCTTGATAGGAAAAACGTCTGTCTTCTGGTGGGCCTCTCCCAATGGTTTCCTAGAACTCCTGTTTGTCCAACAATTAGAGATGTTAAAGATGGTACGATAATGACCAGCGTGAGCCCCTGCTGGAAACAGCTCTGGGGCTACACAGATTGTTTATTCTCCACTGAGCATTTTTTGCTGGATTTCAAATCCAAATAACAGCAGAATAAATATTTCAGTCTTCAGACTAATATAGGAGCAGCTAGATAAGCAACTTCAGAGGAATTATTCACATATTTATTTTTATTGCATCTGGATATTATTGGCCATAGTGCAATTGATGTAAATTAAGGGATTAACAGCCCATTAGTTGGTATTGCTGTAACTGCCTTGGAATTTTCCAGAAGTCAGGTTGCCTAGAGGAAGTTATTGCAGGAATTAGAAACAAATGCAAACTGAAATTCTGGCAGGGCCCTCAAGGCCTGTTTGCCTCTTTGAACTTGATGTTAGCAGTCATCATCAGACTTTAATGAGGCCACAGAGTGTCTTGTTCAGTTTCATATATTGTAACAACATCCAGGTTTCTGTGAAGATAGCAATATGTGTATGTGAGAAAATAATAAGACCAACAGGTAGATGCTGCCATTATATCAAGATTGTTTCCACACATAGACCAGTGTGGGAATTCCATCTATCTCAAACACTGACTTTTAAAAATTATGTAATTTATATAATTCAAAAAGTACATGCATTCATTCAGCATAGAGAAAATCAAAACGATCAGTAACTTTACTCTTCAGAGAAAACTACTCTTTGAATTTTGGAGTGGGTGAGCCAGTTTGTCTATCCATTTATTCATTCTCTTGACCAAAATAGTCATTTTACAAATCATGGGTGTCTTCCTCTGGACCTTCTCTGATTTGTTTCCTTCTCTGAGAATGGTGGATCTTCGAATGTGAAACCTCTCTCCAGTTTGCAGAGAAGAGAAATAATAGTATACTGTACTATCATTTAACACGCTTGTTCCTGACACACTTCTATTAACTGATCCCAAGTTTGCTGCCATCGCATAGTACCGTGAGAGCTCATAAGGGGCTTTGTTAGGAGAAAGGTTTTATCTTCTCAGTGCTGCCATTCTGAATAGTTCCAGGGTAGCAATGATTTTCTGGTTACAACTCAATCTGGGCTTTTGGGTCTGTTAGGAAGTCATGGTAATTCTCAGGATGTGGGTGGGTTACATTTACTAACTCAATCTGGGCTTTTGGGTCTATTAGGAAGTTATGATTAATTCTCAATATGGGGGTGGTTTATGTTTACTAACACTTCTGATCATTTTAACTTGGGGTCATTACAGATCTGCTTCTTCAAAGAAGCTTTTATCCCAGGAATCTGGCTGTGAAAGGTTCCCAAGGTTGCTAAGCCATACTTTACTGAGAGCTCCTCCTCCCACTGCCCTCTGTCCCAAAGCTAGAGATATGGGCTTTAGGGGTCACAGGATTCCCAAATAAATCCAGATTTGCAGGGAGAGGGGATGTGTTTTGATGAAGGTCCTCATGCTATAGGTTCTCCAAAGATGCCAGCAGAGGTTAGAGACAAGAATCCTATTAATTTCTGGATAGAGGCAACCATCTAGCTGGACAGTTGTCAGAAAATACAGTGCTTTAGAAGCTTGATATATAGGCAACTTTCTTCTTGCTGGAGGCCTAATCTTAGATTGATCATATGGAATTCCAGTACTTCATGTGAAGGCATCTTTAATGATCGGATTTGTTGGCAGAGTTCTTGGGGAGGAGGGCGCCTGGGGCTGTGGCTGTATCATGTGTTTCTCAGTAACCACAGGTTTGCCTCTCTCCTCACAGCCCCCTGTCCCCAGCCAGACCTCCTCATACTCCTGCATGCTGCCCACCAGCCCTTCGGTGAATGGGCGGAGTTATGATACCTACACCCCCCCACATATGCAGACACACATGAACAGTCAGCCAATGGGCACCTCGGGCACCACTTCAACAGGTGAGCCACTGCTTTCTGCAGGCTGCACAGAGGTGGCCTGTACAGTTTCTTTTGCCAGGTGATCTCTATTCACTGGAAGTTTACCCAAACAGAATCTCCTGGCCTCGTGGGAGGGCGTGTTTAACTCTTTGCTGTCCTTGTCCCTGGGGGATGGGGATTGAAAAGGGAAATTCAGTTAAGCTAATTAGTAACTTTATACCATATAGACAAAAACCAAAATTGTTTTTCCTGAATTTGGTCACAAAAGTTGTATACGAAGACAAAGCCTGAGACTGCAAGTTTTCTGAGGACAGATTATTAGATAAAGCTCAGCAGGTGGCCCACTGAGCTGTAGGTGGGTGCTTGTTGAAATGCTTCTTGCCCTTGTAGTTCGTAGCTCGTGGCTCCTCTAGACCTTTCGCTGCAAATAAAAATCTGACGCATTGGTTTTCCAGAGACAGTTTTATTGTAAAAAGTCCAAACATTCAAACAAATGGAGGGATTTTTTTTTTTCTTTTCTTTTGGATGGTGGTGGAGGGGACCTGGGATCCAATAGGTGTATATTAACATGTTGTCTCGTTTCTGAAGGTGCTACTTATATTTGTAACAGTGAAGTATTTTTTAATACAATAAAATGTGTTAGAAAGTATAAAGGTTTTCTGTTTTTGTTTTTTGTAAACCTACACATTTGTATTCCATGTCTGTTTCTCAAAGGTTATATCTACATGGCTGTTTCTTTCATCCCCTTTCAGGACTCATTTCCCCCGGTGTGTCAGTTCCAGTGCAAGTTCCCGGAAGTGAACCTGATATGTCCCAATACTGGCCAAGATTACAGTAAAAAAAAATAAAAAAAGAAAGGAAATATTGTGTGAATTCAGTCAGTGACTATGTGGACACAACAGTTGAGCATTCAGGAAAGAAAGAAAAATGGCTGTTAGAGGCGCTTCAGTTCTACAACCGTGTCCTTTATTGTACCACTGGGGAATGGACTTGAAACACGGACCTTTGTATACAGAAGGCACGCTATCAGTTGGAACAAATCTTCATTTTGGTATCCAAACTTTTATTCATTTTGGTGTATTATTTGTAAATGGGCATTTGTATGTTATAATGAAAAAAAGAACAACGTAGACTGGATGGATGTTTGATCTGTGTTGGTCATGAAATTGTTTTTTTTTAAAAAAAGAAAACCATGATCAACAAGCTTTGCCACGGTTTTAAGAGTTTTATCAAGATATATCGAATACTGCTACCCATCTGTTCATAGTTTATGGACTGATGTTCCAAGTTTGTATCATTCCTTTGCATATAATGAAACCTGGAACAACATGCACTAGATTTATGTAAGAAATATTTGTTGGTTTTCCAAAGGTTGTTAACAGATGAAGTTTATGTGCAAAAAAGGGTAAGATATAAATTCAAGGAAGAAAAAAGTTGATAGCTAAAAGGTAGAGTGTGTCTTCGATATAATCCAATTTGTTTTATGTCAAAATGTTAAGTATTTGTCTTCCCTAGAAATCCTCAGAATGATTTCTATAATAAAGTTAATTTCATTTATATTTGACAAGAATACTCTATAGATGTTTTATACACATTTTCATGCAATCATACGTTTCTTTTTTGGCCAGCAAAAGTTAATTGTTCTTAGATATAGTTGTATTACTGTTCACGGTCCAATCATTTTGTGCATCTAGAATTCATTCCTAATCAATTAAAAGTGCTTGCAAGAGTTTTAAACTTAAGTGTTTTGAAGTTGTTCACAACTACATATCAAAATTAACCATTGTTGATTGTACAAAAACCATGCCAAAGCCTTTGTATTTCCTTTATTATACAATTTTCTTTTTAACCTTATAGTGTGGTGTTACAAATTTTATTTCCATGTTAGATCAACACTCTAAACCAATGGTTACTTTCATACACACTCTATTTTACATCCTGATGATCTTTAAAACAACAATTCTTGTAGATATCATAAATCAAAAATGTGTTAGAAAAAAATTCCACTTAATGCTGGGTGTAGCTTTGTGCCCACTTATACCCACAACATATATACAACATTTCCTAGTTAGTCATTTAATTCAAAAGCTCAAAGTCTAGAAATAATTTTAAAATGCTACAAGCTATTAGGAGTTGTTTTTTGAATTAGGACTGGCATTTTCAATCTGGGCAGATTTCCATTGTCAGCCCATTTCAACAATGATTTCACTGAAGTATATTCAAAAGTAGATTTCTTAAAGGAGACTCTCTGAAAGCTGTTGCCTTTCTCAAATAGGCCCTGTCCCTTTTCTGTCTCCCTCCCCTTTGCACAAGAGGCATCATTTCCCATTGAACCACTACAGCTGTTCCCATTTGAATCTTGCTTTCTGTGCGGTTGTGGATGGTTGGAGGGTGGAGGGGGATGTTGCATGTCAAGGAATAATGAGCACAGACACATCAACAGACAACAACAAAGCAGACTGTGACTGGCCGGTGGGAATTAAAGGGCTTCAGTCATTGGCAGCTTAAGCCAAACATTCCCAAATCTATGAAGCAGGGCCCATTGTTGGTCAGTTGTTATTCGCAATGAAGCACAGATCTGATCATGTTTAAAGTGGAGGCACGCAGGGCAGGAGTGCTTGAGCCCAAGCAAAGGATGGAAAAAAAATAAGCCTTTGTTGGGTAAAAAAGGCCTGTCTGAGACTTTTATTTGTTCTGTGCAACATATAAGTCAATATAGATAAGTTTTCCTCTGCAAACTTCAGTAAAAAGCCTGGGGCTTCTGGCAGTCTGGATTAAAATGCTTGCACATGCAGAAACCTCTGGGGACAAAGACACACTTCCACTGAATTGTACTATGCTTTAAAAAAAAATCGCCAAAAGCAAATGATCAGAAATATAGAAATTAATGGAAGGATTAAAAAATATAACCTTCTAGTTCAATATCTACTGTTTTTCAGTTAAGGAATTACTTGTGAATAGGTAATTGAGATTCATTGCTCTGGCATGAAATACACTAATAATTTTATTCAACCAGAGTTGCTGCACATTTAGAGTCACCTTTGTAAGTTGATTGTTTTTTGTATGTGTGCATGTAGTTTTATTCAGTGCAGGCGCTGTGCAGCCTGCACTGCACAGTGGCACACTTCTTTCAGGGGAGTGCGCACGCATATGCACTGTTGGTACAATTGCCCGTGCAGACATTTCTACCTCCTGACATTTTGCAGTCTCCATTCCCCGAGGGCCGGCCGTGTGCTGAGGGAACTGTCAGAGAACGGCTATGTGGGAGTGCGTGCCACAGCTGCTGGCTGGCTTACTTCTTCCTTCTCACTGGCTATGATTTCTACCAGGGTCAGGCAGCCAGTTCTGGCCCACGGTTCTGTTGTGTAGAGAGCAGAGACTTTGGAGACCTGGGTGTGGCACACCAGGCATTAAGAGGTGGGAATGGGAGAAAAGGAGTGACGTGGGAGCAGAGCGTCTGTATGTATGCACCTGGGCATGTATATGTGTGCTCTGAGGGTCAGGGCAAAGTGGCACATCCTGGTTTAGTCTGAAGAAGCAGTTGCTCAGCTGCAGAAGCCCCCTGGTCCAGCAGGATGGGAACGGCTGCCTTGCCTTCTGCCCACACCCTAGGGACATGAGCTGTCCTTTCGAACAGAGCTCCAGGCACTCTCTTGGGGACAGCATGGCAGGCACTGTGTGGTAGCAGTGACTGGGAGTTGGCCTTTTACTCATTGTTGAAATAATTTATTTTTGTTTATTTAATGATAGATATATTTATATATTTATCAATGGGGTATCTGCAGGGATGTTTTGACACCATCTTCCAGGATGGAGACTATTTGTGAAGACCACAGTAGAATCACAGGACTAAAAGCCTAAAATTTTTCTTCAAACTTTGACTTGGGAAAACCAGGTGAACAGAATAAGAGCTGAATGTTTTAAGTAATAAACGTTCAAATTGTTCTAAGTAAAAAAATGCATTTTACTGCAATGAATTTCCAGAATATTTTTCCCCCAAAGCTATGCCTCCTAACCCTTAAATGGTAAACAATTGGTTTCTTGATACAGCTCACATCATTTCTTCCTACTTTTTATTATCACTAGTTTTCCTAAGATTCACTCAGTGTTATTTTCAGATTTAGCTTTGTTCTGTCAATGTCATCTTAGGATTGTGTTTATATTCCTTTTACTTATTTCTTTTTGCTCTGGGCCCTCATGTTAATAAGATTAAAAAAAAGGCATTTCTTCTCTGTATGTTTGGCTTACCAAGGCCAAATATATATTCTTCTCTTTTCCATTTTTCAAGAATAAACGTCATCTGCTTTTTTTGTTTTTCTGTTCTGACTTGGTACTGAATAACTCAACTGCTCAGTTTTAAAGTTCAAAGTGTAAGTATTTAGTACTGCTTATTTCAATAATGTCGATGGTGACTATCTTTGGAAAGCAGTAACATGCTGTCTTAGAAATGACATTAATAATGGGCTTAAACAAATGAAGAGGGTTCCCCTCCACTCTCCTTTTTTATGTGTATGTGTGTCTGATCTGTTAAAATTAAAAGATGGACAGGGAATTGATTGCAGAGTGTCGCTTCCTTCTGAAGTAGTTTTATTTTGTCTACTGTTATTTAAGGATCCTGGAGGTGGACATAAGGAATAAATGAAAGAGAAAAGTAGATATTGTCTAGTGGCTACTAAAAGGAAATTCAAAAGGTTTTAGAACGCTAGCACCTGAGCAAATTGCAGTCATCAAAATATTTACCTCATGTTAAAGAAAGGCAAATCTAGTGTAAGAAATGAATACCATATAGGGTTTTGAAGTTCATATACTAGAAACACTTAAAAGATATAATTTCAGATACTATATTTGGCATTGTTCTTAAGCTTTTATATCTTTAAGTTGATAATTTAAACAAATCTATTTTAATAGAGGGTATATTTCATAATGTATCAAAATGGTGTCTATACCTACAGTAGCATTACCGAAGAACGATATGTTTATGTAGTAAGTTATTAACATAATGAGTAACAAATAATGTTTCCAGAAGAAAGGAAAACACATTTTCAGAGTGGGTTTCTATCAGAGGAAGACAAAAATATATAGCCCTCTCTAGTAGCTTATTTTTACAAAGCCTGCCCAGTGAATTAGAAAAACAAAGCACTTGGATATGATTTTTGGAAAGCCCAGGTAGTCTTATTATTCAAAATGCACTTTTACTGAGTTTAAGAAGTTTCTTTTATATTTAAAATGAGGGTTCAAATATGCACATTCAATTTTTATAGTATTTATCTATTTGCAAAGCATAGATTAACTAGTAATTAGCTGTTAATTTTATAGACATGGTAGCTAGAGAAGTAAATCAATGACCTATTAAGTATTTTGACAAGCAATTTACATATCTGATGACCTCACATCTCCTTTTCAGAGTCAAATGCTATGAAATTGTTCCATTGTGTGTTTGTATAAAATGAATCAACACGGTAAGAAAAAGGTTAGAGTTATTAAAATAATAACCTGACTAAAATACTCATTTGAATTTATTCAGAATGTTCATAATGCTTTCAAAGGACATAGCAGAGCTTTTGTGGAGTATCCGCACAACATTATTTATTATCTATGGACTAAATCAATTTTTTGAAGTTGCTTTAAAATTTAAAAGCAACTTTGCTTAATATAAAAGCCCTTTAATTTTAACTGACAGATCAATTCTGAAACTTTATTTTGAAAAGAAAATGGGGAAGAATTTGTCTTTAGAATTAAAAGAAATGAAAAAAATAAACCAGACGTTCTAAAAAAATACAATAAGAAACCTGATTTTTAGTACTAATGAAATAGCGGGTGACAAAATAGTTGTCTTTTTGATTTTGATCACAAAAAATAAACTGGTAGTGACAGGATATGATGGAGAGATTTGACATCCTGGCAAATCACTGTCATTGATTCAATTATTCTAATTCTGAATAAAAGCTGTATACAGTATGTGTTTATGCTACAGTGGGTTTTTTTAAGTGACTGACATTCATCATATTGGTTAGACAGTTTTAAAAACCTAGTCTTTGTTTTCTACAATGTTGTCAAGAACAAATAAAGTGTAATTTGTGGTATATTAAAAGCAAGCTGCTTAAAAATGCTAGTTATAACTGCTTCAAATTATTCTAATATATTTGAAAATGTATTTCGGGAATTCAGTTTCTCCCAATGGATGTTGAACACCTTTTTAAAAATGAAGACTCTTAAATATGCAAGTTACTTTTTAACTTTCGTTTTTATTATCTGTCAAAAGCTTTGAGAATATGGAATTATAATTAAAACACCTAGTGTTTTATATGAAAACTGGTTCAGTAGGCTATCCACCCCCTTGCAAAGATATGTTTATATGGTTAGAAATTTACATATCCAACCAATGTTCATGATTAGCAAAAGGTTTATGTGATGCAATGGAAATCTGAGTTAGTTTCATTTTTCCACTTTGTCTCAGACCTATGTCCTGTAAAATCTCTCATGGAGCTTCAGTATATGTTTTTTCCCCTGGTATTTTCCCCTAGCATAAATGTAGCTGTCAGTTTGAATTTCAATCCTGAATGATGCCTGCTGACATAATTTCATAGTGCTGACTTCAGTTGTTCAGGATTACTAAACTAAAGACCAACCACTCCTTTTTTCTATGTTTGAGTTCTATATAAAGAACTCAAGTTCTTTATATTTATTAACTACTATGGCAGACTAATTATCTTTCACGGAGTCTAAATCCCAAAATATTATTTTGTCTTTATCAATTTAATAACCAGATACATAAATGAAAATTTATTTTATATATTAGCAAACACATTTTCATTAAAAAGAAACTTAGCATTTTTGGTGGCAAGTGACTGTTTTCTGAAATAAAGAGAAAATATGTTTTCATATACAATCTTGAATTTCATATGTTTTGTATGCTACCTGCTGTGACATGCACTTTACCATGACACTAAATGCCTTAGTACACGCACACAAATGACCACAGTCAGGCATCTTGAGATTTTGACATTTTTTGGCGTTTATTTAAAAGTAAAATTATTTTCTCTATAGTATGAAGGGAAAATTTTAAAAGTATTTGTGCTGTGCTATTTCTGTAAAAAGTTAAAAAATGAGAAATGGCAGCCCCATTTTACAATCCTGTATTTTTCAAGGAGTAGAGGGTCAAATTGTTAAGAAAAATATTTACATAAGCTATTAGCAATCATAATTAGAGTGTCATAGAATTCTGCATGCAATGGCTAAGGAGGAATCCCTAGAAGTCCAGGTGCTTCTTGCCTCCGGCCATCATGCCACAGCCTGGGCCCAGCCGCTTGGCAGATTCTGCCAGATCCTGTTTGCTTGAGCGGCTCACTGTGTCTGACAAGTCTGGAGGCAAATGCAGTCGCTATGGCAGAAGATTTCAGGAGAAGAAAAAAAGAAAAAAAATTAATTTTCCTTTGGCTAGCATACTTCAGAATACAATATTATGCTCTGTTGATCAGCATTTAGTCTTGCATATAAAATTCCTTCTAAAACAATTCTTCAGACTGAATTCCAATATAATCACCTCCTGTTCCTACTGGATTTTACAAATTACAGCCATCGCAGAAACTGAACCAGGAATCTTAGTGGAACATTTTCAGTGTCCAAACCAAAATGTATTAAGATCTTTTTTCATTTAGGCAGAAGTGAACACATGTAAACACATAAATAAAAGCATCATTGAAAAATATCACATAAATTATGGTGGATATCTTTTTTCTTTTTGGCTTTGTTTTGTTTTGCCAGGGCTCCAACATGCAATTTTTTAAATTAAATGCAGCTTTTCAGCAATTATAGATTCCCATGAATACTTGCTTGTCTTTGTCTGTTAGTTGACCTGATTGTTCTTTTTCAAGGTTATACTTTCTCTAGGAACTTAAACTGTTCACAGAAATATTGACAACATAAAAAAATTATACCAACCAGAGGGTGAATTTTTTCATATGTACAGGTAAGTCAGCCATAGCATCTATTGCAGGTCTTGGTAAGTTTGTTTCTATGCATAATGTTGGGTCATGTTTTCAAAAGTATAGTGTTGCTTTGAACACCCTCCCAACCCCCGCCCATCCCAACTGTTTTTCTGCAGATACAGGCTGATTTAAGCTGACCCAGTAGCTGACCACAATTATAGAAGTTACTGTAATTAGGGAGAAACATTCATATTTCAAAAAAACATTTTTCTGTTTTCAAAGGAATCTCTATCACATTCCTTTAACTCTCAGTGCTCCCAGCTCACAAAATTTATTTCATAAAAATTCAAACTTGAAGGAACATATCTGTTGTCTGAGACACAAAGTGGTGTGGAAGGCTGAAGACAAGGCAGCATATAGGGCTCCCCACTGCTGACTGTGCAGAGCCTTCTAGAGGAGAACTGACCTGGAGGCGACCTAGCTGAATCTCTTCATTTGGAAAACTCCCTCCAATATGGGGAGGGAAAACAGATGAAAAAGGGTAGAACCGTATTTTTTTTGGTCAAAATATTGTGGTCCACAAGCACATGTTCCAATTAGTTTCTTTCTTGAATAAAACGCTTTTTATTGTCATGTAAACACAAGCTGTTGTGCACATGACCAAAATATTTAAAACTAAAAAGAATTTATGAAAAAATATTCTTCCTTGATCTCAACCTGCCTGTACTTATTTTTTAACACACATATATCTAGGATGAAAGATACTATTATACAAATACATGATCAATGAAGATGTCAGAAAGGTCGAGAAGGTCAAGGAAAGCTGTAGCAGTCATACAATAATCTCCATACAGAACTATTCCTAGTATCCACGGAACCCAGCTTGCCACTTATTAATTAAACATCTATTTCTTGAATGATAAAAAAGCACAAATACAGACATACTTGTTTCTTTGTTTCAAGCAATTCTTTCATTTCTTTATGTTCTAGTTTGTTCCAGGAAAGATTTCAGGCAGAAACAAAAGCATGAAAGGCTCAGGAATCAGCCAGGCACAGTGGCTCATGCCTGTAATCCCAGCACTTTGGGAGGCTGAGGAAGGTGGATACAAGGTCAGGAGATTGAGACCATCCTGGCCAACATGGTGAAATCCCATCTCCACTAAAAACACAAAAATTAGCTGGGTGTGGTGGCAGGGGCCTGTAATCTCAGCTACTTGGGAGGCTGAGGCAGAATTGCTTGAACCAGGGAGTTGGAGGTTGCAGTGAACTGAGATTGTGCCACAGCATTCCAGCCTGGCGACAGAGTGAGACTCCATCTCAAAAAAAAAAAAATAAATAAATAAAAAAAAGAGAAAGGCTCAGGAATCTGAAAGGCAGGCGTAGTTCTAAAATTTGGGGTTACAAATGTCTACGTAGGGTTAATTCTATCAGTGTCCATGTAAGGAAGCAGGAGGGAAAGAGATCTTTAATTATATGTCAGAGTTTTAATGTTTAAGATCTTGTAGTTATTGCTAATGAGCGAAGGATAGCTGACCAGGATACATGCATGATCTGAAGGTTATCTGAAAAGGAAAATTACCAAAAGAAACATGTGCGTATATAGTTTTGGTTGGGACCTGACAAATGAGGTTAGATAGTGATTAGGCTGTTTGGTAAATCAATTGGAGTCAACAAATATTGAGAATCCACTTGAAGCAAGGCATTCTGAAAGGATACGTCAATAGAGTACCTTCCACGCCAAGTTCCTTACAATCCAGTAACATGAATAAGTCAAGTACACAGGTAACCCTCACAGTGAACACTCCAAGTTATATATACAAGAAAGGCAGAGATAAAGCAGAAATCATAGCTGGAGAAGGAGAACAGGAAAGAGCTTTATGGGGTTGGGATCTGAGCTAGGTCTGAAGTAATGAACTGGATTCTGACATGACGAATGGAGATTTGCTTAACAGGAGAACCAGTATATCTTTATGATTACATGATGCATTTAGTTAAAGGGTCATACTGCTGTGATAATCTAAATGAGGAAACTTGTGTGGTTTATTTAAAACAAGCATAATACAATTTATTTCAGCAGCCTACCTATTTGCCTGTGAACTGGCTAAGCATTTCTCTGCCTCTGCTTTTCTAGGCAATGAATGTGAGCCAGTTGGCTGAAAGCCCTTCAGAGCAAAAGTAGCTAAATGTGACATGTGACATGCTTGGAAACCTTTCAGGTTGAATGGCTTTGAAGTAAAGTCAAATATCATTCGTGTGAGACTTCTGAGCATAAAAATTTAGGGGTAATAGAATTAACTGCTTTTAACCAAATGCTACATTGTTAAGCTAGTTGTATACTCATGCCCTTTGAAAAAGCCCAAGGATGGCTCTTGGAAATATGTGAATCTCTCTGTGATTTTGTCTGCTTTTGTTGATTATTACTTGAACGAGCTTACTATGCAATCTAAATTCTCAAGCAGTGGGTTTTGTTTTCTTTCTTTCTGAGCCTCCCCCTGTGCACCATGTCAGTGCAATGTGAAACAGCGAGGAAGAACGAGAGATCAGGTTCCAGGCTTGCCAGGTGTGTCAGGGATTTTTCCTTTGAGGCTTCCAAAGCATTTACACACTTGACATGTAAATGCTCAGATGCTGCTGTACCCCAGATCTGTCTTCCGAAAAAATATGCTGCACGATACTCTGCATAGCATGGTGACCTCCTTTAGACTTAAAACTGCAGGGCTGTAGGGTATATAAACTTTTAGACATTGAGGTTTCACTGAATAATGGTTTAAATAAAAATCAGACTACAAAAAAAAATCATATTATTCTCAACCTGGTACACCAAATCAAGGTACTCCTATTTCTCATTTTATATCTGGGGTTCTGAAGCAAGGGCCAAAACCAAAACCATATCTTGTATCTTGAGCTGAAATTTTTCCACTTGATTTTCTTTTCTCAGATTCTTGGAGGAAGAGACGGTGTGATGCAGGAGATGGATAGCTGGCTGGCTGGCTGCCTGCCTATTTCTTCCATTAATGCCTTGAATAAAACAATGATTTCTGTGTAGGCAAAGAGATCTGGGAAAGGTGTGACAACTTCCATGGTTCCTGCACAGGCTGGGGTGATTTGCTGTAATCCACTAGACCAATGCTGCAAGGAGGGAAACAGTGAGGCTAGCAAAACACTCTGGCAGATTATGAAAACTCCTGCCAAAAGGCACCCCTAGGCCCATGGGAAGCCCAGGGTCATAATAAGACAGCAGCAGCAGAAGTGATTTGCTCTGAGACTCCAAGGGGTACCGAGGAGAGCTGGACTTTGAGATTCTTTCCCCTCAACTTGACTCTTCGTCTCTTTGGTGGGCTTAGCCAATGTCTATATTTTGTTCCTTCTGACTCTGTGGCTAAACTGATCCTATAGACACACAGGATTGGAATTCCTGGCTCAACAGTTTCCTTCCTAATTCCTTTTCTTCCAGCCTGCCAGGCCTGGGCTCAGCACTCACAGTTTCCAGACAGAAGGGGCAAGATAATGAATCTAGATTACACCTGGATTTGAGACAAATTGCAGGTAAATACTCATTAAAATAAGTTTAATCAATTTATATTTTTCACATTTTGCCAAGACCAAACCATCAGGCACTGTTTGTTTTCTGAAAACAATTGATGTAGAACACTTTAACCCTTAGCAGATGACTAGAGATTTATATTAAACATTTTTAAAGTTTCTGACATTTCCTGAAAAGTTACAATTTGTATTGCTCAGGATCACAGGAATAAGCATTACTATTTCAGAATACTCCTAATAGATTTTTTCATTTTTCTTTAAAACACTGCCAATTTAAATGAAAACCTGACAGGCACAGTAGTTCACACCTGTAATCCCAGCACTCTGGGAGGGTGAGGTGGGAGGATCTCTTGAGCCTGGGAGTTCAAGACCAGCCTGGACAATAAAATACAGTGATATCTCAGCTCTACAAAAAACCTTAATACCTTAGTAACTGCCTCAACAACAACAACAACAAACAAAAAAAGAAAGGAAAAAAACCTTATAAAATAAATACCTTAGAACACATAGGTTCTAACTGGTCCTTAACAGAAGTGGCCAGGACTTGTGGGCACTGGACACAGAGGCAGAGAGTGACAGTTTGATACCTGCCTCTGTCACTCATTCTCCATGTGACCTCAGGAAAGTCAATTCAGCTGGCTAAGCCTCAGTGTCCTCATCTATCACGGGAGAATGATTCTTCCCTCGTAAGACTCTTGTCAGAATAAAATGAGATGTATGCGTGTTTTGTGAACTATCAAGTTTGATGCTAATTTATTTATATCTCTTCTTGCTCCACAAAAAGGATCTGAGGTGGTTCATAAAAATACATATGGTACAAGATAAAAACAAGTAAGTTTATTAGGTCAAGGAAATGAATCTATAAACATAATGAACAAATATAGTTAGAAACAATAGCAACAGCACATCAGATGTAGCCATCAAGTCTCAGCCTGCCTGGCATCTGAGTATTTAGTATACATTTACTCTCTACTGTGGCTCCTTACAGACATATAAAGGAACGTGCAATCGCAGTCCCTGCTTCTGAGATTTCATAAGTCTAAATATTTTCCCTCATATTTAAGCAGGAGTGAAAATGGGGCATGTCAGATGCCTGGCTTCTGGACCAGTGTATATATGCATGGCTGTATTAAGGAGGCAATTTGGGGTCCATTTTATTTTTAAAACCTGTCTTTTGCACGTCTTCACTGCCGGCAAAATAACGAATAAAGGAAATGTCAGAAGATGCTTTCCTACTCGAATTTTAAAAGCATATTCCCCCTTTGCATAACAGGGAGGAAACAGATGCTCAAAAGACCTGCCATCCTATTCCACTGCAGGCTTTCAACTGTGTGATGCCCTCAATGCAGAATGATATGTACTGATTTCTGCAGCCACAGTCTGTATTCTAAACTTCTTTTTTTTTTTTTTTTTTTTGAGACAGACTTTCGCTCTTGTTACCCAGGCTGGAGTGCAATGGCACGATCTCGGCTCACCGCAACCTCTGCCTGCTGGGTTCAGGCAATTCTCCTGCCTCAGCCTCCTGTGTATTCTAAACTTCTCCAAGTGGTAGGGAATGAATTAGAGTAGAGGCTAAGTAGCTATAGTACAGAGACACTCCTACCCTCTTCCAAAAATAGCTTATAAAAGGCAGTTTATTTATTTCCCACTTTACAGTCCAGAAGCAAGCAATTCAGAGTGGGACGGACCGGTCTGCCATTCTCAACAAGGTGTTCTACTTTTGGCCACCAGGCTGATGCTCTTGCTAGCTCTTAGCTTGTGAGAAGAAAGGGGCCAAGAAGGCAAGACCTGAAATTTGGACACATCACTTCCACTCATGCCCAGAACAAAGACATGGCCACACCTAGCTGCAAGGGAGGTTGGGAAATGCCTAAAAGTGTGTAAAAATGTTTAGCAAATCTATTACTATGGAAGAAGGAGTAAAAGCATATTGGGAGACAACTAGTGGCATACCAATTTCCAGAAGGGCCACAGCAAAATCATCACCATCCAGAAGCATTCACTCAGTATGTGATCTACAGCTGATGGCTGGGGGCCCCAGTCTTGGTTTCTGACCAAAAAATGCATACCTGATAACCCCACTAGTCCAGAGAGTGGGAACAAAAGCAATGTGTTCGAAGTCTCCCCTGCTCTATGGATAAACAGAGAATTTCTCCTTCCTTTGTGGAAAGATAGATTTCCTTTCAGGGTCACAAAGAGGAGGATGGAGGGGAGGAGACAGACTATATTGATCATCATAGTATTGCTATGATATCCTCACAAGACTTCAGAGTGTTGTTTCAAACTTGCAAAAAAAAAAAAAAATCAATGTTATATGCTATTATATAATTGTTATGTTTTATATTTTTACATTTGTATTACTCCCTAATTATATTATTACAATGTAATATTATATTGTAATAATTCTACATCCGGTTAGGATTTGAAATGTGGAGGATGCATCTGCTGAATTTTAAATTATTGTCATATGTGAATAGGCCAGTGGAAAGAATGCCAGAACCAAATATTTGCTCTTTGTGGATTGACAAGTATACATTTGATAACTGCTGAATATTTCTGGAGCAGATTCTCCTAAACATGATCAGGTTTTAGGATTAAGTTTTTGTTTAAGGCCCAATTCAGGCCCAGGGTTTAAGATTAAAATGATTAATTGAATTTTATTGAATGTCATAATCATATTATATCTTTTAAATAAAAAAAATTCATTGGGTTCTTACTGACTAATCTGAAAATTAGACAAAATTTCAGCGCTGGAACACTGCACATTGGCTGTCCATTGAAAAATGCTCAGGTGTGCAATTATTTTGACCATCAATTATAACTCACAGTATTTTCTTGCCTCTAAATTCACCTCTCTGAAAGCAGATTGTGAAGAACTCACTTGTCTAAACAAAAGTGTGATTTGTGAAAAGGCAAAAAAGATTGCCAGTTTACTCCCAGTATCTATTCTCCTTGTCAGAGAGCACAAGAATTTCTCAGTTAGTGAGGCACGTAGCCTCCCAGAACAGAGGCCACAGTTCCAGCTTCCCTTGCCAAGAAAACAGGCTAAGTGACTAAGTTATGGTCACGTTGTCTCGAGCAGAAGTGCTTGGGCTAACTTTTGGGTGATTTCCTTAAAGAGGAGGAACCATCTACTTATCCTTTCCCTTAAAATTGCTATTAGATCTTGGTAAGAAAGCCCCTGCCCTGAGTCTGGATCTACACCTCCGCTGGCCATACTGCATCCTATGGGGTGAGGAATCACAGGGCTAAAGGAGATGTGCTTCTAGATCCTATGCCCTTCCTTTTTTTCGTTTCTTTCTTTTTTTTTTTTGTGAGACAGGGTCTCATTCTTTTGCCCATGCTGAAGTACAATGGCGCAATCACAGCTCACTGCAGCCTTCCCCTCTCAGGCTGAAGCCACCCACCTCAGCCTCCCAATTAGCTGGGACTGCAGACGCGTGCCACCAAGTCCAGCAGATTTTTTTTTTTAAACTTTTTCTTTTTTTTTTGAGATGGAGTCTTTCCCTGTCACCCAGGCTGGGAGTGCAACTGTATGGTCTCAGCTTACTGCAACCTCTGCCTCGTGGGTTCAAGCAATTCTCCTGCCTCAGCCTCCCGAGTAGCTGGGACTACAGGTACACACTACCACACCCAGCTAATTTTTGTATTTTTAGTAGAGATGGGCTTTTGCCATGTTGGCCAGGCTGGGCTCCTGACCTTGTGATCTGCCTGCCTTGGCCTCCCAAAGTGCTGGGATTACAGGAGTGAGCCACCCTGCCCGGCCTTTAAACTTTTTTGTAGAGACAAGGTCACACTATGTTGTCCAGGCTGGTCTCGAACCTGCCTGCCTTGGCCTTCCAAAGTGCTGGGCTGGGATTACAGGCATCAGTTACAATGTCCAGCTTGCCCTTCTTTATAGAACATGCTCTGGGTACTCATAACTTCAGAATTCCCTGTCCAAATGACTACAAAGCCTGCACAGGTCTCTCCCCCACATTCCCCAAGGGTGGACTGTGTTGTCTGTATGTATAACCTGGGGCCCAAGGAACAGCCAAGAGATGGCTGTTTGTGGGAGTAGAGTTTGGATGTGCAAGCTGGGCATCCACAAACATATGTGAATGTTCCCTTGTGTGCAGTAAGGGGGCAGGGGTGGGAAGAGAAAGGAGGCAGGCTGCATGTAGGCCAGTTCTCCCGGTGTCTCCATGTTCTAGAGTAGAACCCTGATCCAAAGTTTAAACTTGGCTTTTCAGGGAGGTATATGTGTGAAGGAAGGAAGATAAAACATATTTAATAGTTTGTTGGCTTAATAATTTAAAGTATTGAGGCATATAATAATTATGTGGTCCTTTATTTGCATTCTTGCTCTAGACTCTTTGAATGTTAGGGATAAATCTAACATCCCTCTCCTCACTTGCTGAAATATGGACTTGAGGGTAGGTGCTAACACAGCCATTCTGGACCACAAAATGGAAGCTATTTGCGGAGGGGGCACAGCAAAAAGATAGAATGGGTCTAGAGACTCTCGATATTATCTGGCCACCAGAAGAGTCCTGGGTCATCTAACTGGGCTTTATGTAAGAGACACATGAACTTCTATATTACTTAAGCCACCGTGTTTTTGGATCTCTGCGATAACAGCCTAACCTATGTTCTGTTTATATAGAATTTGGTACCTGACAATAGAAGCACTGAAGTTCTACAATCTACCTAAATGTATGTTGGCTTAGTGGCCGGACGATGGGCAGTGAGGTCAAGTATTGCCAAGTAGAAAGCTTGTGAGCCTTGTTTGCTTGTGATAACCTGGAGAGTGAACTTCCTCCCTCCTAATCAGTGGCTCTATATGGAACACTGGAGAAATTCAGAATATTGGTGTGTTGGTAGCTTCTTGCCACTTTAAGGAAATTCACTTATAAAAGACAGATGAACTCAGGCTAGAGTTACAGAATCTGCAAGAAGAGCTGGAAGGGAACTAGCTGCAGCCCACAAGCTAAACTGACCAACAATTTGGCAATTGGGGCCCCACAGGGTTGAAAATACCCAACTATTTCTACACCTGCACAACAAGGCAGACAACCTTTGCAGATGTCGGTGCCCCTAAGCCTTTGTTAAATACCTTTGTTAAATGGCTGGTCAGAAAATGGGAGCCACCTCAGAGAAAAAACATTAAGGGTATTGCCTTCCCACTCAAGTCTATTATTTTAGGTGGCTTCAAGGTAGCTACTGATAAGAGTGAGATAAGGGAAGAGCAGAGGGGCCAGAATATAAGTCTTTTTAAAAAATTTATTTTGAGACACAGTCTCACTTTGTTGCCCATGCTGGAATGCAGTGGCACAATCATGGGTCACTGCATCCTCAAATTCCTTGGCTTAAGCCATCCTCCCACAGCCTCTGAGTGGCTGGGACTATAGGCACAGGCCACAATGTCTGGCTAATTTTTGCACTTTTTGTAAAGATGGGGTTTTGCCATGTTGCCCAGCTGGCCTTGAATTCCTGGGCTCAAGCAATCCTCTAGCCTCAGCCTCCTGGGCAGCTGGGATTACAGGCGTGAGCCACCATGCCTGGTGTAAGACTGAAGTCTTACAATGTCATGATGAACAAGGGGAATGGGTGCTCAGCATCCATCAGGAAGCATCTTGTCTTCTGGTGTGTCCTCTTACAATCAGGGGCTAGGAAGATGGGCATTAGGTTTATCCAATTAGATGCATTTATACTAGACTAAAAAAGTGGAAGAGAAATAAGAGCTATCTTACTGCTGCTTTAAATACTGCAATTGGTAAACACTGTTGTGGAGACCGTGTATGTGTGTGTGCGCGTGTGTGTGTGTTGGGATTCCAGGGACTAGTCAACAGCTTCATGGGAGCTGAGAGTGAGTTATGGAAGTTGAGGCCAAATCACTGTTTCTGTGTCCAGTTGCTTGCTTCGTGGGGGTCAAGAAGCAGTTGCAGTGGTGGCATGGGATTTACTAACCCCAGAGTACAGCCCCATACGTGTGTGCCTTCAGTTAATAGCTACAGTGGTCGTCTCTCAATTCTTCGCCTTGGTACCTGTGCCTGACTATGATACAGGTGGTGGCTTTCCTGGAGGCCAGTTTGATGTCAATGTCCTTCAGCCCTTCCAATTATTTCACTAATTCCCTATTTTCTTCTATAAATTTTCCCTCTGTGTAAGATAACTAGACGGTATCTGTTTCTTACAACTGAACCCTAGAACTATGCCTAGGCAAGCTCTTTGGCTGTGATTACTTACATGTGGAACCAAAGGAAAGCAAATAGACTGTGAATCTTCTTAAGTCTTGAGGAACTGTATTGCTAAAGAAACCACAAGCCTTGTCAAAAGCCTATCATTATCTAGCCTCTATAGTAATCCTAGGTCCCCAAATCTAGCCTATCAATAAGTGGGCTGTAAAAACTGTGGAGATCCCAAAGGGCATACTCTCCAATGGTGACTTTGTGTAGCCGTGGCTGATAACGGACAAGGAATAACTTCCTAGAGGGATACACAGGATGATGGATGAAGGAGTTTCTTCCAGAGAGAACTGGGTGCTACAAACTGGGCTAACGTCCTTGATTGCCAAGGCAGAGAATTTTTGCAGTTTCTAGCCAGTAGGATTCCTCATTTATGCCTGGAGAGGGAGTAAGTGACCTATGGCAGAGATTGATAATTTTTTTTCTAATATCTACTCTTCTATTTTCCTTCAGTAGCAGAACCCTTGAATATAAAACAATTCTGAATAAAAACTTCATTTTCAAACTTCCCTTGCTGTTAGTTGTGGATCATGTGTTAGTTGTGGGAAAAGAGCAGAAGTGAGGTTGCAACTTCAGTGTATTTCATTGGAATTTGAACTTGGGCAGTTTGGCTTCAGTTTACACTCTGTGTGCCAGAACTTTTCTAAGCACTAGAGACAAAATAGTGTGAATCAGACAGGCAAGACACCTGCTTTCAGGGAACTCTCAAGATTAAGAGGGACAGTGCACAGATACTTAGATGACTCGAGTCGAGATCGACAACACATAGGAGGGCAAACAAAAAAAGATAATTCAGGCCAGGCGCGGTGGCTCACGCCTGTAATCCCAGCATTTTAGGAGACCAAGGCGGGCCTAAGGGCAGGAGTTCGAGACCAGACGGGCCAACACGGTGAAACACAATCTCTACTAAAAATGCAAAAATTAGCCAGGTGTCATGGTGCATGCCTGTAATCCCCACTACTCAGGAGAGTGAGGCAGGAGAATTAGAGAACCACTTGAAGCTGGGAGGTGGAGGTTGCAATGAGCTGAGATTGTGCCACCATACACCAGCTTGGGTGACAGAACGAGGCTTGGTCTTAAAAAAAAGAAAGAAGGAAAGAAAATAATTCAGATGGTGAGAGGTGCTTTTAAGGAAACAAAACATGGTGACATGATGTTGGCTGGGAGTACTACTTCAGTTGGGGAAGGCGTTTCTGGAGAGTATATTTGAGCTATGACCTAAATTTTGAGAAGGGTTCATAAGACCCAGAGAAAGAAGTCCCAGGCAAAGGGAATAAAATGGAAAAACCTCGAAGTGGGAATAAGTTTGGCATGCTTGAAAGGCAGACAAAAAAGTCTGCTTTTCTGGAACAGTCAATGAGCAGGGGAGTGGTTATGAGAAGTTTGGCTTGGTAGGCAGTGGTCAGATCTTGTAGAGTTTCTAAAGTGTGGTAAGTGACTTGGATTTAATCCGTAAGGGCAAGGGGTAGCAAGGAAGCGATGTGAGCTTATTTCTATGAATACCAGGGCCATCTTACCCATATCCTCACAAAGTCATGCATGGACATTTGCAATAATAGAAAACAACAACTGCTGCAAACATGCATATTCTACAAAAGACAGAATTCCCTCCAAAGTGATATATACTGATTATTAGATTCTGCTTTCTTCTGATTCTGAAGAATCATTTTAGCTGACTCCCACTGTCTGTGGGGAGTGGTGGTTCTTAATCTTGTGACTGCCCAAAAGAAGATTCCAGGTGTAGGAGTTGAGCCTTGTGTGAGATGTCCATGAAGGAGAAACTGTAGCAGTTTCTACTATTTGTGGGGATGGTTTGCTGAGTGTAATTCTTTTAAAATGTGACTTGGAATCTTTTGGCTACATAGCAATAAACATATCACCATGTTTCAATCCCAGCGTTCCTTTGTTTCAGACATATAAGGTGTGTGTGTGGGTTATATTATTCTCCTCCCTTATTTTATGCACTGACAAATAACAAACTAGATTATTCCTGAAATTCTTAAAATGGGTTTGCTTCCTTTTTTCTTTTGAGGGATGGTCTCACTCTGTCCTGCCTCAGCTTCCCAAGTACTAAGACTACAGCCATGTGCTAACACATCTGGCTAATTTTTAAATTTTTTGTAGAGATGGACGTCTTACTATGTTGCCCAGGCTGGTCTCAAGCTCCTGGGCTCAAGTAATCCTCCTGCCTTGGCGTCGCAAAGTGTTGAGATTACAGGTGTGAGCGACAATGCTTGGCCTGGTTTTACTTTCTATGCAAGCTAAAAGCAGTATCTTTTACTTTTAGTTTCTCCTATTTTTTTTTTTTTTTGTAATTTTTTTGTTCCCATTAATACTCCAAAATGAGTAGAACCGAAAAAAAAAAAAGTCATTTAGGTAATAGTTGAGTAATGCAGCTCGAATTGTTAAACTGTCCTTGGATAGTCAGAACACTGTGAAAGATGCCTTCTCCCTGACCAGTCCCCTTTCCCCAGCAGCATCATGTCTGGGACAAAGGAACGGGATGGATAAGTCACACATAGTCACTGCTATCCCTGTGATCCTCTGCTTGTGCAATGTTGCCTTGACGGGTCGCTTGATATCTCCCCAACTGACTCCTTTCTACTCATCTTTCCTTAATTGTGTGGCTGGGTTTCTCACTGGCAACCTTTTTGCTGGTCTCCAACTGCTGCTTAACCCAAAGCTTGTATGGCTCTGGAACACACAATACAGGCAGGAGCATATAAGCTCCAGAGTGTGTAGAATTTGAATGAAGCTTCAGCAGGGCCAAACTGAGAGATGGCTTGAGATCTAGCGTCGGCTGCTGCTACTGCCATAAACGGAAGAGAACTGGGGTCTTTCTTTGGATAGACTGTTATTTTAACAGGTACTTCAAGCCTGTGTTGCCCAGGAAGTCCCTTTCCTACCCAACATAAGTGAGGAGACATTTCAGGAGCAATATTTTGGGTACTACCACTCAGGTGGCTTAAGAATACTAAGATATTTTAGGAACATACGATGTTTTTAGATCTGAATGTTAAGTTTGAAAAAGTCTTTTAGAAATATATTCAAACCACTAATTAGAATTCCTTTTTAATCCTCATTTTTCTTTTAAAGTGTATTATATGAAAACTACTCTAGAGGTAGCAAAAGGTAACAATATCTTTGTGTTTGTCTACTAGAATTCAAACTAATGTTTGCTTCTTACTATAATCTGAAGGCTCCTACTTAGTAACTGTTAGCAGATAAATATGTGTGCACATTTGAGGTTGATCCCTAAATCCTGGAGATTTTAAAAACTGCAGCAGATCCACAATCCAATTTAAGGATTGGCAGAGGTCTGACTGATACACAGCTTATGGAATAGAGGAATTCTAAGATGTGAAAAGTCAGGAATCAGGGAATTTTGAAATCAGTTCACTGGATTGCTCAAGTTACCATGTTAATGTCAGTCCACTAAATATTAATAACTTTCAAACTTGGCAGCTTTCGATAAACATTCCTCTTGGAAATGTGGCAATCATACATATTTGTGTCTAACACATACATGAACGAGTTGATTCCCTTTGGCTGTACACAAATGAGTCCTCAGAGCATAATGGCCAATGTGTTTGCTTGCATAATGCCCCACAGTGTATGCAGAACATTATTCTACAAAGCCCTGAGATGGGGTATGAAGTGCTCGGTGAAATGGCAATGTAAAACATCCTGGCAGCATTAAATCTCCCAGCTACTCTCTAGTTACTTTGAGACCCCCACATTTAAGGGTCTGCTAGTTCCTCGGTATGAAGAAAGAATTTTTAATGGGGCCAAATGTAGGTGTTTACAAGGGGGAATTGTTGTTTTTTATTAGGAGCTGCCTTATGTTCAATAGTTGTATTTACTTTGTCAAGCTAGCCAGAATTAGAAAATCCCCATTGCTAGGCAGCCTAGAGTGTCTGTAAAGTATTTCTGGGCATTCAGAACCGAAGCATGTGCTGCCCAAAGGCAGGTTTCATTACAGTGTGTTATTTAGTCCTCTTTCGTCCCTCCCTACCCCCACACCCCCAGATAGCTGCTTCTATAACAGGAAATCTTGGTTACTTTATGCTGAAACATATTTACATGACTGAAACACGACAATTAACACATTTGTAAAGCTTGAGGGATAGGCACACTTTAATGGTTTTTTGAAGCAGGCTGATTTCCTGGAGCTTTTAATCGTATTTTATTTTGTATGCATGAACAAGTTCTTCTTTACTACAGGTATCTGACAAAGTCTACCTGTATGAATGTGAATACAAAGAAAATAACATGAAAATTAATTTTATGTTTTATCTTTGCCAAACTGTTCCTAACTTCTTTCACCAGCTCAATGTACATTGAAGGCTAAGACATTATTTTTGTCATGTTGTATTAGCTTTTATACAAAGGCATTTAGGTAGTATCTTTTTGGTTTGAGAAAATGAAATGAGGCTTTCTCTCTACCAAGTGTATAAAAGCTTTTCATAATGAATAAAAAGTATAAATTACAGCAGTGATTTTTGTCACTCTTTATGGGCAGATAAAGGTGCACTCTCCTAGGAACTGTATATTACACTTGCTTCAAATCTAAATGAACACCCAGGTGATATTAAGTAGTAGTATTTGGTAAGTGCTGTTATGTGTGTTTTGCCTATTTATATATTTAAGTGTAAGTATATAAATGACTATATTGTCATGAATATTTTAATATATTTTAATTACGTTAATTGCTAATAGCTTTGATAAAATTTAGAAAAAAGATCTTAAGTATCAGAGCCCTCTGAATTAAAAACTCCCATTTTCCTTTTGATTTCTGAAAGCATGCTAACCCTCAAAACCCCCACTCCAACTCTCACTTAAAACTTTATGGCAAATTTACAAATTACACTGGCTTCACAGAGTCGCTTGATACATCTAGTTCCCTCTTCCACAAACCTCCCTCCTCACCAATTTGAAAAGGAGCTCTGTGAACAGACTGGGCAAAGCGAGAGCCCTCTTTCTACGTGCCTTAGGGTGGTGATGGGGCAGCCAAAGACAGAGCGCTTTAGCTGAGGGATATAGATTAGAGATGAGGACCTAACTCCAAAGAGTAACTCTTTGCTGAAGTGACTTCACAGAGGGAAGTAAGCAGTAATTCAATTCAGCCTTAGATAGAAAGCCTGTCTATGAATAATGGGAAATAAAGTTAAAAGAAATGATGCAAACAAGGCAAGAAAAAAATACTGATAATCGAAAAAAGAAAAGTATTGTGAGTATACAGATAAATGACTATGCCTGCTTTTAAGGTCTTTTTCTGTTGTTTGTTTGACTAATCAAAATGCATGTTTCTATAGAAATGTTAACAAGAGCTAAGTTTTAATTTCCACTTGGATAATTCAGAAGTAATTTCTCATACAGATTATTTTCCATTCTTTAAAAACTCATTTGCTTTTATTATATGTGGGGGATTTTCCCCCACCACTTAACTACCCTTGAGCTAATTCTTTTTTTTTTTTTTTAACAAGGAGGTCTGAAAGATCCTCCAAATGCAGAAGAGCCAATGACTTCATAAACCGAATTGGCTAAATCTTGTCTCAGATTTTCACTGTAGCCAGAAGAGCAACTCTGGCCAAGTAGAAACCCTGAAGTTTGCCATCATTTCATCCAGGGTCTGCAGGTATGCAATGGGAATGTTCCTTTTGGCATTTGCAAAATTATGCTCCAAAATGAAATAATGGAGGGAATTGATTTTGTAATTGTTACGCATGGTTATTCTCTAAACTTTATAGATCTAAGTTAAATAAAATACACATATTTGTGCATTTCTTTTAGAGTTCTTTAATATTATAACCACATATAAAAATTTCTTGAGATACTCAAAGCCAAAGAAAGCATGACTTTTTTCATCAAATGATTTTTAAAGTACAATAATGACAAGTTTTGCAATTTAATAAATGATGAAAAAATGAGTTTTTCCTGTAGAAATATATCAAGTAGTGGCAATTTTTCTTCTATTTTTCATTATGAGAGCTTATGTCCTAAAGGGATATTATTTGCTCTAAAATCAGTTTAGGCAAACACATCAAACATTTACCCAATCATGTATTTGTAAATTACAGAGTATACTGGAAACACTTAGCAATTCTGTTTCTAAATGAAAAATTGTAACAAGCATCTTAAATTATATCTTTATTTTCATTATATATTTATTTTCAAGTAACACTAGTATTTATAGGTGTTTGCATACTAAATCTATTAACTGGCTTGTATGTTTCAACGGTCTAAAATACCTTACAATATTTCACACAAAATGATCACTGATCATGTTTTAAAATCATGAGTCAAAATATCATCTGAAAAGCTTTCAAAAAAAATAGAAATGGAAACATATTTCTTGCTTCTAAACTAGCCAAAACCATTTCCAAACTTATGTCAATTAAAGGGACTCAATAATACTCATACTCTATTCCAACACCCTGAAACCATATGTATTTGTCTTACACTAATAAAGATACTACATGACGAACACTTAACAGGTAGATATACAACTAGAACTGCAATAAGGACCAGTTTTAGTTACTACTACTTTATCAGAAAAATATACTTAT
>NW_016107510.1:3661234-3688734 GCF_001604975.1 Cebus imitator | reverse complement strand
ACTGATCCTGCCACCTCAGCCTCCCGAGTAGCTGAGCCCACAAGTGTATGCCACCATGCCAAGCAAATTAAAAAAATTTTTTTTAGAGACAGGGTCTGGTCTTCCCATGTTGCCCAAGCAATCCCCCCACCTTGACCTCCCAAAGTGGTGGGATTACAGGTGTTAGTAACGACGTACAGCCTTGCCATTGAGTTGATAAAATTTCCAAAAAAGCTGAAACCTGACTTAACTATAGAACAAAGCATACAGTTTAATGACTAAGAGAGCTAAAGGTTCATAAAATACTCAAAATAAAGTTAAGCCCCATAATTCCTTACTCTTGTGGATGTACAGTTATTGGGAACATCCTAAGCTTAGCTTTTTGAAAACAGCAGCGAATTATTGGTACATGTCATTTTTGGATTGAGAAAGCATTGTATCTGATCATTCAGAAACATACAACATTCTGGTAAAAAGAGAACTGGTTTCTGCTATTATAGCCATAATGTAATAAAGTTAAATAATAAGTCATAATAATTTGCATTTAATTTTCCCTTAGAATGATCTGAAATATCTAAGGAAGTCATCTAAGTACAGGGGTTTACAGGAAGTTTTATTTCTAAAAAGCTATATCTAAATGAAATTGACATGAAGTGATACATGCTACTGAACTTATACTTAAGTGGAACCTATTAGGAATCTTGTGCAAAGTGAAAAGGTCTTTTAAGGTACAAATATCATCTTCTAATGTTTTTATAATTCCACATTTAAAAAAATCTAGCGTAAACTGATGCATAAGTTAAGGAAAACAACTTTCCAAAGCAAGGAAGATAAAATGAGAGTGGCAAGATATAATCTAACTTGTTAAGCTGGGGTTTAGAGTAATTTCCTTTTTTTTTTTTTTGAGATGGAGTCTCACTGTTGTTAACCAGGCTGGAGTGCAATGGCGCCATCTCGGCTCACTGCAACCTCTGCCTCCCAGGTTCAAGCGATTCTCCTGCCTCAGCCTCCTGAGTAGCTGGGATTACAGGAATGCACCACCATGCCTGGCCAATTTTTGCATTTTTAATAGAGACAGGATTTCTCCATGTTGGTCAGGTTGGAGAAACTCTCAACCTTAAGCGATCTGCCCGCCTCGGCCTCCCAAAGTGCTAGGATTACAGGTGTGAGCCACTGCATCCAGCTAGAGTAATTTGTTTCAAGGACTAGAAGCATTTTAGAAATATCATGACATCTACAAAAAAAAAAAAAAAATAAAAAAAAAAAATAAAATAAAAAAAAAAAAAAAAAAAGAAATAGCACTTTTTGAGCCTAGATTATCCAGGTTACATTTAATGTGGTGGCATACTTCAAAGTTGTGCCATTAGGAAACAGCAGGCCAAATAAATGAGATATTGCTCGGTCAAAACTAGTTTTTCTAGTGTCCATGTAGCTAAGGTGAGCTTCTCTTTCCCTAGCATTGGAGGAGAAGTTGGTATGTAATTTGTTGGGAGTTTACGTGACATATAGTCCATCCCAAAGGTGGACATAAAAGTACATATCATTTATGGCAGTCAGGCTCCTCAATATTTCGGATAACTTAATACAAAAGCCCTAAAGCTGATGAATTCAAACTATTCAAGTTGGTAATTAGAAAAGATTGACCAAGTGTGGTGGCTCACTGCCTATAATCCTAGCACTTTGGGAGGCTGAGGTGGGTGGATTACTTGAGGTCAGGAGTTCAAGACTACCCTGGCCAACATATGAAACCCTGTTTCTATAAGTACAAAAATTAGCTTGGTGTCATGGCATATACCTGTAATTCCAGCTACTTGGGAGTCTGAGGCACAACAATCTCTTGAACCCTGGAGGTGGAGGTTGCAGTGAGCCGAGATCATGCCACTGCACTCCAGCCTGGATGACAGAGTGAGACTCCATCTCAAAACAAAACAAAGAAAAGAAAACACTTAAACGAGGTATGCGGCCAGGTGCGGTGGCTCACATCTGCAATCCCAGCACTTAGGGAGGCTGAGGTGGGTGGATCATGAGGTCAGGAGTTCAAGACCAGCCTGGCCAACATGGTGAAATCCTGTCTCTACTAAAAAAATAAAAAAAAAAATTAGCTAGGTGAGGTGGCAGGCGCCTGTAATCCCAGCTACTTGGGAGGCTGGGGCAGGAGAATTGCTTGAACCTGGGCGGCAGAGGTTGCAGTGAGCTGAGATTGTGCCTCTGCACTCTAGCCTGGGTGATAGAGTAAGACTGTCTCAAAAAAACAAAAACGAGGTATGGCATATTACATGAAAAACAATGCTATTAATGTGTGAAAATAAGCCATAATAAAACGTAAGCAATAGGCTGTTTTGTACTTTGTGGAGATTTATAAGAAGATACATATTTTACAGTTAGTGAAATTATGTTTTTGGGAGCTTGGGAAAAGGAAAGTGAATTCTTATTTCAGACACCTTTTAGGATAAATCCCCCTTTAAAAAGAAAAGACAGTTTGCATACCAATGAAAGACACATTTTCCTTATCCTCGTAAGGTATTGCTAATGTTAACATATCTGGTCTAGTCATTCAGGATAAATTTAATTATTTTTAAGCAGTGGATTCTTGTAAAATTATATATAGGCATTTAAGGCACCTCAGGACAGAGGAAAAAACTCAATATATTCTCTAATTTTGCTTTTCTACTAGAACTTCTTGATTTGTAAATTAATTACTTTGGAGGAGAATTAATGCATTATGTGGGTACGCCAGGCAAAACTTCTTTTTGCTATTTGTTTTGTAGGTACCAGAATATAGATTAATTCTCAGTAGGTGTAGTCATTTAAATAAAAACATTTTAAGCAAATTTGTTAATTTTCGCAGAACGGAATGATGGATGAAAGTAAGTCACAAGTGTATATACAGCAATAAGACAACAAGTAGATATGTTACATAATATGACATGAACTTGTTAAGATCATTAAATGTTTTTTTAAATTTTTTATTAAAAAGTTTTGGCTGGGTGTGATGGCTCACTTGAGCTTAGGAGTTTGAGACCAGCCTCAGCAACATGGTGAGACCTTGTACAAAAAGTACAAAAAAAAAAAAGACCTTGTACAAAAAGTACAAAAGTTTTTGCACAAAAAATACAAAAATTAGACGAGTGTGGTGGCGTGCACTTGTCATCCCAGCTTATTTGGGAGGCTGACGTCGGAGAACTGCTTGAACCTGGGAGGCAGAGGTTGCAGTGAGCTGTGATTGTACCACTGCAGTTTCACCCTTATTGTCAACACATCATTAACAACAGAATTTATTTCACATAAAATGTTTTAGTGTGAGGTGAGGTCTTGTACAATATATTGTGACATACACTATCTGACAAAACTTGTGCTGGGCAAAAAATGCAAAAGCAGAGAATTTTCTAGGCTGACAAATTCCATGGCCATAATCGTCTAGTCCAGTTGAAACACAGTGCAATTACCATCTATACCTTAGACTTACAATCTTAAATTCCTGTAAGTCTGTCTATTTGATTTCAATAACCATTAATTTCTAATTTCTTCACTATATTGCTATACATCACAAACAGATTCAACTGCTGGAATGATAAAGAATGAATGTGAGTGTGACCCACAAAATTAAAGGCTGAGAAAAATATAATAAATCCTTGAGGAATTTACCTATGATGTTGATTCAATCATGGCGTGATTGTTAATATGCTCTGAAATTTGAAGGTGAAAACTGAGTTGAGTCATTTTAAGCTGTGTTGGAAGACTTGTAGAACCACATTGTAAAATAACAATACTAACTATTGTTTGACTTGAAAATAAACATAAAATTTACCAATGATGTTAAGTATAAAATTGCTTATTATAGTCCTGAATTGTTTTAGAAAATTATAATGACCAAGGAGGAAAAATAGATAACTCTAGACCAGCAACTCATGGCAATAAGTCAAATAGACTTTGATTTCTTTGTTTAAAGCCAAAGAAATGACAGGCACTCTTCCAGTGTATGTATAGTTTGTAAGAAAGTCTGTTACATTTCTCTTTTAAAATGATGTGTTGAGCACACATTTATACAGAAATACAATAAACGATTACCTCCATTTCTATGAGCCATTTTTTACCAAGAATGTTTCCTTTTCTTAGAACCAAAGTTTGAGCAAACAGTTACGTCTGGCATATTGCGTAATGAGTCCTAACAGGCCCAGGGTTCTCTTAATCACATTCAAGTACCATTTGGAAGTACTTCATCTCTGACAAAGTTTAGTGTGCATGTGTGCACATGCATAAGTGTTTTCAACTTCAGAAAATGAACACTGAAGAGGGATACTGAATAACCCCAAGAGCTTATTAACCAGTGCTCCTTGTCATCTCCTTAAAGAAACACAGCAAGCTGAAGAGCTTCTGTAAGGATGAGTGCAGATAAAGATGTGGAGCATATTGTGTGTAAGAGGAACAGTATGCTTATTTGTCAGCTCCCAAACGACAGGCTGCTGCTCTGTACTACTGTTACTAAAAATATCATGCCTGGCGTGGTAGATGTGAAAAAAAATCTGTAGTCTGATTTGGAAAGAATTCAATGAGGTAAAAATGTAACTGGGATCTTTCCCCTTCTACTAGCTTTACAATTCCCCTGCTTTCCCTTAGAAATTTGTTCTTCCTCTTAGGTAGACTCAAAGCCGAGGGACTAATTTATTTAACCCCTTAACATGGTTTTCCACAGTCTGGTTACAGCAAATAAATACCAAGTAAACTCATCAGTAATTACAAATATAGAGAAAACAAATCAAGTAAATAGAAGGCATACTTTGGTTTTCTTGCATTCCTTAAGATGGCACACATTGTTTTAAAACACACTTTTTTGTGATAGTTCTATATTTCACTGTAATTTTTTCAAAATTATAGTGGTATTGTCAAGTTTAAAGATGGCAAAGAAGTTAAAAAATCTAGACATTACATCAGATTCTCTGATGGTTAAAATGAAACTTGCACGTCATACTCTTAATCTGGCTCAATATCATTGTTATCAGCAATTGTATGCCACAGCGGACAGCTTTCTAAATATCCTTCAGTTAATGGGTATTTATGTTTCATCTATGTCAAAGGACAAGCAGATAATCAGGTAAAATAAATTACACAAATATGCAAGAGCCTAAAATCAAAGTAGAGAAGCAGAAAAGTAGGGAAGACTTTTTTTTGCTTCATATTTACTTAACTTTAAAACTTCCCTCTCCTCTTTCCTTTTTCCTTTCTTCCTTTTCGTTCTCAATAATCATTTATTGAGCACCACCATGTACAAGGCAACAAGCTAGTTGGAGATTCAAGTAATCCTTATCCTTAAGAAGGTGCTGCAAAAGAGTTACTATACAAGGTGCTCAAAGTACACTTTAGAGAGAGACTTTACCAGAGAAGGAAAGGCTTTGAGGAGAAGGTACTGCTCCAGTCAAATTTAAAAGGCAAGTTAGAGTTAGATGGGAACCTACAGTCCCAGGAGAAGAAGAAAAACAGCAAATGCAAAGCCAAAGAGGGGTAACAGTCTGGGTCATTTGGTATAAATGGTGATTATGGTTTGTGCAAGGAAATAGTCAAAGATAAGGATGGAGAAATAGGCAGGGGCAGAATCTATAAAGATTCCAATCTGAAGGCAATGGTGAGTCGATGAAGGCTTTTAGTCATGGAAAGTGACATGATTAGATTTTCCCCCTGGAAATACTTTTCTGGCTCTAAGGACATCATTCTTGTGTGGGAATAAAAGGCTGGGCAACACTGGAAGCAGGGAGACCAATCAGGAGGCCAGTACAGCAATCCAGGCCAGTAAAGATAAGTCCCCATCCCCAGACTGGCAAAGCCAGTGGCTTTGTTACTTCCATGTGTGATCACTTCTGTGATTCTTTTGAATAAATTTCCTAAACTTTTCAATATTTACTCCTTCAAAATAAAATCTTATCCTGGATATGTGGGAAAATTTGCAGTGACACTACCAAAAAGTTGCTGTAGTGTTGCTGCTATCATTTGTCTCCTAGTCTCTCTCCATAAGAAACCAGGTGTTAAATGAAGATTCGGTGAGAAACTGGATGTGGAACATGAGAAAAAGGGAGGTATGAAAGATGGATGGAAGAATGGATGGACAGACAACATACCAATTCGATAAGTATTTATTAAGCTACAGATATTATTTTAGGTACCAGGTCCACTAATTTTTTTTTTTTTTTTAAATTCCAGGATCTCACTTGCATTCAGTTACTATATCTCCATATTCTCCTCTAGTCTATAACAATTCCTCAGTTTTTCGTCTTTTATGCATTACTTTGAAGCTTCTAAGAGTATTGATTATTTGTCTGAAGTTTTTTCATGATAGAAGTTATACATTTGTGGCAAGACTACTATAAGAATAATGTCTGCTTCTCAGTGCATCTTACCAAGAGTTCATGATGCTGATATATCTTATATACTGGTGCTATTTACCTTGACTATTTCGTTAAGTTGGTGTCTATCAGGTTTTCCCCATATAAAATTTTACCTTATCCTTTGTAAGTACCTTGCTCAAATTTCTACCTATTAATTTTTGTATCCTTTGAGGAATCTTTTCTGCAACACTTATTACCGTGTTATCTGCCTAATAGCACTTCTCTATTTCCCTCTTTTCTATTTACTAATTTATTTATTTATCACAATAGTATGAATTCACAGATATTTATTTTACTTTATGGGTTAAAAACCAGTATTATTTTCTTGTTCAAATTATTTTATCTTTGGTCATTAGGAGTAATTTTAGGCTGGCTCCTCTGGTTTTTGACATGTCCTCATCCACCTTTCTTTAAATGTTTCCTTACTTTTTGGCACACAATATTCAGTCTTGTTTTATATTTTCCATCCTTTGGGTCTGGAATCAAGCAATTAAGCACTTCTAGAAGCCCTAGTTTTTTATATTGGAAAACTGAGCTCAGAGACTAAGATCTGGCACTGTAATGCCACTGTTACAGGAGTGTCATTGCTATAAGCCAGGAAGAGAAGTATGTATGTATGTATGTATGTATGTATTTTTTGAGATGGAGTCTTGCTCTGTCACCCAGGCTGGAGTCCAGTAGCATGATTTTGGCTTACTGCAACCTCTGCCTCCTGGGTTCAAGCGATTCTCCGGCCTCAGCCTCCTGAGAAGCTGGGATTACAGGTGCCCGCCACCAATCCTGGCTAATTTTTATATTTTACAGGGTTTCATCATGTTGGTCGGGCTGGTCTTGAACTCCTGACCTCAGGTGATATAGCTGCCTCAGCCTCCCAAAGTGCTGGGATTATAGGTGTGAGCCACGGCGCCTGGCCTGAGGAGAGGATATTTTAAAGATAAGTTGGTCAGGCTTTCTGAGGTCATTCAAGGAAAGACTTAAAAAGTGTGAAGTAGGGAGCAATGCAAGGAATACTAGTGGTACTAGTATTACTGTACTAGACAGCACAGTGGTGCAAATCGCTGAAATAAGAACATGGTTGGCATGCAACAGCAAGATGACGAAGGTGGTTGCAGTTTGGTGGGCTGGGGGAAAGTGGTAGGGAATGAGTTCTGAGAGTAGACAGGAGCTTTGTAAGCCACAGTAAATAGTATGGATTTTAATGAGAAGACACTGAAGTGTTCTAAGCAGGGAAGCAGCATAATCAGATTTACTTTGTGATAAAGGATTACTTTGAATGGTATATGGCAAACAAAATGTGCGCAGACAAGTTAGGAGGCTACTGTGTCAGCCTTTGTGAGAAGCTGATGAGAGCAAGATATGATGGGGATTAGGGTCATGATTGTAGCAGCAGAGGTGGTGAGAAGTGGCTAGATTTGGGGGGGGTGTGTATTTATACAGAAATACTTCAAATATATAGAAAACTCAGAAAATAAAATTAATTGAAGCACTCATGTACTTATCACTAAACTTCATTGCCTTCTAACATTTGGTCATGCTTGCTTCAGAATAAAGGAATAGTGAAGATTACCGTATCTCTCCAGTACTCCATACCTCTCCAGAGGTAAGAATTGAAATAAATTTAACATTTATTTTTCTCATGGACTGTTTTGAATCACTATTTTATATATATACATATATATATATATATATGTATATATGTATATATATACACAAACATGCACAAAATGTATGTTATTTTATGTGTTTAAAATTTCATAAAAACGGAATGTGCATGTATTATTTTGTAACTTGTTTCATATTTGTGTCTCACAAAAATGCTATATTCAACATTCTTTTTTTTTTATTGCATTTTAGGTTTTGGGGTACATGTGAAGAACATGCAAGATTGTTGCATAGGTACACACATGGCAGTGTGATTTGCTGCCTTCCTCCCCATCACCTATATCTGGCATTTCTCCCAATGCTCTCTCTCCCCAACTCCCCACCCCCTGCTGTCCCTCCCCTATTTCCCCCCGACAGTCCCCAGTGTGTGATGCTCCCCTCCCTGTGTCCATGTGTTCTCACTGTTCAACAACAGCCTATGAGTGAGAACATGCGGTGTTTGATTTTCTGTTCTTGTGTCAGTTTGCTGAGAATGATGGTTTCCAGGCTCATCCATGTCCCTATAAAGGACAAGAACTCATCATTTCTGATGGCTGCATAATATTCCATGGTGTATATGTGCCACATTTTCTCTGTCGAGTCTATCATCGATGGGCATTTGGGTTGGCTCCAGGTCTTTGCTATTGTAAACAGTGCTGCAATGAACATTAGTGTGCATGTGTCCTTATAGTAGAACGATTTATAATCCTTTGGATATATACCCAGTAATGAGATTGCTGGGTCAAATGGAATTTCTATTTCTAGGTCCTTGAGGAATTGCCACACTGTCTTCCATAATGGTTGAACTAATTTACACTCCCACCAACAGTGTAAAAGTGTTCCTATTTCTCCACATCCTCTCCAGCATCTGTTGTCTCCAGATTTTTTAATGATTGCCATTCTAACTGGCGTGAGATGGTATCTCAATGTAGTTTTGATTTGCATTTCTCTAATGACCAGTGATGATGAGCATTTTTACATATGTTTGTTGGCCTCATGTCTGTCTTCTTTTGTAAAGTGTCTGTTCATATCCTTCACCCACTTTTGAATGGGCTCGTTTGTTTTTTTCTTATAAATCTGTTTTAGTTCTTTGTAGATACTGGGTATCAGCCCTTTGCCAGATGAGTAGACTGCAAAAATTTTTTTCCCATTCTGTTGGTTGCCGATTCACTCTAATCACTGTTTCTTTTGCTGTGCAGAAGCTGTGGAGTTTGATTAGGTCCCATTTGTCTATTTTGGCTTTTGTTGCCAATGCTTTTGGTGTTTTGGTCATGAAGTCCTTCCCTATGCCTATGTCCTGATGCTTTTGCCTAGATTTTCTTCTAGGGTTTTTATGGTGTTAGGTCTTATGTTTAAGTCTTTAATCCACCTGGAGTTAATTTTAGTGTAAGGTGTCAGGAAGGGGTCCAGTTTCTGCTTTCTGCACATGGCTAGCCAGTTTTCCCAACACTATCTGTTAAACAGGGAATCCTTTACCCATTGCTTGTTTTTGTCAGGTTACTCAAAGATCGGATGGTTGTAGATGTGTGGTGCTGCCTCCGAGGCCTCTGTTCTGTTCCATTGGTCTATATCTCTGTTTTGGTACCAGTACCATGCTGTTTTGATTACTGTAGCCTTGTAGTATAGTTTGAAGTCTGGTAGTGTGATGCCTCCAGCATTGTTCTTTTTGCTTAGAATTGACTTGGCTATGTGGGCTGTCTTTTGGTTTCATATGAAGTTTAAGGTGTTTTTTTCCAGTTCTGTGAAGAAGGTCATTGGTAGCTTGATGGGGATAGCATTGAATCTGTAAATTACTTTGGGCAGTATGGCTATTTTCACGATATTGATTCTTCCTAACCATGAACATGGAATGTTTCTCTATCTATTTGTATCCTCTCTTATTTCGTTGAGCAGCGGTTTGTAGTTCTCCTTGAAGAGGTCTGTTACGTTCCTTGTTAGTTGTATTCTGAAGTATTTTATTCTCTTTGCAGCAACTGTGAATGGCAGTTCGTTCTTGATTTGGCTCTCTTTAAGCCTGTTATTGATGTATAGGAATGCTTGTGATTTTTGAACACTGATTTTGTATCCTGAGACTTTGCTGAAGTTGCTTATCAGTTTCAGGAGATTTTGGGCTGAGATGATGGGGTCTTGTAGGTATACAATCATGTTGTCTGCAAATAGAGACAATTTGACTTCCTCCTTTCCTATTTGAATATCCTTTATTTCTTTTTCTTGCCTGATTGCTCTGGCTAGAACTTCCAGTACTATATTGAATAGGAGTGGTGAGAGAGGGCATCCTTGTCTACTGCCAGATTTCAAAGGGACTGCTTCCAGTTTTTGCCCATTCAGTATGATATTGGCTGTTGGTTTGTCATAAACAGCTTTTATTATTTTGAGATATGTTCCGTAAATATCTAGTTTATTGAGGGTTTTTAGCATAAAGGGCTGTTGAATTTTGTAAAAGGCCTTCTCTGCATCAATTGAGATAATCATGTGGTTTTTGTCTTTGGTTCTGTTTATGTGGTAAATTATGTTTATAGACTTGTGTATGTTGAACCAGCCTTGCATCCCCAGGATGAGGCCTACTTGGTCACGGTGGATAAGCTTTTTGATATGCTGTTGCAATTGGTTTGCCAGTATTTTACGGAAGATTTTTGCATCTATGTTCATCATGGATATTGGCGTGAAGTTTTCTTTTCTTGCTGAGTCTCTGCCGGTTTTTGGTATCAGGAAGATGTTGGTCTCATAAAATGATTTGGGAAGGATTCTCTCTTTTTGGATTGTTTGGAATAGTTTCAGAAGGAATGGTACCAGCTCCTCTTTGTATGTCTGGTAGAATTTAGCTGTGAACCCATCTGGACCTGGGCTTTTTTTAGGTGGTAGGCTCTTAATTGCTGCCTCAACTTCAGACTTTGTTATTGGTCTGTTCAGGGTTTCGACTTCTTCCTGGTTTAGGCTTGGGAGGATGCAAGTGTCCAGGAATTTATCCATTTCTTCCAGGTTTACTAGTTTATGTGCGTAGAGTTTTTTGTAATAATCTCTGATGATGGTTTGTATTTCTATGGAATCTGTGGTGACATCCCCTTTATCATTTTTTATTGCATCTACGTGATTATTCTCTCTTTTCTTTTTTATTAATCTGGCTAGTGGTCTATTTTGTTGATCTTTTTGAAAAACCAGCTCCTGAATTTATTGATGTTTTGAAGGGTTTTTTGTGTCTCTAGCTCCTTCAGCTCTGCTCTGTTCTTAATTATTTCTTCTCTTCTGCTAGGTTTTGAGTTTTTTTTGATCTTGCTCCTCTAGCTCTTTCAATTTTGACAATAGGGTGTCAATTTTAGATCTCTCCTTGCTTCTCATGTGGGCATTTACTGCTATATATTTTCCTCTAGAGACTGCTTTAAATGTGTCCCAGAGATTCTGGTATGTTGTGCCTTTGTTCTTGTTGGTTTCGAAGAACATCTTTATTTCTGCCTTCATTTCATTGCTTATCCAGTCAACATTCAAGAGCCAGTTGTTCAGTTTCCATGAAGCTGTGCGGTTCTGAGTTAGTTTCTGCATTCTGAGTTCTAACTTGATTGCACTGTGGTCTGAGAGGCTGTTTGTTATGATTTCTGTTCTTTTGCATTTGCTGAGGAGTGTTTTACTTCCAATTATGCGGTCAATTTTAGAGTAGGTGCGATGTGGTGCTGAGGAGAATGTATATTCTGTGGATTTGGGGTGGAGAGTTCTGTAAATGTCTATTAGGTTTGCCTAGTCCAGGTCTGAGTTCAAGTCCTGCATATCCTTGTTAATTTTCTGTCTGGTTGATCTGTCTAATATTGACAATGGGGTGTTAAAGTCTCCCACTACTATTGTGTGGGAGTCTAAGTCTCTTTGTAAGTCATTAGGAACTTGCCTTATGTATCTGGTGCTCCTGTATTGGGTGAGCATATATTTGGGATCATTAGCTGTTCTTGTTGCATTGATCTTTTACCATTATGTAATGTCCTTCTTTGTCTCTTTTGATCTTTGTTGGTTTAAAGTCTATTTTATCAGATACGAGAATTGCAATTCCTCCTTTTTTTTGCTCTCCATTTGCTTGGTAAATCTTCCTCCATCCCTTTATTTTGAGCCTTTGTGTATCCTTGCATGTGATATGGGTTTCCTGGATACAGCATACCAATGGGTTTTGGCTTTTTATCCAATTTGCCAGTCTGTGTCTTTTGATTGGGGCATTTAGCCCATTTACATTTAGGGTTAATATTGTTATGTGTGAATTTGATACTGCCATTTTGATGCTAGCTGGCTGTTTTGTCCATTAGTTGATGCAGTTTCTTCATTGTGTTGATGCTTCTTACCATTTGGTATGTTTTTGGAGTGTCTGGTACTGGTTGTTCCTTTCTATGTTTAGTGCCTCTTTCAGGAGCTCTTGTAAAGCAGGCCTGGTGGTGATGAAATCTCTGAGTACTTGCTTATTCACAAAGAATTTTATTTTTCCTTCACTTATGAAGCTTAGTTTGGCTGGATGGGAAATTCTGGGTTGAAAGTTCTTTTCTTTAAGGATGTTGAATACTGGTCCCCACTCTCTTCTGGCTTGTAGGGTTTCTGCTGAGAAGTCTGCTGTGAGTCTGATGGGCTTCCCTTTGTGGGTGACCCGACCTTTCTCTCTGGCTGCCCTTAGCAATTTCTCCTTCATTTCAACCCTGGTGAATCTGACGATTATGTGCCTTGAGGTTGCTCTTCTTGAAGAATACCTTTGTGTTCTCTGTATTTCCTGGACTTGAATATTGGCTTGCCTTGCTAGGTTGCGAAAGTTTTCCTGGATAATATCCTGAAGAGTATTTTCCAGCTTGGATTCATTCTCTCCATCATATTCAGGTATACCTATCAAATGTAGATTAGATCTTTTCACATAGTCCCACATTTCTTGGAGACTTTGTTCATTCCTTTTTACCCTTTTTTCTCTAATCTTGCCTTCTTGTTTTATTTCATTGAGCTGATCTTCGACCTCTGATATCCTTTCTTCTGCTTGGTCAATTCGGCTGTTGAAACTTGTGTATGCTCCCCGAAGTTCTCGTGTTTTTTTCAGCTCCATCAATTCACTTATATTCCTCTCTAAGTTGTTTATTCTCGTTAGCATTTCGCCACATCTTTTTTCAAGGTTCTTAGTTTCTTTGCACTGCGTTAGAACATGTTCTTTTAGCTCACAGAAGTTTCTTATTACCTACCTTCTGAAGCCTGATTCTGTCAATTTATCACACTCATTCTCCATCCAGCCTTGTTCCCTTGCTGGTGAGGAGTCGTGATCCCTTGTAGGAGGAGAGGCATTCTGGTTTCAGGTGTTTTCATCCTTTTTGCGCTAGTTTCTTCCCATCTTTGTGGATTTATCCACTTGTCATCTTTGTAGTTGTTGACTTTCAGATTGCGTCTCTGAGTGGACATCCAGTTTGTTGATGATGAAGTTATTTCTTTGTTTCTTAGTTTTCCTTCTAACAGTCTGGCTCCTCTGCTGTAGGACTGCTGAGGTCCACTCCAGGCCCTGCTTGCCTGGGGATCACCTGCAGCGGCTGCAGAACAGTAAGGGTTGCTGCCAGTTTCTTCTTCTGCTGTCTTTGTCCCAGAAGGATACCCACCAGATGTCTGTCTGAGCTCTCCTTTATGAGGTGACTCTTTGGATATACGGCGGTCAGGGAGCTGCTTGAAGAGACAGTCTATCCTTTATAGGAGCTCAAGTGCTGAGCTGTGAGCTCCATTGTTCATTCAGAGCTGCTGGGCAGGTACGTTTAAGTCTGCTGCAGCAGAACTCATAAATCCCCCCACCATTTTTTTTCCCCAGGTGCTCTGTCTCAGGGAGTTAGGGCTTTATTTATGAGTTTCTGTTGTGCTGCTGCCTTTTTTCAGGGCTGCCCTGCCCAGTGAGGAGGCAGCCTAGTCACTGTCTGCCTGCAGAGGCTTTGCTGAGCTGCTGTGGGCTCCGCCCAGCTGCCGTGTGAACTTCCCTGTAGTCCTGTTTATATGGGTGTAGTCAAAACTGCCTTGGCAATGGCAAACTACCTTCATGGTGGTGGACTGCCTTGGTAATGGTGGACGCCCCTCCTCCACAGAGCTGGACCATCCTGGGATCAGCTGTGCTTGCTGTGAAACTCTCAATCCAGAGCATTCCCGATCATTGTTTTTTTGTGGGGGTGGGACCAGCTGAGCCTGATCATCTGGCTCCCTGCGTCAGAGCCCCCCCCTTTTTTTTTAGTTGAATGGTCGACTCTCTCCCAGGTGTTCCTGTTGCCTGTTGAAAAGGTGCTGGGATCTGTGTGATTTCCTGTGCGGCGACCTACTGCGCCGGCTGAAACACAGGCACTCAGATTCGTGGCACTTTTTTGCCCGGGAATCTCCTGGCCTGGCTCCCTGTTTCAGTCCCCTTTTTAATCAGATGAATGGGTGACTCTGCCTTCCTGGAGCTCCAATCGCCAGCTAAAACGGCACCTGGACCCGTGTATTTTGTACGGCGAACTGCCGCGCCAGGGTGCTGGCAAAACAGCCACACTAGCCAAAACAGCCGTGCTGGTGACCTGTGGGGTACCTCCACTTGGGAATCTCCTGTTCTGTGGGCAATAAAAATCCGTCTGTAAATGTGGTGTCCACTCACCCTCCACCCTTTCACTCGGAGCTGCAATTCTGAGCTGCTCCTAATCAGCTATCTTGGATCCCTCCCTCCCTCCCAACATTCTTTTACTTTTTCTCTTATACATGTGCTGAAATTGTTCTAGAGTGCGTATCCACAAGTGGAATTTCCTGGTCAAAAAACATCCATGTTATCCATATTACAAGTTATTGCCAACTTTTTCTGAGAAGCAGTTGTAACAATTTATATACTCATCAGTATTGTATGAAAGTTCCTGTTTCCCTTAATTTCTTCACCAACTCACTTAACTGCCAGACTTATAAAATGTGCCAATTTGATGGGTATGACATGAGAGTTTTCATTTTAATTTGCACTGTCCTAGGCAGAGGCAACAGAAGTATCAAGGCCCTGAGGTGGGAGTTTGCTGGATGAATCCAAGAATAGTGAGGGGGCTAGCATATCTGAAGGAAAGTAAGTAGAGAGGAGATGAGGAAAGACAAAAAGAAGAGGGCAAAATTACGTAGGTCTTGTAAGTCACTATAAAGACTTTGGCTTTTCTACTGAGTGATTGAAAAGCTACTGCAGATCTTTTTTGGTAAGCAGACCAACATCAGCTGATAAATAATCATTAGCTATTACTATAATATTTTCTAGTTAGGTATAGTAAGGCTATAGTAAGTATAGTATAGTAAGTATACTATAGCAAGTACAATAAGACTGCTAAATATAGTGTATTAATTCAATAGTTATAGCTCATACTTAGGTACTTACAATGTACTAGATACTTTACATTGGTTAATCTTCTTGATAACCCTTTTACAGACGAGTAAACTGTAGTATAGATAAGTTAAGTAGTGCCCAAGGTTAGTTACAAGAATAGCAAGTTGTAGGTCTAAGGTCTTGAATCTGACAATCTTGCAGATTCTCTTGGCTATAGATATGGACAGTTTGATCTTGTTCTTTCCAGTTCTTATAATACTTGCTTCTTTCTCATTAGAGTGTTATTAAAATGGTTAGTATCTCTAGTAACAATGCAAAGTAGACCTGGACATTCTTACTCCTGACCTTAGTAGAAATATTTCCAAAATTTTATCATTAAGAAAAATATATTCTTTTTGTTTCTGATGGTGACCCTTTAGCAGGATAGAAACTTTTCTATGCTGTTCCCTAGAATTTTTTGTTTAAATTACTAAGAATGAGGGCTACATTTTATCAAGTACATTTCTACATTGTGATGTTGAATCATTCCTGTTTTTGTGAGAAACTTTAGTAGTGGCAATAGCAGTAGTATGTGTAAGTGTCTGTGTGAATAAACTGCCAAATTCCAGCTAACTATGTCTACTTAGGATTTTTTTTCTACCTGCAATAGTGAAACTGATCTACAATTTTCTTTTCCTGTATTGTCCCTATCTAGTTTTAATAATACTAGTTTTATTAAATTAGTTGAATAGATTTTTTTTCGTCAGTTTTCTTACATAGCTTTTACAAGAGAGATTACATGAAGTTGTAATAAAGATATCTAGATTTTGGACCTTTTTTATGGGAAAGATTTTTGATAGATCTGGCATATTGTAAAGGGTAGAGTTGACAGGACTTGTTAGACTGGAGGTGAGGAGTCAATGAGAAGATGACTTCTAGGTTAGTGGTTTATGTGGTTGGCATTTTTAGGTATTGAGACAGGGAACATTAGAGTAGGAGATGAGTGAAAAGGTAATTAATTAAGTTTTAGACATGTTTAAGTCCCTTTGGAATCATTAAATGGTGATATCCAAGTTGTTGTTGGGGTTTAGAAGACTGGGTATGCTAGTAACAGAGCCTTGCATCCGTGGTTCATTGATTCACCTTATTTCAATCATTCTAAAAATATTGAGTATCTATTCAATGTCAAACTCTGAGTATGCTGTTTTTTTTCCTCTTCCAGTTCAGCCTTTCTGAAAGAATGAAGCCATTTTTTCACCCTATATGGTATTAATGGCAACTAATAGTATTAATGGCAACACTAAAGTTTTGGTTCCCACTTCCTCTCTCAGATTTTTCAGAAAGTAGAGTTGGGAGAAGACACATGGTTGATGAGGATTGGAAGAAAGATTGTACATATTGTTTGAAATTAGTTTTTAAGTTGGAAAAGTGCTGGACATATTTAGAGGCTTGGTGCATGAAATAAATTAAGCCCTTCAAAGAACTTTAGGCTTTGTTCTTGGCTACTGCCACAGCCAGCTTTACAAATAGGTGCCAAGGCCAATTTCTATAGCGGACTTGTTAGAAAGTCATCATTTAAAATGCACTTATTAATTTGAGTTGAGGGAGGGTTTAGGATGTATATTGTACTTACTTCTCTAAGACTTAATGCTCTCATACATAAAATAAAAGTTTAGGACTTAGTGATTTCCTAGGTTCTTTCAGTCTTCAACATCTTATAGTCTATATGCAAAGATACTGAAAATGAGGCATTAAACACTGGAGCCTGAAGAATTGTCTTCTGTGGAGGTTAAGAAAAGGAATGCCCTTTCTACACATTTCAGTTAAATGCACGTCTGTCTAAAGGCTGGAGAAGGGAAAGGTGAATCATGAATAGAATACAGTGAACTAAACCTGGAAATGGAGGTGAACAGTTAGGGAGATCACAGGGAATAATGACAAAAGCCTGAATTTCACCATAGAAGGCATGTAAGAAACATGCTATCAGGAAGATATGCTGGCTGGAAGGAGAAACCAGAAATTATACATTTCTTACTCTTCAGGGCTCTGAGGAATTGGGTGGACAGTAGAATATGTAAAATAAAAACAAAAACAATTAAAAATACAACACTTTTTGTGGAAGAAAACCTCTGTGGAAGTGAACTGAGCAACAGCACAAGGACAACATGTCACATCCATCTAGGTCAGGCTGTACCTTCAGGCAAGACAATCAAGGACTCTGAAAACCTATGACTGCATCCCAGGTAGCCTGAGGGAAAGACCACTGTGACAGGGAAGAGAGATGGTTTTTACTGAGAATGAGTTAACCATGTACTAAAAAGAAAGTAGTTACTTTTCCTGAAGGCTTCAGTGTTCTAAAAAACCTCGAAATGTTTCTCCAGAGTCTAGAAAAAGCCTCACCACAACCCTTGAGAGCTATGCCACCGCACTGAGGCTGATTTCCATCACCAATCTGTACTCCCTTCCTTGGGGTGATATTCTACCAGCAACAAAGTTGGAAGAATAACTACCAAGCAAACCATATGCTTCTAGGAAATATTTCCATCAACATTATAAAAGTCATAAAGGTTCAGAGATGCTGACAGGGAATAAAGTTGCTTAAACGGCTCTAAGCATGTTCAAGAAATGCATCTTTTTAGTTTTATTTTCTAGCTACAGGAATTATTATTATGTAGTTATATTTACGTATTTATTTTTTTTGAGTATTTCTCCCTGCTCCTTTTCTCCCACAATTCCTTTCTTTTTACCTACACTCCACAGAGACCTAGTATAAATACAAGAAAAAGTCTTTACATTCAAATGATATGGTATACATAGAAGTGAAATTATAATTGATGTTTTAAAGATCATAGGTTAGAATTAGAAATCACTGACAGAAGTAATTTGTTGTAACAGTTGTATGAATATGTGTAAAAGATTTAGGGCCCAAGTTGCTGGGGGAAATATCACTTAAAAAAGTCAATATGACTAGGCTGGGTGTGGGGGCTCATGCCTGTAATCCCACACTTTGAGAAACTGAGGCAGGTGGATCACCTGAGGTCAGAAGTTTGAGGCCAGCATGACCAACATGGAGAAACCCTGTCTCTACTAGAAATACAAAATTAGCTGGGTGTGGTGGCACATGTCTGTAATCCCAGCTACTTGGGAGGCTGAGGCAGGAGAACTGCTTGAACCTGGGAGGTGGATGGTGCGGTGGGCTGAGATCGTGCCATTGCACTCCAGCCTGGGGAACAAGAGAGAAACTCTGTCTCAAAAAAAAAAAAAAGAGTCAACTTTATAGGGCCATATATAGCTGTTGCATCTTTAATCAGTTTTTCTTTATTCTCTATAACTAATCTGTGTCCAAATTTTGTTACCTGTTGGAAGGGACTTTTACGTGTCTCTTTCCTTCTCCACTTTTACTATGGTTTTCTGATTCTTTTATAAACTTGCACTGAAGATAACTGTATCCCTGACTCTTCTCTGCCTCCATGAATATATCCTATACATTTCTTCCACAGTTACGTTTATTAAATGCTGTTTTTTAGCATATCACCCAGAACCTACAGTGTTTCTCTATATCCTCTATGGCTTTCAAGGCATTCTGTAAGTCATCCCCATCTCAGTTATTTTTCCTAATACAAACTTTCTTCTCTCAGGCCAGTTTCTACACTGTTTCTAAGTATCCAACTGGCATTCATACCTCCTTGCTTTTACTTATGCTTTTCTCTATCAGGAAGATCTTCCTCTTTCAGTAGCCTTATACTAATGAACTTAATTATATCATACTTCAAAGTTTGGCCGAGTCCTAGCACTGTCCTCATTCTAGACCTAAATACCTTAACTTGCTGAGCTATAATCACAGATCATTCTGCACAATTCTACTTTATTTGATACAGATGAGGTCTTGCTATGTCCACCAGGCTGGTCTTGAACTCCTGGGCTCAAGTGATTCTTCCACTTTGGCCTCCCAAAGTGCTGTGGTTACAGGTGTGAGCCATTGCACCTGGCCTCTGCACAATTTTATTTCATATCTACTAGCCTTTTCTGACCTCTTATAAGCTCACTGAAGGTAGAAGAGACAGTTGGATATATAAGGAAAAAAAGACACCAATAATAGTCATAGTTTAGTGTTCATTAAAAAATCTGTAAGATCTTGGTTTACAGCCAGGTGTGGTGGCTCATGCCTGTAACCCCAGCACTTTGGGAGGCCAAGGCAGGCAGATCACCTGAGGTCAGGAGTTCAAGACCAGCCTGGCAAACATGGTCTTGAACTCCTGTCTCTACTAAAAATAACAAAAATTAGCCAGGCATGGTGGTGTGTGCCTGTAGTCCCAGTTACTCGGAAGGCTGAGGCAGAATAGCTTGAACCTGGGAGGTGGAGGTTGTAGTGAGCTGAGATCACACCACTGCACTCTAGCCTGGTTGACACAGTGAGATTCCATCTTAAAAAAAAAAAAGATCTTGGTTTACTGTGCTGTTAGAGAAACCTATTTAGATGTATAAAAGGAAGACTTAATAATGTTAACCACTACTGTGAGGGAACATAACTAAGAATCTGCTCATTGCAGAAAAAGGAAACAATTGGAGGATGTTCTAAAATTATCTTCAGCTGCTTATCTCTAGAAGGAACTGTAATCTACAATTGTAAAACATTCTGTTTTGCATATTCTTGTAAGAGCTCTTTTTTGGATATAGTCCAAACATAATTTTAAGTAATAGTTTTTAAGCTTTAATATGCTTTGTCTTCTAGAAAAGTTGTTTGGCACTAAACACTAAAAAGGCTTTCATGACTTGACACTAACTTATCTTCCAATTTTACTTTCTACTACCTGGCTCTTATGTTGCTTGCAAAAATGATTAATCATTTGTTAAACAAGTGAATCTCTGTTGCCACACACTCCAGAGAACGCTATAAAGAGAAGCAACCAAAATTGAGAGGCTTGTCCTTGTGACATTTTATTTGGCGTCCTATTTAAAACCTCTGCTGCTTTTCTCTGACCATAGTGATTACTAGTGATGCCATGTCTCCCCAGAATGGCAGCCATGTTGCCTTTTCAATTTATCTCAGTTTTGGCTGTCTGGAGGATGACTGCCTATCTCTTTCAGGTGACCCCAGATTATCTGAAGTGAATTTTACATAGGGCATGAAACTAATATACTGTATCTCAAATGTATTCTACACATTTTATAAAATTCTATCTAGTCCTTTCTCCCAATTTGGTAACAGAAATTTACCTTCTTTTACATAGCTTAAGCCTCTTCCCCTCCACCTTCCCCTCATCACACTTTGTGGTTCTATAGTCTACCTCCATTCCTCTGCTTCCTCTAAGAAGGGGATCATTCTTTAAGTTCTCTTAAGCGAATTATATGGAGCCCTAACATCACCCTTCCTAACATAGCCTCCACTTGCCCCTAGTTCTCTTACTCTCTCATGATATGTGTGTGTGTGTGTGTGTGTGTGTGTGTAAAACCAAAAGTTAAAACACAAGGACTGTCTGTTTTGCATTAGACTTGGCACTTGTATTCTCTCTCTTTCCATGTCTTACCCTATTTGACTGTAAGCTCCTTAAAAAGAGAAGGATATACCATTTTTATCTTTCTCTCTCTCTGCTCACTTTTCCACTTAGGGCTTGCACAGTCAGACACACACACACACACACACACACACACAGAGTGTTGGTCTGGATAAAATGAATAGCATATATATTTAAAAACCTGACAATAAAAGAAAATCTATCATATGCTTCCTTAACTCACTAAAAGTCCAAATTTGTTTGATTAAAAGAAATAAAGAACATCAACCTCAAATTCTGTTCTCCTATTTCACATTTGTTGGCAGTATAGAAACTACTGAAGTTGCTGAAAAGGCATCTTAAAGCAATATTTTTATATTCTATTCAACTCAACTATGACTAACATTTCAATAATATTAATATCTGCTTATGCAAAAGTTAGGAACAACCTGCCTCTATTATTAAGGCACCATAGACTTAATTGTATCTAAATGATTCAGGATAAAACGCATACCAAATTGTTTTGCTGAGATTAACTTACGTAGTTGAACAGTTATTGTGTACTATTAAACAGTTGGTACATTTCACATCTTTGGCATGTAAAAGCCAATTGGGTGTAGACTTATGTTGTTTAAATGATGCCAATGTGTACTTCTCACCTTCTTAAATATATCAAAATTCCTTAGGATGCCAAACAAAATCTATCCTCTGGGATTAAAATGTGCCAACAATTTGACGGTACATGGAAGCATTACTGGAAAAAATTAAAAGGAGGAAAAAAAAAAGCCTTTTTCCCTGTAACAGACTAAGGTCTCATAAGTGAAAATGAATTACAGCTCTGGAAATTATCTGATGAACTCTAAGCCTGCCAACCAAACTAGATAATTCAGTACAAACTTTACAATGATTGCTATATAGTTTTTTCAACTGTATAACCTCTGAGTATAAAACTGGCTTTCTTAAAGCTTCTCTTGGCAACTGTGTTTACTAATTTAAAGCTTCAGAGCAAAGCACGTCTATGAATTTAGAGAAAAAATTTCTCAATTTTCATTTTCAGGATTGGAGTAGTGGCAGTAATGCTTAACTGTAAAGGGGGACTCTATGAGTCAGTATTCAGGTAAACAGGTAAATACGTTCTGTACATCCGAAATGGAAAGGCTGTTGCCAATCATGGAAATTATGGATTTACTTGTGGTTTGACAAGCGTGTGCTTGCTTCTGCTAGAGAGAAGGAGGTTTAGTGTATAACAAACATAACCTAAGATATCTGTAGGTAAACATACGGCATATGAATATCATTACTTATTGGTATTTTAAACTTGGTCTTTCACAACTCATGCATTTTGGCCAGGCATGGTGGCTCACACCTGTAATCTCAGCACTTTTGAAGGTTGAGATGGGTGGATAATGAGGTCAAGAGATCAAAACCGTCCTGGCCACATGGTGAAACCCCATCTATACTAAAAATTTAAAAATTAGCTGGACGTGGTGGTGTGCACCTGTAATCCCAGCTACTTGGGAGGCTGAGGCAGGAGAATCACTTGAACCCAGGAGGCAGAGGTTGCAATGAGCTGAGATTGCACCACTGCTCTCTAGCCTGGTGACAGGGCGAAATTCTGTCTCAAAACAAACAAACAAAGAAGCTCATGCATTTCACACTTTTAAAATAATGGCAATATAGCATGAATCTTAACATGAGATTCTGTAAATTAATCATTATTACTAAAATAAAAATCCTAACTATAAAGAGTACTAGATTCTACTTTAAAGTTTTTCACTAACATCAACAAAAAAGATTTGAAGAATTATTCTGAACATATTCTGCATGTCAAGAAAACAAATTCCATAGCATGTCCACGATGGAAAAATCATACTTGAAACAGCCCAATACTGAACAGATCTCAAATAAAAAGTGCTACACAACACAGACCCACCGTGAGGAAAAAAATTCCTCTAATATCCCTAATAAATATCAATCTTACTTTGAAAATGAACATATAAGCAGACTTAGTAAAAGCTGCAATTTCATGTATTATAGTCATGTATACTTTCCAGAAATGATTAGTCTTAGGGAATTTTAATTGTGTAACTACACTTTTATTGGTTTTCTCTTTTTCAATAAAAATCTGTCTCATCCCAACATTCCCCTATTTGTCATGAAAATGTTGGTATATAAGATCAAAATAACTAGATTTAACTTTTAAAAGAAATTAGGGTAAAAAACATATAACATGAGATCTACACTCTCAGTGACTTTTTAATTACGCAGCATAGTATTGTGAACTACAGGTACAATGTTGTACACAGATCTCTAGAACTTGTGCAATTGTATGACTGAAACTTTACACTCATTGAACAGCAACTCCTCATTTTCCCTCCCCTCAGACTCTGGCTACCACTACTTTATTTTCTGCTTTGGTTAGTTTGACTCTTTTGGATACTCATATATGTAGAACCATGCAGTATTTGCCTTTCTGCGACTGGCTTATTTTATTTAGCATAATGTCCTCAAGATTCATCCATGCTACTGCATATGTTAGAATTTCCTTTTTTGGGGGGGGAGGGGGGACGAGGTCTCACTGTGTCACCCGAGTTACTGTATAGTAGCATGATCTCCGCTTTCTGTGACCTCGACCTCCCAGGCTCAGGCTCAAGTAATCCTCCCACCTCCGCCTTCTGAGTAGCTAAAACTACAGGCACATTCTACCATGCCTGGCAAACTTTTTTATTTTTTGTAAAGATGGGTTTTGCCATGTTGCCCAGGTTTGTCTCAAACTCACAGCCTCAAGCAATCCACCTGCCTCAGCCTCCGAAAGTGCTGGGATTATAGGTGTGGGCCACTATGCCTGGCTTTTTGTTTTTTATTTTCATTTATGTATTTATTTTGAGACAGGATCTCACCTTATTCCCCAGGCTGGTGTACAGTGGTGCAATCACAGGTCACTGCAGCCTCGAACTCCCAGGCCCAAGCAATCCTTCCACCTCAGCTTCCTGATAGTTGGGACTACAGGTATGCATCACCATGCCTGGTTAATTATTATTTTTCTATGTTTTGTAAAGACTGTATTATTTTTCTATGCTGTGTTGCCCAGAATGATCTCGAACTCCTGGCTCAAGCAATCTTCCCCTCTTAGCCTCCCAAAGTTCTGAGATAACAGGACTGAGCCACCGTGCCTGGCTGGATTTCCTTCTTTATTAAGACTGGATCACATTCCATTGTACATATATACCACATTTATCTGTTGATGGACATTCAGGTTCCTCTCACCTCTTGGCTATTGTGGTTAATGCAGTGTAAAATATCTCAAGATCCTAATTTCAGTTCTTTTGCATAAATAGCCAGAAGTGGGATGGCTGCATCATATGTAAATTCTATTTAATTTTTTGAGGAACCTCCACACTGTTTATACATTTTACATTTCCACCAATAATGACCATGGGTTACATCCTTGTCAATAGTTATTTTCTAGGAGTGAGAAAATAATCTTTTTTAATTTATTTATTGCATTTTAGGTTTTCGGGTACATGTGAAGAACATGCAAGATTGCTGCATAGGTACACACATGGCAGTGTGATTTGCTGCCTTCCTCTCCATCACCTATATCTGGCATTTCTCCTCATGCTATCTCTCCCCAACTCCCCACCCCCTGCTGTTCCTCCCCTATTGCCCTCGACAGACCCCAGTGTGTGATGCTCCCCTCCCTGTGTCCATGTGTTCTCCATGATAATCTTATTATGATTTTGATTTGCATTTCCTCCCTGATTTTGTAATTCTGAGCAGTTTTTCATATACATTTTGGCCATCTGTATGTCTTCTTTGAAGAAATGTCTATTCAAGTCCTTTGCCCATTTTTGAATTGGGTTATCTGTTTGTTGCTATTCACTTTTAGGAGTTCTCTATATATTTTGGATGTCAATTCCTTATCAAATATATGATTTACAGATTTGCAAGTATTTTCTCCCAGTCTTCAGGCCACGTTTCCACTTTGTTAATTGCTTCCTTTGTGGTGCAGGAACTTTCATTTTTTAATAGTCCTACATGTTTACTTTTGCTTTTGTTACCTGTGCTTTTCATGTCATATCCAAGATCAATGTTATAAAGCCTTTCTTTTATAGTTTCTTCTAGGAGTTTTAAACAGTTTCAGGTCTTAGGGTTAAATCTTTAATTCATTTTCTTTTTTTTTTTTTTGGCCAGTGGGTATCCAGTTTTCCCAACACCATTTGTTGAAAAGACTATCCTTTCCTCATTGTGCATTCTTGGCAACTTTGTCAAAAATCAGTTGACCATACAAATGTGCATTTATTTCTGGGCTGTGCTTTCTTTCCTATTGGTCTATATGTATGTCTTTATGTTAACATCATACTGTTTTGTTTACTGTAGCTTTGTAATGTTTCAAAATCAGAACATATGAGGACTCCAGCTTTGCTCTTCTTTCTCATGATTATATTGGCTATTTTAGGTCCTTTGTGATTTCATATCAATTTTAGATTTTTCTATTTCTGTAAAATATACCACTGGGATTCCCATAGGGACTGCATTGAACGTGTAGACTGTTTTGGGTACTATGAACATTTTAACAATATTAAGTCTTCCAACCTAGGAATACAGTATTTCTTTTCATTTATTTATGTTTGCCTTAATTTCTTGCAGCAGTGTTTTACAGTTTTCAGTGTAAAAGTCTTTTATCTTCTTGGTTAAGTTTTTTCCTATTTTATTCATGTTTATGCCTCATAAATGAAATTATTTTCTTGATTTTCCTTTTGACTGTTTAGTGTATAGAAACACAACTAAGTTTTCCATGTTGTCTTTTTAATCCAGCAACTTCGCTGAATTCATTTATTGATCCTAACAGTTTTTTAAATGGAATCTTTAGGGTTTTCCACATATAAAGTACCACCAGAAACAGAGAGCATTTTGCTTCTTCCTTTCTGATATGGATGCCTTTAATATCTTTCTATTGCCTGGTTGTTCTGGCTAGGGCTTCCAGTACTATGTTCAATAGAAGTGGCAAGAATGGGCATCCTTGCCTTGCTCCTGATCTTAGAGGAAAAGCTTTCAGTTTTTCACCATATAGTATGTTGGTTGTGGGCTTTTCATACGTGGTCTTTATTATGCTGCTATAATTTCTTTTTATGCCTAGGTTCTGTTTTTATCATGAAGTTGTGATGACTTTTGTCAAATGCTTTTTTTGGGGCATATATTGAGATGATCATGTGCTTTTTTCGTCCCTCAATCTGTTAATGTGGTGTATCAAATTGAATAATGTTCTTATGTTGAGCCATCCTTGCATCCCAGGGATAAATTCCATTTGTTCATGATATATGAGTCTTTTGTTGTGTTGTTGAATTTGATTTGCTAGGTTTTTTGTTGAAGATTTTTGCATCTGTATTGACCAGATATAGTGGCCTATAGTTTTCTTTTCTTGTGGTGTCTTTATCTGGCTTTGCTACTAGAGTAATGTTGGCCTCATACAGTGAATCTGGATGTGTTCTCTCCTCTTCAATTTTTTTGGAAGAGTTTGAGAAGAAATGGCATTAATTCTTTTTTAAACATTTGGTAGAATTCACCAGTGAAGCCATCTGGTTCTGGGATTGTCTCTGTTGGAAGGTCTTTGATTACTGCTTCAATATCCTTATTAGTTACATTGCTGTTTAGATTTTAAAATTCTTCATTATTCACCATTCACAGTCCTGGTAGGCTATATGATTCTAGGAATTTATCCATCTTTTTCCACATGATCCAATTTGTTGACTTATAATTGTTCACAGCAGTCTCTTTTAATCCTTTTTACTTCTGCACTGTCAGCTGTAATGTCTCCTCTTTTCTTTCTTTATTATTTTTTTGAGATGAAGTCTTGTTCTGTCACCCAGGCAGGAGTGTGTGATCTCAGCTCAATGCAACCTCTGCCTCCCAGGTTTTAGTGATTTTCTCTCCTCAGCCTCGAGTAGCTGGGATTACAGGTGTACGCCACCACACTGGGCTAAATTTTTATATTTTTAGTAGAGGCGAGGTTTCACTATGTTGGCCAGGCTGGTCTCAAGCTGCTGATCTCAAGGGATCCACCCATGTCGGCCTCTCAAAGTGCTGGGATTACAGAAATGAGCCACTGTGCCCAGCCTCCTCTTTCATTTCTAATTCTATTTGAGTCTTCTCTTTTTCTCCTAGTCTTGCTAAAGGTTTGTTAATTTTGTTGATGTTTTTCAAAAACCAACTCTTAGTTTGGTTGATTTTTTTTAACAGTTTTCTTATTCTCTATTCTGCTCTAATCTTTTTTTCCCCCTTCTTTCTACTAAATTTGGGCTTAGTTTATTCTTTTTCTAGTTGTTGAAGTGTAGAGTTAGGTTGTTTGAGATCTTTCTTTTTTAATGTAGGTGTCTGTTGCTATAAACTTGCCTCCTAGTACTGCTTTTGCTCTATTCCCTATGTTTTGGTATGTTTTGCTTTTGTTTTCATTTGTCAAGATATTTCCTAATTTTCCTTTTGATTTCTTCTTTGACCCACAGGTTAAGAGTGTATTGTTTAATATTTACATAGTTGTAAATGTTCCAGTTTTCCTCCTACTATTACAGTTTTATTCCACTGATATCAGAAAAGTTAACTAGGTATAATTTCAATCTTCTTAAATTTGGTAAAACTTATTTTGTGACCTACCATGTAATCTATTCTGAAGAATGTCCTATGTGTGCATGAGAATAATGTATATTCTGCAGTGGTTGGGTATGGTGTTTTGTA
>NW_016107510.1:3657546-3659742 GCF_001604975.1 Cebus imitator | reverse complement strand
AGAGAGATCTTTACAGACTATGCACACACACACACACACACACACACACACACACACACACACACATACCTGCTTAATGGTGTCCCTTAATTCCCCCAGGCTTTCTTTGCTTTTTTTTTTCTTTTTGCTTCTCTGACTGGATAATTTCAATGACCTGTCTTCAAGTTTGTTGATTCTTTCTTCAGCCCGATCAAGTCTGCTGTAGAAACTTCTAAGGAATTTTTCAGTTCAGTTATTACACTCTTCAGCTCCAAAATTTGTTTGGTTCTTTTATATTTTCTATTTGTTCATGGATAGTTTCTTTGAGTTTGATTAACACATTTATGATGGTTACCTCAAATTATTTGTCAGGTAATTCACACACCTGTTTTTTTTTAGGGTTTGTTTCTGGAAATCTATTTTCCTCCTTTGATTGGACTGTTTCCCTGTTTCTTCATGTTCCTTATAACTTTGTGTTGGTATCCATACATTTGACAAAGTAATTACCTCTCTCAGTTTTTTTAGACTGGCTTCGTACAGAGAAAGCTTTTCCCCCAATCAGCCTGGCTAGAGGTTCTGGGAGTCTTTCAAGCTTTTTCTCTGGATGTGACACTTCTCTAAACTTGTGTGTTTAGATTCTTGGATTTGCTGGTTTCTTTTTTTTTCAGGAGCTTGTATCTCTTGCTCCCTCTTATTCCTTTGATGTACTGAAGGTCCTCTAAAGCAGCAGGACATTGCCCAGCTGTTTTTTGTTCTCAGTGACTCCCAGGCATCTAGAATATGCTGGCTCCTGTCAGTGTCCCATGTCAGGCTACAAGGAAGTCAGCCCCTTGGGCAGCCCCCTAAGATGCTAGAATGTTGAACACATGCTCCATTCTTCTCCTTCTCCTTGAGGAAGAGCTAACCAAGTTGTATTTTCCTGTGTCTGCTATATTGCAGTTTCTGGAGCCAAGCTGTTGTTCTCAGTGCCCTCACACATGTAGAGTATGCCAGGTCATGTCAGTGCTCTGAGAGAGATGACACAGAAGCCAGTCCCTTGGGAGGCTCCCCTCAGAAATCAGAATGTTGGATATCTATGGTACAGTCTTCTCTGTCCATGGAGAAGCTTAGAACTGAGAGTTTCCTTTTGAATGATATTCCCTCCAAATTCATGTTAAAACTTAATTTCCAATACAACAATATTAAGAAGTGTGGCCTCTGGGAGGTGATAAGAGTCATAAGAGTAAAGGGTTTGCCTTTACAAATGGAGTTTGAGGTTGAAGGGAGTGTGTTCTTGCTTTTCTGTTCCTTGCACCATGTGAGGATGCCCAGACAGGCCTTCACCAGACACTGAACCTTTGGTGCCTTGATCTCGGAGTTCCCAGCCACCAGGATTGTGAGAAATAAATGTCTATTGTTTTAAAATTACCCAGTCTGTGGTATTTTGTTATAGTAGCACAAATGGACTAAAACACTTTCTAATTGACTGGCAGAATGCAAGGACAATGATGAGAGAGAGTGCAATGAATTTTCCTGTTGGCTTAGAGTGGCAAATTTTGCACTTGCCTGGTGTGTGGGTGTCTCTTAACTGGTTTCTGGATTTCTCACAAAGGGACCTGGTCTATGTATTGTTGTTGAATTGGTATTTCCACAGAAGGAAATAATGTCTGAGGATTCCTATTCTACAATCTTGCTGATGTCACTACTGGACTTTCCTTAAGCTGGCTTCCTATACAATCTCACTGATTAATAACCACTAAACTATATGAAGAAGGATATGCCTCAGCCAAACAAATGGTGCTGTAGTCAAAGAAGCTGAAGATACACGCTCTTTCTGTCATTAACCTGTACTGTGACTGTGGTAAGTCACCACTTTTTTGAGTCTCAGTTATATGTAGACAAGATAGAAGAGAACAAGCATTTTTGGAAAAAGCTCTTATTCAAGCTGTGACACTCATAACCAATTTTATAATTAATAGGCAAACTGGTTGTTTGATGAAAGTGGCTGGGTGTATAAGGATGGCAGTTTCTGGAGTGTAGTAGTAAATGGGTTCATTCATTAAACAGCTGAAGCAGTTATGCATATAGAAAGCCCCAAAGCTTTCCCACTAAACAGATTACCACGATAACCAAACAAAAGTGGGGTAGAAGAGTGTAACAATAAAAACTTTTTTTGGCCGGGCACGGTGGCTCAAGCCTGTAATCCCAGCACTTTGGGAGGCCGAGGCAGGTGGATCA
>NW_016107510.1:3618783-3657226 GCF_001604975.1 Cebus imitator | reverse complement strand
CGTGCCTGTAATCCCAGCTACTCAGGAGGCTGAGGCAGGAGAATTGCCTGAACCCAGGAGGCGGAGGTTGCGGTGAGCCGAGATCGCGCCATTGCACTCCAGCCTGGGTAACATTAGTGAAACTCCGTCTCAAAAAAAAAAAAATAATAATAACAATAAAAACTTTTTTTTGAGAACTAAAGTTTGATTTCCAGTATGTCAGTATTGGTATCTGTTATTATTTTTATTACACATTATGCCACTAGAGACTTTATATTTTCATTCCCCAAATGATTATTTACCTATTATTTCATTTTATTTTTGTATCATCCCCATGAGGTAGAGCCTGAGGAAATGGGCCCATATATATTTTTATTGCTAAGTTAGTACATAGATACTAATTGCAGAAACAATCTGTTCAGACCACAGAGCTTTGGTACTGATTGTTATTATGGTTTAGTACAGCCATTATAACTTACAGTAGACATCCTATATCATAAAACATTTTGAAATATACTATATGTATAACTTTCTTAGCCCTCATAAATGAACAAGAACATTTTAAAATGAGCTGCAATTAAAACATTCTGTTTTACTAGTTTAAAACATTTCTTTTGGATTTTTCTTTGAAATTTGGAAGAGAATGACAGCCAGGAATACCACACAATTTTCTCCTCTAGCTAATAAGACTATTCTGTGCATTAATATATATAAATTTATTCTATAATTTCTTTCTATTATGAAACAATTCAAATAGAAAGCTCAATGTGCCTTCCTAAGATTCATGGTGTAATTTATCATGAGGTAAGGATATCATACTGTACCCTTTCAATCTAACTTTAATTTTGGTTTCCAAACAATATATATCTCTTTCAAGGTTAAAAGCACTGAAAGTACACATGAACACTAAGGAAAATTTTAAAATTTCCTGAAATGCATTAGCCATCCTATTTATATAACAAATATCTTGTTTGTTTATGATGATCTACATCATTAATCCAGATAAATAAATGGTGAAGTGAAGGGAGCTGGGTTTGCTGTGTTGTCCATTGCCCAGCAACCAACGGTTACAAGTGTTTTGCAGCAGAGCACTGCTGCAAAGACTCACGAGCTTTTGCAGCATATGCTACTTTCTATATCTATATTGATCCAGGCAGAAAAGTCTAAGAACTCACACTTACTAATGGTTAGCTGGGCAAGTTTGAGGTGTTTACTTTTTAAAAATGTTACTTCACTAAAATATTAATGTTTGTCACAATTAGGGTAGTAGGTACACAGAGGCTAATAAGCATAAATGTCTACCAAGTTAATTCTATGCTTTTAGTCTGTAAAGGCCATTTTTATGAACTTGGAAAAAATTATAACAGTAATATATGCTTATAATAGATTATAATGTAAAATAATATATGTATAAAAGAAAAACTAAAACTAAAAATGTTCTTCCTATTAATTCCCTAGTTCCATCTTCTAAGTTAACAACCCTTTAACAGATTACATGTTCTTCTTTATTATTGAAAGCATTTCTCAGAATGAATTGTAAAGTAACTATAGATGTGATCACAGCAAAAAAAACTTCCTTGAAACAAATTTTATAAATGGCATAAAAACATGTAATATGAGAAAAATGATAAAATCAAATTTTTTCTATCAACCTAGTATATCATTACTAATGATAAAAATCAAGTATCTTTTAAAACCTATAATCATCTTTATTCTATTGTTGGAGGTTATTTCTCTTATATGTTTTACTTATATGCTTTTTGGGGAAATAATATCATGGCAATATTTCATGCTTGATATAAATAGTAACAGGCACTTTATTTTTGAGATAGATGAGCCTCTTTAAGTTGAAAAACATACTTGTAGGCATATGCATAAGATGCTGCTTAGCATCTCAGCCAACAACTCTGTTATTCAGTAGATGTGCACTTAGAGTACCTATTCTGAATGCTTGATGCTATGCAGTGTTTGTGCCACAAATACGCTGAAGATACATGCTCTTTCGTTGTCAACCTGTCCCATGACTGTGGTAAGTCACTACCTTTTAGAGTCTCAGTTTCTTCATTATTCAATAATTCCTAATTATTCAAGCAGTTATTATGTGAAACAATAATAACAGATAATGGGCATATTTCCTGCCTTTACCATCAGAGCTTACTTGTCTTTGATATTCTTTAGCGGATACAGTGAAAAGTCTGAAGACAAGATAGATACATTTACTATGTTGACTGACATTAATAAATGTTTGGGAGGGAGGGACTTATGTCCAAGAGTAAGTGAATACAGCAGCTTCTGTGGCGAGGCCCTCTGAGCAATTTGGAATAATTTACGAAGGAAATGTCGTTTGGACATTCAATAAAAGTGGTACCCTTATCTTCTATTATTTAAGAAGAAGTGCTGCATTATACTTCTCCTAAGTCCTCCTTCTCCATAAACTAGCTAGACTGAGCCAATAAATCAACCTTTCAAATTTTTCTATGTACAAAAAGTAATTAATATCTACTCTCCTTTCATAATCAAAAACATTTTTAGTTAGCAGTTATTATGTGAAGCAATACAACGAATGATACAGCTTTCCTCATTAGTCTCCCAAACAAAAACTCTAAATGTGTTCCCTTTAAAGTTAAAAAAAACACTGTAAAAACAAAGTTCTTTTTCCTCTGAGCCCAAAGCTGAAGACGATGATACTGTCCACAGATACTGATGTTTCTTATGGCCATATTCACAGAGATTATTATAAAATTATGAAATTTGAGCTACTTATTCTTGGTCTTTTATTATAAAACATATTTCATTTTGAAAATGAGACAAGGCTAAGTGTTAAAAGATAGAGTTGAAGCTTAGGCAGTTCAAGAACTATTTCCTACTCAGAAACAGTTCATTATAAATTATGTTTCTGTTTATTATAGAAAAACAGTATTAACATGCAAACCAACACATCAATCAACTCATATCATATAATCCAGTGGTTCCCAAAGTGTATTTTTTGGAACACTGATTCTATATGATAGTATTTACATAAAAGAAGTTTCTATAATCAAATAATTGTGAAAAATGCCAGGCTAAATAAGGTAATATGGTGTTTTTTTCCCAATTAGGATTCCCTTTTTTTTTTTTTTTTTTTTTTTTTTCCCTTTTTTCCCAGGCTTGAGTGCTATTTTTTTTTTTTTTTTTTCCGCAACCTCCTTTTTTTTTTTTTTTTTGGCCACCTGCCCCTTCATTGGGATTTCTATGTTACTTTACAAATTTTAAGTAGAGAACATATTATGCTGAGTTTCCTCAGCATATTTGACCAGAGAATTCTTTGTTGATTTGGAGCATCTGACAGAATTACCGTTACACAGCATGCATTTGGAACATGCTGGCATATCCTCTCCTGTAAGATCAGTTCCCAAAAATCAAAAATGATCCCTATATTCCTTACAGTCTCCCTTTTCACGTGTTCCCCTGTATCCTGTCCCCTTCACTTCTTCCTTTTTAAACTGCTATAATAAAGTTCCCTGGTCTCCTTTCCTCCACCCTCTTCTGTACCTTGTCTAACAGTGAACTTCCCCAAATTTCTATTTCCCACAGGTCACTCTGATGAAAAGCCTTTCTACTGTGTGTGTGTGTGTGTGTGTGTGTGTGTGTGTGTGTGTGTGTGATCTGCTTTTTCAGTGCAAGTCTAATTATTTGCTCTTTTTTCAGTTCTCCAATAAGAATCTTTTGGAGGCAGACTGTCAGGGTTTGAATCCTGCATGTGTCCTTTACCACAGAGTGATCTTGGGTATTAGTTACTTCAGCTGTAATATGGGGATAATGATGGCATATACATTAAGGTCTTTTGAGGATTAATTTGTTAATACATGTAAAGTGCCTAGAACGACGTCTGGCATAACACGTTAGCTGTTATTTCATGGTAGGTAGATTGGGTCTATCTAGCAGGTGGGCCCAGCTTCATTGACATCAGACAGAACCCCGTGCTTCGAAGGGTCCTGTGTTTGGGGTTTAATGTTCTGTGTTTGCTGTCTAGAAATTCCTAATGATTTCATTATTGAATTTATGTTCTGTGAGTGAAGTTTGTGGGGACAATGAAGTATGTGTGGACCTGAGGGAGTGTGTGGGGTGCTGGCTACTATGCAGTCCTGTCCTCTGGCCTGTAGGTTGGGTAGTTCACACTTGCTCTGCCATACTCTAGGGCTTCAGCCCTCAAGGCCTCCCAGTCTCCTCTCTCCTTCCTCAGTGACTAGTGACTGCTATTGCTTTCTGCTTAGTTCAGGGCCTGGGTAAGGGTATAAAAAGGGTTAGGGTTGACTCATGGCATCTTAAGGTGGGACATGGAGGCAGCTGTCCTGACCCGAACTGGCAGTGCCTCAGGATGTTTGGTGGGTGACTGGGCAGGGAAAAGCTTCTTGTCCACCTCCCATCCAGGTACCTACCACATTTCAGCATGCAGGCTACAACAGCCATCCAGAGAGGCCTGTGGGAGGGTGATGCCTGGCTCAACTTCCCCCTTCTGGTGACCACAGCCCATCAGCTCAGTGGCTGACAAGAGCAAAAACCTGATACTTAATGGGCTGCTGTGTCCCAAATTGTGGGGTAAGACACCCCATACCTATGTCTTGTGAAGTCTGTGCTAAGTATCCCTGTGCCTCAAGAAGTATGACCTTAATTAGCAAATAAATACAGCAGTACAGGTGGAGAAAGGGAGAAAGGGGGAGAGAGAGGGAGAGAGTGACAGAGAGAGAGGTAGACACCTTTGGAGAAAAGGAAAAGGTTCATATTTTAGTACTTTTAATGGCAAGTTTTCTGGTCTTCTGAACCACAGGACTCACATTTTCATTTTCATTGGGCCCTGCAAATTATGTAGTCATTCTGCCTGCAAGGCTTACTTTCTTCCACAGAAGGTTTTTACAACTTTTACTAGGTATTTTCTCTGAGAAGTCACAGATGATTGGTTATTAGACTATCTGAATATAGACAATGGCAATTGTAAACATCATATATAAATTTTAAAATGTATAATTAAAAGAACTCATACTAGCTCAAAATTTCCAAGATTACCATTCTCTTTATTCCACACAGTGGAAATCAAGTACTGCCTCCTTCTTCCTGAACTCTCAAGTATTAATCATTTGTGTTTTTGACAAAAGAATGAACAGTGAAAACAGACAATAACAACAAAAATGATACATTGAGAGTTTTCTGTGGGAAGTTTTCTCTTACTTCCAATGGCCAGGTTGGATAGATGTGCTTTTATCTGAGGAATATTGCAATTATTTAATATTTGACATATTATATATGTTATGTATGTTTATCTAATAATGATATAAATTACCATTAAGTTATAATTTTTCACCCAAAATATCGATCAGTATTTTCCACAACAAATATTGTGGAAGCTGCTGGCCACAGGGCTGTCTATCAGGCTGCTGTGGGTACATAATAAAAGTGGGGAAGGCAATGGAGAGGGCTACAGCATCAGTCAGGGAGTAAGCAGTAAAGCTGATCTCATTAGCATTACAACAGGTCATAAGTTATTGCCAATTATTTAAGTTATAAAGACGGTAAGATCAAGCCTGAAAAGCATACAAAAACAAAATAAATGTATCATGAAGTCTATGAATTATACACATTTTCAGTTGGTAATGTTTTGGTTTTTTCATTTCAATATCATTTTCAATTGAACCACTTTATCTGAGAAATGATTTGCTCATTTATATTTTCTGATTGATTAATGTCCCCAGGGTCCTGCCAAATTTGAATCTACTACCCCCAAAATTCCCCATGACAAGACCTGCCACTGCTTCAGAAGTGTGCTGAATGAAAGGAGGCAAATCCAGATTCCAGCTGAGCAGTCAGGAAGCATCATCATGGGTTGAATGGAAAATCAGGAGTTGAATACACAGTTTTAGAAAACACATTAAAACAAACAAACAAAAAAAACCAAGATAGTTAAAAATTCTAACAAACCAAAATTAGTGTTGTGATACAGTACTAATGATATTTGTAGTTAGAACCTATGTTATAGTTCATGATCTTATAATTTTCTATTTCTTTTAATGGCAACAGGTTAATATCCACAAGGAAAATCATGCATACCAAAATCAAAAGGAACCTATTGGCATAAGGCATCTTGGCATCACACTAGTTTTACGCACGCTGACATGTCAAAAGCCTTGAAACAGAAACTTCAGAACCTCCTCATGAATGCTGAAGGCAGCTCATTGACTTCATACTAGCTCAAAAGTACATCTTTCCAGGGATGGCATTCAACCACACAATCAACAAAACTGGCAAACAAAGCTTGAATATGTACTTGGCAGTTGAAGTCTTAAAGCAGAACAACATATAAGGCAGCTTCCAAAGCTGCCAAGTTTCAAATAAGAATCCAAGACTCTAAATACAAAATAGGGAGTAAGGCACATTTTGAATAGCAATTTTGACTGATGGGGCAGAGTGAGCAAATTGAGCTATAGCCCCATTCCTGTATCATGATCACAAACTCCCCTGGCCTGTCTTCTTAGGCTGGGCAAGAGAGCAAAGGGAACATGATTTCATTCCATCTGGTACTTGGCACTTATCTTCCTTTTGCTTTATCTTGCAGTGCGAATATGCTCATGCCCTGGTGTCCTCTCCAATTTTTCTTCCTAGCTATGCTGTTCATGTTTCTTAAGAGCAAGGATTGTGCACAGTATGTCACACTTAGTACCACTCACTGGTGGACATTTAAGAAGGATAATTTAAACGTTTGGTTGGGATAACTTCAATTGATTACTTAGTACTCCTCTCAGTTAAGGCATAAGTTTCAGTGAGTTCAAATTCTACCAGAAAACTTAAAAGGTTGCAAAGTTTTACTATTCCTTACCAACTACTCCTTTGCTAAGCAACTGAGAGACTTTTATTCCCTTTATCTATTTTTTGGGGCCTTACTATAGTATAAGGGTGCTGGAATGCATACCTGCATCAGCGGGTTACCACTTCAGTACAATTCAAGCAAAACAATTTGAAAAAGTGCCAAACTATCTAGGGATTGGGCAGACAATAGTGACCCTTCATGATTCCATGAATAATGTAAACAGGGAACATATTGCCGAGGTCAAAGGAAAGTTAAAGTAATTGCCTAGAAAGAAAAAGAGGTGTAAGATTTTAGGAGGACAAACAGCATTTGAAATGGAGATCATATTGTTTACATAATAAGTTCCGAGTTTTCGTTTTTCCAGTGCCAAGACTGTGTTAATTACAATTATTTATCTTAAAGGTATCTGCAGTCACAGAACTGTGGTGAAAATCTGTGCCTAACTCTTCCCGTCTGCTTGAATAAAAATAGATGATGTAGTAGTCACTATAACTTCCCTTCATCAAAAGTATGTCAGAACTTTTAACACAAAAAACACTCGGAAAAAACAGGTGGGGCACGGTGGCTCATGCCTGTAACCCCAGCACTCTGGGAGGCCGAGGTGGGTGGATCACGAGGTCAGGAATTCAAAACCAGCCTGGTAAAGATGTTGAAACCCTGTCTCTACTAAATAAAATAAAATAAAATAAAATAAAAAATTAGCTGGGCATGTCGCGTGCATCTGTAATCCCAGTTACTCAGGAGGCTGAGGCAGAGAATTGCTTGAGCCCGGAAGGAGGAGGTTGCAGTGAGCTGAGATGGCGCCACTGCACTCCAGCCTGGCAACAGAGCAAGACTCTGTCTCAATAAAAAACAAACAAACAACAACAATAACAACAAAAAACCCCAAAGCTTTTAACAAAAGGTCATTCTAGTGATTATGTAGTGGTGTCGTCTCATTATGATTGTTCCCAATATTTTATTGTGAAAAATTTCCAACATATAAGAGAATATGCATTTATATAATACCTAGATTGTACAAGTAACTGCTTTCTACACTTGCTTTATCACCTCTCTAAAGATCTATCCACATTCACCAATCACTAATTTGTGGTGAATTTCAAAGAAAGTTGCAGACATCAGTATATTTTACCCCTAACCACTTCAGCATGCATATCATTAGCTAAGTCAGTATTTGTTCATGGTTCTTTTTTAAAAAATAGGTTTACTGAGATATAATTCACATGCCATACAATTCACCCTATAGTTCTTTTTTACATAAAAACATTTAGTAAAGAAAACATAGAACATTTTTTTTTCCTGTCATTATTGTATGTATCAGATAATACTTGTGGCTTTCAGATCTGCTGATAAACAAAAAGCTACAAGTTTTGGAAAAATCAAATCTTCAACTTTGGAAAAGACCACAGACTCTTCCTTTAACCCTAATAAAATTAGAAATTTCATTATTAGAATGATAACAACATAATTATAAACAAACCTCAACTTCAAATCTGAGTCATTAAGACAAATGATGTTTCACCTATAACCATTCCACTAAACTCTACTACTATAGGCCATGGATCCAAATACTTTAAACTACCACAGTTTTATGCCTATTTATAGGTACAGATTGTATTTTCTTTCTTTCTTTCATTGAGATAGGGTCTTGCTCTGTCACCCAGGATAGAGTGAAGTGGTGCAATCATGAAGTGGTGCCTCCCAGACTAGCTGGGACCAGAAGCACACACCACTACACCTGGCCAATTTTTAAATTATTTGTAGAGAGGAAGTCTCACTATATTGCCCAGGCTGGTCTCAAACTCCTGGGCTCAAGTGATCCTCCCACCTTGCTCTACCAAAGTACTGGGATTACAGATGTGAGCCACTGTGCCCAGACTGTATTTTCCAAATATAACTGTACAGTATCACCCATTCCATATGCTCTTGTACATTGTGACTGTGCTCCTCCACCATTAAGTGTCAGGGCTTAATTTTTCTCCCCATGAATCTAAGTGACCTTGTGATTGTTCTAATCAATAAAGTGTGGCAGATGTGATAGCTTTGTCACTTTTGAGACGGGTCATAAAAGGTAATGCACATTGTTTACTATAACACTAGCTTCTGGAGCCTAAGCTGCCACCTAAATAGTTTGACCATCATGTAAGATGAGACCACCATGCTGTGAGGAAGTCCAGGCCACATGGAAAGGCTATACACAGGTGCTCTGGAAGACAGCTCCAGTTGAGGTCCCAGTGGACAGTCAGCATTAACAATTAGATAGGTCAGTAAAGACACTCCTAGTTGATTCCAAACTTTAGCCATCAAATTTTTCCAACTGAGGGCCTAGATAACATGGAAGAGTGAATCCAACAAGCATGCCTGCTGTTCCCTATACAAGTTCCTGACCCACAAAAACCTTGAATGTAATAAGATGAGTGTTTTCCATAACTATGTTTTGGGGTGGTTTAATACACAGCAATAATCACCAGAATAGCCCTTCTCTACTTCTCATTCAGCAAAGCAAACCAGAAAGCACCACTGTTTAAAAAAGAAATACAACTTTTTCTTGGACAGATGTATCTGCATATAGAAAATATTTTCAAGATATCACGTCAGATGGTTAATATTAAGGTCTATATTTAGATAGGTAGAAATGTTATAGAGTATTGCTCTAGGAATTTCATGATGTTTGTCAGTTCCCCAGCTACTGGTTTGATAGTAACGCTATTCGCCTATATTCAGAAATAAACATAGCCTAAAGTAGCATATATGAAAAAGGGGTTTTAGGAGCTGGGCTCAGTGGCTCCTGCCTGTAATCCCAGCACTTTGGGAGGCTGAGGCAGGTGGATCACTTGATCAAGGAGTTTGAGACCAGTCTGTGCAACATGAGACCCAGGTCCATTAAAGAAAGGGTGAGGTTTAGTTGATTGTAAGCTCAATATGAGTCAACTATGGATGTGGTTATCAAAAAACTAATATATTCCCAGGTCCATAAATAGAAGCACTATGATAATGTCACTTTTTTCAGAAAAATGCTTTTAAATGTATAAAATACCTTGCATTACAAAGGAAACAAATGTCACTGAAATGTTACCGAATAATAAATTCATTTTTTATATAACCATCTATTTGTATATTTTTATTAGCCATTGAATAACAAGAATAGCAGTGGGCCTAATACTAATATATGATAAAGGAGAACAGTAATTCTTTGAGACTGTAATAATTATATGAAAAAGTCTGTGATTTCTATTAATGACAATCACACTTACTGCTAACGTGACTGTGGTTTGTTGTCTATATTCATAACGAAGAAAATGCTACATTTCAATAGGAGATTAATAAAAATAAGCATGCATATTTCTCTTCAACCCAAGTCCCTGGAACTCCTAAATTCTATCCACAGGCTCTTTTGTTCTTAAATCCCTTCAATTCCTTCATTTATCTATGATTCCTCAGGCTTATAGCATTTGTGACCTCCTCATTCATTTTTTTTTTTTCTGCTGCCATATTAACAAGTTGGGGAGAAAATTTAGAATAAAAGATGCATAAGACCACTGGTTTGAGCAACTGTTTTATATTTAGAACTGTTCATTATCTTCTCACCAGTCAATAGCATCTCATCCATTATTCCAGGCCTACTTCAGATCCTACTTTTTCTAGTAATGTAATACGATCCATAAGAATTCTCTTTTCTCTGAATTCTTTTTGCACTTGGGATCAATTTACCCTTATTTTAGCACTTAATTTGTCTCTATTTCATTCATTATCAGTTTTGTCTTCTCACCTAGATGGGGAGGTTTATAAAAATTGAGAGTGTTTGCTATTTTGCATTTCCAAAGCATACTGCTAGATACATTGCAGATACTTGATATATCCCTGTACAACACTTATCCTATTGGTAATATTGTCCAGCTATGCAAATCACCTATGTTGCAGTGGGAAGCTGAAACTCCACATATTATTTCTTACTATCACTGTCAACTACAAGGGATCACCGATGGGCTACACACAGTATATCCTTGATATTAATACTACTTATGTGATACCTATGTGACAGATACTCTTCTAAGCACTTTGAATATTAATCTTCTCATCAACTCCATGATATAGGAACTATATGTATCTTCATTTTACAAATGAGAAAACTGTGGCATAGACAAATTAGTAAAGACACAGAATGTAAAAGCAGATATTCTTTTCCAGAGCCAGTGTACTTAACTACTACACTCATGATCTTCATCAATAAAGAACTAGGCTGAGCACAATGGCTCATGCCCACAATCCCAGCACTTTGGGAAGTTAAGGCAGGGGAATGGCTTGAGGCTAGGAGTTTGACATCATCCTGGGCAACATAGTAAAATCATGTCTCTACCAAATAAATAAATGAGCTAGACATGGTGGCATGTGACTGTAATCAGGAAGGGAGGCCGAGGCAGGAAGATGGTTTACAGCTCAGGAATTTGAGGCTTCTGTGAGCTACAATCATGCTACTGCACTCTTGCCTGGGTGACACAGCGAGGCCCTGTCTCAAAAACAAACAAACAAACAAACAAATCTCCTTGTATTAATATAGATCTCTAACTTTACATGAAATCACTGGTCTGAGAATTAGCTTTTCTTCTGCTAAACTCCTATATCCTTTGACTGTGTAATCATTAACTCAGCCCTTGTACTGTTTGAATTTTATTTCAGTAAAGCAGTTACCATCTATTGAGTGCTTGCTCTGTGTTAGATACTAGGCTAAGTGACTTAATGTATTGTTAATCTTTGTAACAACCCAATGAGGCAGGAAAGGAAACCTAGGCTCACACATAAGCAGTGAAAGGTTAAGCAGTAAAAGAGCAAGGATTCTAAACTAAAACTGACACCAGAATTCATGCTTTAAAACACTTATGCCATGTGTTTAGCCTTATTTCTACAACTAGATTACAAATTCCTTGAAGGCAGGGATTATGTCTCATACTTGCTTGTTGGTTCCACAATACTTTGAATACCTGATCTAATATTTAAAAATTGTTTCCTGATTGATACAACTGACATTTCACACAATTCATCGTCTGTAACATCAGCGCATTGGTATCTCTCAGTAACTGTGTGCATGTCTTTTGGGAAGCTATCTACATTTTTCCAGCTTCGGATTCTTAATTTTAAAAGGAAAATACAGCTAACAATAGGAATGCTTAAATATTAAAAAGTAATCATATCTGTAACATTTATTATAGTGTCCACCACATATGAAGTAATCAACTAATGCTGGCTTCTTAGTCCCTTCTTTGAAGAACAGTTTTTTGGCCATGTCCACAAAGACTGATTTTAGTAAGCATTTTTTATAAAAATGATCATATTTGGTTGTACAACTGTAATTTATAGCATTTCGTCTAATTTCTCTTTCTTTTTTTTCTCAAATTCAGCAAAAATGATAAATATTAGCTTATTTTAAATCTGAGAAAGAGTTGCCATCTGAGCCAATGAAGTAGTTATTCTGTCTCTATGATCTATCATAGTGGTTACTGATGAGTAAAAATAAAAGAAATGTGTGGTAGGCAGAATAACAGTCCTCAAAAGATGTCTACACCATGGTCTTTGGAACTTGTAATATGTTACCTTTCATGGCAAACAGGAATTAAGGTTAAAGATAGAATTAAGGTTGTTGATTGGTTGACCTTAAAATAGGGAGATCTTGATTTATTTGATTGGGTCCAATATAATTACAAGGATCCTTAAATGTGAGAGAGGCAGGAAAAAACCCAGAGAGTTGGTAACATAAGAACTCAGCCCAATGTTGTTCACTTTGAAAACAGAGGAAGAAGCCATGAGCCAAGGAATGTAGGCAACCTCTAGAAGCTGGAATAAGCAAGAAAATAGCTTCTTCCTTGGATCATCCAGGAATGTAGCTATGCTGACCCCTTGACTTTAGCCTGGAAGAGTAATTTTGGACCTCTGCCTGCCAAAACCGTAAGAAAATGAATTTGTATTGTTTAAGCCACTAAAATCATAGCAATTTTTCACAGCAGCAATAGAACCTGGTACAGCATGTAAATTCCACAAATTTGGAATTGTGTAAAAACAAATATGGTTTTAAACAACTTTTAAGTAACAATGAGTAACAACAGTGACATTTCTCTTGACTGTACAGGGAGAAGTAAAATGAAATATAGTAAACATCATCATTGCAGAGTCATTACTAACATTTACTTAACTAGCTGGGTTAGAAATAAAAAAATTTTCTTTGCAATTTATATTTTAGTCACTAGAATGTCCTTCTGTTTGTGAACATAAGAACACTTATGTTTTTTTTTTTTGAGATGGAGTCTCACTTTGTCACCCAGGCTGGAGTGCAATGGTGCAATCTTGGCTCACTGCAACCTCTGCCTCTTGAGTTCAAATGATTCCCGTCTCAGCCTCCTGAGTAGCTGGGACTACAGGCGTATGCCACCACCCTTGGGTAATTTTATTATTTTTTTTTTAGTAGAGATGGGGTTTCACTGTGTTAGCCAGGATGGTCTCGATCTCTTGACCTCGCGATCTGCCTGCCTCAGCCTCCCAAAGTGCTGGGATTACAGATGTGAGCCACAGTGCCCAGCGAACATAAGAACATTATAAGGAAATAATTTTAATTACAAGAGAGATTTTTGTTTGGATAAAAAGAAGGTATTTTTCATTCTATCATTATCATGCCTAAAATACAACCTTGGCTAATTAGTACTAAAATGTATTGTCTGGCTCTCAAATTCCTACATCTTACCAAACTTAAGTAGTTTTACATTCAAAATGAAATTTATGATTAATCATACAGTGCTGGTCTTTTCTATACCATTACAGACACTGGTCACCCCTAAATCTCTTATAATATTTCCACTCTGCTTGGAATGTTCTTTCTCTTCTCTGTCCATTCAGCACAAACTGTCCTTCTCTAAGCATTTATAGCATTCATCTTCTCTAACTACATTTTAGCTTCTATCACACATTACTGTTTGTTATTGGCATTCCAATCATTATATTGCAGATTTGTAAGTTTAGTTTCCGTGTTATCTCATTGAGGAGAGAAGATGGTTGATGGGTCCATAGGGGTTCATTATATTATTGTCTACTTTTGTGTATGTTTGAAATTTTCTATAACAAAAAGTTAAAAATAAATAAACTTGGGTAGGTACTCTTCTATCAATAAAGCTTTCTTTCAATGTCTAGGTTTCTCCTTGCCTAGCACTGTAAGGTTGGTGGAATTCAGTTTGCCTCTTAAGTTACACCTCTTTTGGATGAGGAGACATAACATAAATATATAAAAATATGATGCTAAAAGGGTCATGGCCTTATTCAATATTGATAGATCTCTATAAATTAGAGTAAATCATGCAAGATAAAACTTTCACGATTGCTCAGTAAAGGGAAGTGAAAATAATTTAACTCACTGGTCAACTGTTTGCATAATCTTTATACTTTGAAATCATTGCTTCAATGTTATTGATACAGAATTCCTTGTTAGCATATTTCTGGCAAGAAATGATTGAGGCAGAAGGTTTTTATCAACATTTGATAAAGAAAAAGTTAGAATCAACAGTAAAACTTACCATTGCTAGTTTATACCATAAAGTATTAACAACACAAAATGTTAATTAATTTCTAATTCTCTATTCTATTATTTAGATTTCATGAAGGTTGATTGGACTTGATCCATCATTTTACGGAAAATTAATTATTTCAAATACATGCGCCACTTTATGCAACCTGCCTGATTTGCATTGAGGAAAATTCAGCAGAAGTAATTGAGGCACAAGCAAATACTGGCACTGACTGAACTCAATTTTCATTCCAAATTTCTGCAAAATCCCAAGGCACAACAATATCAGATGCAAGGGGGAAAACAAACAAAAGCAATGTGAAAAGGGAACATGAAGAGAGAATATTACAAGAATCAGAGAACAAAGGGATTGCAAAACTATTTTAGTGCCATAGATGAGCAGTGAGGGCTTCATTCAGGCAAGGTGGAATAAGATATCATATGGCATCCTGACAATTGATGTCTTCATTTAAATGTAAGAATTTACATTCTAATTAGAAAGAATTTACATCTTAATCAGAGGCAGCTGTATTATCTTGTTACTGTTTTTTTCAAAGGTAATGAACTAAAGTACTGCTGTGCTTTTTCAACCAGAAACTAAATAGACAGCATCCAGTGTTATTTTATAGCTTACCTGCTGTAAGCTGTTATTAATATTTTCAAAGATTAAATTCTAACCAAAATCTCTTAAAAATGAAAATTGTATTTGACATCACTAGAATAGTATGATAAAGACATTTAAAGTATTTAAACAAATCCTTTTGAACTTGTATTTTCAATGTACTTATTTATCAAGCTAATGGAAGCCTCTTAGGATTTATTAATATAATATTGTTTTCATTTAGAGTGATGTAGAAAAGCTACGAATGCAGATATGTATTATACTGGATGAAACCTGGTTGCTCTCAAATTTACCTTTGGTTACAGGAGATCATTTACTAAATACAAAACTTTACCTTATTAAGAAATTTAAGTTAACAAAAATTCTTTTTTACTTCAATGATATTTAACAGGGAAAAGATAACGTACTTAAAACAGAGTATTTTCAGTGAATTTTATGCGATTTCGTTACTTCCACTTTAATAACATTTAAAAATGTAATGCTTCACAAACGTACACAATTCTGCTGGTGTCTAGGATTGCCATAGTTAGTGAAATTAAAGGAAATAATGCATTCTAATTTGTATTGTTCTATTCTAGGTTGTTTATAATGATGGTAAGTAGGCCTAAGTATTGGTAGTTATTGATATCTTTGCAAAATCAAGCCCATAATTCATATGACAATCAGCATGAGCTCACTGACCCATGGTTTAGAAGAAATTGGGCTTGGCCTAAAAGAAATCAAGCAGAAGAAAATTACAAGTGTTAATAAAAATGTAAAATGCCACCTTTGTCCCTAGCACTATGCATCTTTAGGTTATTGATACCTATTTTCATCAGCTGCATCATTAATAAGGGGTTGTAGTATAGCCAGTTGATAATTTGCAGGTTTATGATTTAATTCATTGGGTAATTTTTATTAAAGTGAAAAGAAAGAAAATAATAAAAAAACTAAGGCTTTACCTACTATTAATAGTTTATTAAATAGATGACTAATTTGGTTAGTTTGGTCAAAATATTTAAAAAATTTATAGTCTAAAATAAAGTGGAGGTAACATACTTATCTTTATCATCATACTGACTTTCTAAATCTATACATGTAAATGAAAAACATATAATATTCAAATGTGCTATATTTTACCACAAAAAAAAAAAAAAAAAACAACCCAGAATAATTTCCAGTACATTTTAAGAGATTAAATTAGTTTTAAGGCAGCATTTTCTTAACCTAGGCCACTCCGATGACAAAGAGGAGATAATTATTAGTTCACTAGTGCTTTTTCTTGTATTTCTACTAAAGACAATTTATAGAGGAAATGATTCAGATGGGTCTGACTGAATTGCTGGCTCTGAAAGATGGCTTTATACTGCTGTCAGAAGCCGTCAGCCCACTTTTGAAACATTTATTTGTCTATGGCTCTTCTGTGTATGATTTGTTATAAGGGCACTTAACACTACCACATAGTATACAAAGTGCCTTCATTTTCAAAAGTGTCCCAGATAAGTTTTTGATTATCTCTAGGTTTTATGGAACCTGTTTGCATTTCCATAAAGAATCTCTAAAAATAAAGTACATTTTGTTTTTTAAATGTATGTAACATCCAAGTGTAATATAAAATACTTTCAATTAGAGTATAACAGACTGCATGTATACCTTTATGAATATTCTACTTGGTCTCATAGTTACTGTAACCATAAATGTTCATATCCAATCTAAAAGAGCACAGTGAACTATAATATAAGACTCCTCTTGCTCTATATCTCTTGTTTCCCTAATCATTTTTGATTTGAACTGTCACAATTGTTTCCTAATTAGACTCTATGCTCATAGTTACCTCCCCACCTATTTCTTATTTCATGGAACTTACAGCCTAAAGTCATGGGTTCTAGTCTCCCCTATAATACCGTGAGCTCTATTACTTACATGATATAGTACTTATATGCTTGGATAGTTACATGAAAAGATATGGATTCTAACACTGATTATGTTACTCTCTGTGTCTTATTCTTCTCTGTATGCTGAAGAGGTATCCAAAGATCATTTATACTAAAGGACTCTTTTCCTCTGAAATTCAATAATTCTTACTCATAATGTCTACTTACTGTGTTTTAGTTATTCCATTTTTTTTTTTTTTTTTTGAGATGGAGTTTCTCTCTGTCACCTAGGCTGGAATGTAATGGCATGATCTGGGCTCACTGCAATCTCTGCCTCCAGGATTCAAGCAATTCTCCTGTCTCAGCCTCCAGAATAGGTGGGACTACAGACATATATCACAATGCCTGGATTATTTTTGCAGTTTTAGTGGAGATGGGGTTTCACTATGTTGGCCAGGCTGGTCTTGAACTCCTGGCCTCAAGTGATCTGCCCGCCTTGGCCTCCCAAAGTGTTGGGATTACAGGTGTGACTTACCACGCCCAGCCGTAATTTCATATCTATTAACACATCATTCTTCCCTCAACCTCAACTCAAATGTATTTATTGCCTCTTTCTTTTCATACAAACCCTATTCATTTTTCAAGATCTGTTTAAAATGTCTCCTCTCCATAGTGCTGCTCTGATAATGCCAGCCAACAATAATTTCCCCCTTATCTAACTGATGTATTCAACAAATATTTACTGAGTACCTACTCTGTATCAGGCACTATAGTAGGTGATGGAGATGCAGAGAATGAATAAAAGAAACATGGCCCCAGTACAAAAAGGGCTTATAATGTTGTGGGGAAGACAGATAAGAAACCAGCAACAAAGATTAAAGACTGTGATAAATGCAAGGAAGGCAACAAACAGCTTGCTGAGGGATGTACATTGTATATATGGCATGATCAGAGAAGGCTTGTTTCCTACAGCATTCTCAGTACATAGTAATAATTAATAATTTAATCTATTATTATCTTAAATTGGTATTTGACACATTGTGGTTATAAATTTTACTTCCCAAACTAGATTGTAGTAACAATGATAATTATTGTTTTGGCTAATATAAATTGAGTATTTAAAATGTGCCAGTTATTATACTAGGCAATTCATGTGTATTTTATCATTTAATCCTTAGAACAAAATAGGTATTTTTATTATTATCTTATTTTATTCAAGAACAGGAAATATGAACATAGAGTTAAATTAAGATACTTTCTTAAAGTCTATTAGTAAATGGCAGACTTAAGACTTAAATCCAAGCCTGAAGATACTGAAGTATGGTATATTAATTACCATTATCAACTCCTTCTTAGAGGGAGGGATCATATTTTATGGGATTTGTTATCATTACAGAGTAATAATCCTGTTCACATACTTAATAATTATCTGATAGTGAGTAACTAAATAAGTGAAACTTGGGTCTTTCAGTAAGTATTACACTTCCTTAGGAGCAGCTTTCCTGTTTTAGCATGAACTTAACTGGCCTCTGAAAACTAATCTTAGAAACAGAGACCCTTGGATTAAAAAGCCTATTTATAAGCATTTCAAATCTATAGTTTGCAATATGATGTATCATCACCTTGTTCCTGATACCAAGTTATATACATATACTTTCCTACTCAGGACCCTTGGTTCTGGGTAAACCTCATACCAGCAATTGTCTATTTTGAGCTTATATTCTTTCACTCAAGTGATTTTGACTCAAATACTAAAAATATTCAATGACAGGATGTATAGATCAGAGAGTTGTTACAGAATAGAAAATTTAATAAAATCAATTAATCATGGACCTCTTTTCATAAAGTTACAGCTAGATTTCAGATATTTTAAAGACGAAAAGGATGTGCTAATGACATTTTTACTTCAAGTAAAATATTGGATGTCAATAACAACTTTCCTTGCATAATTATTCAATTAGTTACACGAACAGTGGAAACTTTAGGCAACAGGTTATTCAAAGGAGCAGCTTAAAAAAATATATATACATATATTTGATTCAGAATATACTTCAGCATTATTTTTACTGTGGTTCCTTAGGAAGAAGTTAAAAGTTAGTTGATTTATTTAACTTACTTTACTGCTCAACTTTCTCACCGCTGGGTAAAACCGGCATCCTTTCTTAAAACATTCATACTGAGATAGTAGTTGAAATCCGAGCTTAACAAGTACCAGTTTATAAATTTATTGGTTCTCACTTTTCCTGGAACTCATTGATAACTTTTTGATTTCCAGATCTGGTCAGATTATGGTAAATACACATATTATTTAAATAAAAGGTCCTTAAGAAAAAGGTCCTTAGGCCAGCAAATGAGGTGTTAATGTCAATAAAAACTGATTTTTGAAACAGATAATCTTAAATGTGTAAAATACACTGTAGATAACTGAGAATTGGCTTTTAAAATTACGTTTTGGATGGCATATTGCTAAAATTGTGAAATACGAACTTAAATATCAAAGTTACATTTCAAGGGCTTAACATGAAAACCACCTGAGATGAAATACAACTCTGATGGCTTTGTTGTGGCTTAAGAACAGAGAAATTACCCAGAGGAACAACACTGAGCATAAAGAACAGAAAAGGAATGAGTCAAAACACTTTTCAGGTGAAAAAATGAGAAATTAGGCTAGGTGTGGTAGCTCACATCTGTAATCCCGGCACTTTGGGAGGCAGAGTCAGAAGAATCACTTGAGGTCAGGAGTTCGAGAGCAGCCTGGCCAACATAGTGAAACCCCATCTTTATTAAAAATACAAAAATGAGCTGGGTATGGTGGTGTGTGCCTGTAGTCCTCAGCTACTCAGGAAGCTGAGGCAGGAGAATTGCTTGACCTGGGAGGATGAGGTTGTAGTAAACCGAGACGTGCCACTGCACTCCAGCCTGGATGGCAGAGTGAGACTCTATCTCCAAAACATATAGATTAAAAACAAACAAGGAGAATGTAGGAATTAAATACAGTTACAGGTTTACTTATGTGTATTACTGACAGACATTCTTTAAAAATATAATTCAAGAGCAAGGATAATGATCCTAGGTAGGTACTGAATTCTTTAAAGGGACAAGGAAACCCACTGCTAGAATACAACTATTGACAATATTCATCTGAGAGCACACCCTGTCTGTCCTCTAGAATCCCTAGAGGCAGATTAAGATAGGCTATAGTAAAAAGAAATAAATACATTTATAATTCATATTCATCTCAAATGCAAAGAGCCTAATCAAGAATCATACAACATTAAAATATTTAAGTACCCTCAAATATTCAACAAACAGACTTATATCTAGTGAAATAGTTTATAAAGCACATAGAAAAAGACTCTACAGTAAAATTAATATCCTTAAATAGGTAAGATAGGCTATTAGGAAAATCAATGAGTTTAATGGAAAATAAGAATATTACTGCCAAAAGAAAAGTTTAACAGACTAACAGAAATGGACACAATTGAGTAAGGACTTAGTGAACTGGAAGATGACTGGGATTCCCCCAAGATAAATTCAAAAACCAAAGGAAATAAAATATTAGACAAAAGTTAAGACATATGGACACCAAATTCAGAAACTCCATTTGTCTTATAGGAGGCAAATATAGATCTCAGTGGAAATTTACTATGTTAAACGATGGACAGAGAAATAAAAGCAGCAGAAAAAAATACTTGACTAAAAATCTCTTCATAAGCTAGGAAACAGAAGGAGACATCTCTTGCCTGATATATGGGACCTACTGAATATTCAAAACAAGTATCTTTTCTAAGTGGTAAGATAATAAAAATATTACAATAAAATCAGCAACAAAGACTGATGGCCAATTTCAACAACATATTTAACATTATACTGTAAATCCTGGACAACACCAAAAAACATCACGAAGGAAGAGGCAAGTAATCATTATTTGTAGACAGTATGATCATGTATCTATAAAATCCACAAGACTCAACTGAGAAACTATTAGACACTAATGAGATGACACAATAAGGTGACTAGATGTAAAATGAACATTTAAGCATTAATGAGATAACTCAATAAGGTGACTAGATGTAAAATGAACACTTAAGCATTAATAAAAAAAAAAAAGTAATGGCAGGGCGCCGTGGCTCACGACTGTAATCCCAGCACTTTGGGAGGCCAAGGCAGGTGGATCACAAGGTCAAGAGATTGAGACCATCCTGCCCAGCATGGTGAAACCCCGTCTTTACTAAAAGTACAAAAATTAGGCAGGCATGGTGGCATGCGCCTGTAGTTCCAGTTTCTCCGGAGGTTGAGGCGGGAGAATCGCTTGAACTGAGGAGGTGGAGGTTGCAGTGAGCCGAGATTACACCACTGTGCTCCAGCCTGGCGACAGAGCAAGACTCTATCTCAAAAACAAAAACAAAACAAAACAAACAAACAAACAAAAACCCGAATAAGACAAAAGAAGAAATTTCATTCACAGTAGTTAGAAAAAAACTTACCAAATATTTAGGAATAAATCTGATATGAAATGTACGAAGACTATTGACTCCTTTCATAAATATTTACTGAACAGGTAATGGAAATACAAAGGAAAAAAAATAATGACAAGCTCATGGTACCTATACTTACAGAGTTTAAAAAGTACATTAAGGTTGAAGCCCTCATTCAAAGAGTCATACTGGTAAACATAAATAAACTGGTAAGTGCTATGAAGTTAATGATGCTTTGAGAGTATAAAAGAGGAGAAGTAAAAGGTTTCCCTGTAGAAGACATTACACTGGGAGCTGAGAAGGAATTATTTAGGTAGGGGCAAAATGTAAAAGGTATTCCAAGAAGACTGAATAGCAAAGGCCCTGTGGCAGAAGAGAACAATGACATTAAAAAAAAATTGAAACTAAAAGATAAAAGAATGCATGACAGATAGGCTGTGATAATGTCCCTATTTATTCTTGAAGATATACATGTCCTAATTCCTGGAACCGGTGAATGTTACTTTACAGGCAAGGAGGACTTTTCAGATGTGATTAGGGATCATGAAATGGGGAAATTATTGCCATAGGCCCACTGTAATCACAAGAGTTAGAAAGATAAAGGGTAAAAGTCAGAGCGGGCATGTGATGATGGAAGCAGAGGTTAGAGTGATGAGGCCACAAGTCAGCAAATGCTGGTAGTTTACAGAACGGGAAAATGGATTCTCCTGTAAAGGTTCCAGAAGGAACCAGTCTTGTTGATACCCTGACCTTAGTCCTTTGAGATCCTGACTGTGGACCTCTGACCTCTAGAATTATTGGAAAATAATTTATTTTATTTTAAGCCACTAAGTTTATGGTGATTTTTTATAGCAGTAATAGAAAAATAATATAAAATTTGACATACATATTTTCTTTAAATAGAAAATAATAACCATTCAAGTAGAATTGACCAATTTTTATCATGGAATTATATTAACATGGTCAATTACAGAAGGTATTACAAAATAATACATTGTTATAGAATAAAGGGAAATAATAAAACATAAGTATCATTAAATTTTCCACACTTAGAACATACAAAGATAATTCAGTATTTTTTGTACATATTATAAAAGCATATTGTCAATAGATTACGCATGGTAAAATGAGGCCTTTGACTACTTGATATTTTCAGTTGAGTATTAAGGATATTAGACAGTATTCCTACTAACATGAAATGTAAGGTTTATTTCATATACATATATACTTACATAAAATTATATATGTTATTAAATGTTATGTATTACACTGTTGATGGGAATATAAACCCATACAACAACTATGAAGAACAGTATGAAGGGTTCTCAAGAAATTGCAAATGAAATTGTCATCTTGAAGAGACATCTGCACATCTATGTCTACTGCAGCACTATTCATAATAGCAAAGATATGGAGTCAACCTAGGTGTCCAACAAAAGATGAATGAATAAAGAAAATGTGGTATATATGCACAATGGAGTACTATTCCACTGTAAAAAAGAATGGAATACTGACATTTGAAGTAATGTGGAGGGAACTGGAGGACATTATATTAAGTGAAATAGCCAGGAACAGAAAGGTAAACACCACATGTTCTCACTCCTATGTGGGAGCTAAAAAAGTTGATCTTACAGAAGTATTATAAAAAGTAGAACAGAGGATACTAGATGTTGGGATGGGTAAAGGGTAGGGAAGGAGAGGGACAGATTTGTTAAAGGATGTACATTTATAGCTAGAGAGAAGGTATAAAAGGTCTAGTGTTCTTTTTTTTGAGATGGCTAATTAAAACTTTTTTTTTCTTTTGGTAGAGATGGGGCTTCACCATATTCACTAGGCTGGTCTTGAACTGTTGGCTTCAAGCAATCTTCCCACTTGGCCTCTCAAAGTGTTGGGATTATAGGCATGAGCCACCATGTTGTGGCCTTAACTTCTAGAATTCTATACCACTGTAGGATGACTATAGTTAAAAATAATATATCATATCATTTCAAGTAGAAGGAAGATATTTAACATTCCCAGCATAAGGAAATAATAAATGTTTGAGATGATGGATATGCTAATTATCTTGAGCTAATCACTACGTATTATATGCATCAAAACATTACTCTGTACACTTTGAATATGCACAATTATTATATGTCAATTTAAAAAGTAAAAAAAATACAACATATAAAAAATACAACATATTTTTATTGAAAATATTTTGTTCATGACCAGACTGGGAAACCACTTATTTGTAAAAAATAAAAAATCAGCCAGGAGGGGTGGTGTGTGCCTGTAGTCCTAGTTACTCAGGAGGCTGAGGCAGGAGGATCACTTGAGCCAAGGAGTTTGAGGTTACTGTGAGCTATACTCATGCCACTGCACTCTTGCCTGGGTGACAGAGCAAGACCTTGTCTCCAAAAATAAATAAATAAATAAAATAAAAATAAAAATTAGGTATTATATGTATAGAAATACATCAATCTGAAAATTTACCATGTAGAATATAAAACATTTATGATGTTTAAATATCACAAAGGTTAATGCAGATTTCTTGTCTCTAGAGAAATTAATAGTCATATTGATAATGGTGGTCCACTTTTTCCTTTAAGAGCAAGTTCAGAACTAAGACACAGCCATTATTATCATTTGCTAAGATTGTAATAATAACTATAGTTGCAGAGAAATTTCAATCTATAATATTTTTTGAAGAAATAATTGAAATGTCAAAATAAAAAGATTCTGAACCTGTATGTTCAAATATATAAAGCAGTAGTTTTAAAATCTATGTTTGTCTCAATCCAAAGTTCCTAGCAATAAAGCAATTAAACATAAGTACATTTATATGGTGTTTTGCTTTGAATGTGTTCCCCAGATTTCATGTGTTGGAAACTTAGTCCCCAAATTCATGTTAATGGTTTTTGGCAGTGGGGCTTTTGGGAGGTAATTAGGAGTAGATAAGGTCACCAGGGTGGAGCCCCATGATGGGACTGGTGGCTTTATAAGAAGAGGAAGAGAGACCTGAGTTGGCATGCTTTTGCCCACCATGTGGTGGTCTCTGCCATATTATGATGCAGCAGGAAGACTCTCACCAGATGTTGGTGCCATGCTCTTGGACTTCCCAGTCTCCAAAATCATGAGCCAAATAAACTTCTGTTCTTTATAAATTACATAGTTTATGGTATTCTGTTATAGCAACCAAATATGGACTAAGACATATGGTGACTTAACAAGTCAGAAAATAATCCTAAGTCATATACCATATAATCTTTAAGTCATAAACAAGAGTAGTATTTTCTATGATCTAATCAGAATTTGTTTTAAGAAATAAAAATAGGAGTTTTGTGTCTTCTGTTTGAATTAACCATGTGCGTTTTTTTTTTTTTTTTTTTTTTTTTTTTTTTTTTTTTTTTTTTTTTTTTTTTTTTTTTTTTTAAGTTTTTCTATTTTCAAACAGATACAAATCCAAACTACAAGAACAGGATCTGAAATAATAAGAGATAATTTGCCTTGATGCATTTGTGATAAGAAAATTGCATTGCAAACTAATTTTTCTTTTTTTTTTAAATTCTATTACTATTGTAAGCAGAACAAATGCCCAGATGGCATGGGCCATAAAAATATAATTAAGCCTTACAATATTATTACTATCAGATCTCAGAAGTGTGCTGTAGCTTAAGTTAGAGTGTTGAATATGTGAGTGGTTATAACATTTTTGAATTTTAATTTATTGGACATATACATGCAAGTTGAAATATCTACCAGTTTCAAATGATTTCTATTGTCTGCCATATTCTTGGCTTTCAGTTTTAAACAATTTGAGAATTATTTTAGAAGAAGGAATATTAACTAAAATATAAAACAATTGTACTAATTCTTCTTTTTCAATCAGAAAACAGTTTGATTTCCTTAAAAAATGTAATGTGAAATACTGGCAGATCACCAACAGAGAAATCACAGGCTTGCTCTAAGACAGCTGGCTAACTACAACTAAGGTGTAAGGTACCTGGAGAGAAGAGTTTAAGGACAACTTATGCCTTGAAGAAAAGAGACTGAGGAAACAATCTTCTGAGGTTTCTTTTTGTCTAGTTATTTTGCATTTCAATAAAATGGTGACAATAACAGCAATTAGGTAACTGCTTCAAATTCTTTCATAAATGAAGCAAAGTATATAGATTATGTTAAAAATATTCTTATTTTACTCATACTATGAAAAACACTGGCGAACATTTTTGATATATTATAATTGCTTAAAACTAACAGACTCACAGTATATATAAATTAAGAGGTTATCTAAATCTGAAAAGGTGTCATAGCTGTTTTAGAATCTCTGGGGATAGCTGGGCAATAAAGGTTGTTCCACAGAAACACTGGCATGCTACATGCCCTGTCTTCTTTTCACTGTTCCCTTTGCTAAGCAAGCATGCTGACTATGGCACTGGTGCAAGGCCTAGGAAGCTGAAGAGGTCCAACGAGACCAAACACATAGTCACTGGATCCTCTGCATGTGTCATGCTTAGCAAGTCAAGCACAAAATAAACAAAGAGAATGCAGGCAATGACTATAAGATGTAACCCACATACGCAGCCCCCAAAACACAATGAAAAATTAAAAGGACCTTTGGTGTGTTAACTCATCTGCAATATCTAATGAAAAGTACTAGCAGCTATAATTTCCTGAGTGATTTTAATGTATTTAACTGTTCTAAGCGCTTTACACAAATAATATTCATTTTCCCAATAAAGTATGAAGTAAATATTATATTAACTGCTCCATCTAACAACTTTTTGATATAGGCATTGATAACCTCATTTTATGCAGAAGAAAATTAAAGTTTAGAGGAGTTAAGTACCTTATAAAAAATACCTGAAAGGAATTAAAAACTTTCAGAAATTTTTTATAGCCAGAATGTACACCTAACACAGTAAAAGTGTGTAACATATATTAAATAAATAATAGTATATGTTAAGGTTAAAGACTAAATGCTAGCTAATATCTATGATAAGGAAGAATCACCTACAGATGAAAAACTATGAAACAGGTTTTAAATATATACATAGTGGTAAAGCATACATAGCATAAAATTCATCACTTAACCATTTTTAAATGTACAGTTCAGTGCCATTAAGTACTGACTTGTACATTTAAAAGTTGTATGTTGTTATGCAATTTTTACCATTATCCATTTCCAGAACTTTTTCATCCCAAATTGAGTTTCATCCCAAATTGAAACTCTGTATCCATTAAACAATAAATCCCAGTCCCTCTCCCCAACATGTTTTAATTGAAGCCTAATTATTATTTTTATTATTATTTTTAGAGACAGGATCTCACTCTGTTGCCCAGACTGGAGTACAGTGGCCCAATTACTTTTGGGCTTGAACTTTTGGGCTCAAGTGATCCTCTTGTTTCAGTCTCTAAGTAGCTGCGACCGGTGTGGGCAGCATGCCTGGCTCAAGTCTAATTACTTGTTTAATTAAAATCACAAAATGTTAGTACTTAAAGTCTTTCCATCTTAACATGTGTAAATATATGCAACTATAGGAGACTAAAAAGTTCACCTTTGAAATGCAACTATAACTTTATTTACTAAGTAGATTTAAAAGGACAATCAGAATCACAATTCATCAATATATTATTTGCTTCCTACTGTGGCTAAGTTGATATTAAATTTTTGGGAATGATACATAAACACTAAAGATACATATGCTGAGAAATAAAAGTATACTGCCAGGCATTTCCAATATAAAATGGTTTTGTTTAACCATTTTAAAAAATGCTGTCTTTACTGATTGGTATTGAAAATGTATCTCTTATTATATTAGGTAAAATACAATTTATCAGGCTCAATTCGGAAAAATAGATTGAAACATATATATGTATATATTTTAGTCTACAAAACCCTGAAATATATACATAGGGCTTAAGTTAATAAACTGAAAATACAGGAAAAAAAAAACATAACTGGCTTGGCTATTAAGAGCAGAAAAAAGCAGTTTTAGAAAGGAGACAGGGTTAGTATAAAATTATGTTTAGGCAATAGTTTTTGACATAAATACAAATAGAACACAATATCTGTGCCTCAAGATAAATCGAATGACATTAGAAGTTAATTAAGTCAATAGCATGATTCTGCTAATTAAAAAATTGTATTTTAAATATGTAGGTGTAAAATTATAATACTTCTTGGTTACTTCCAGAAAATCTTTTAAAAGGGATTAAAGAATAATAAGAAGATATAAGCAGCTTATCAAAAACCCATTTAAGTAATGTGACAGCTTATTCTTTATAATATTAAATCCTCAAAATGGACTTTATATTGGCTATATAACTGAAAATATCCAAAAATATTTTATTTTCCTGGTAAGACAAGGACATTTTGAAAAGGAAAAGAAAATGCTTGAGCACAAAGGCCTTAAATATATGCAAAATGGTATGAGGAAATACAGAATGCAGAGAAGGCTATTTTCTTACACAGAGGTTCAAGTCACTAACTATTTGAAACTTTAAAAACACATTAGCCATCCAGTCTAGTGCCTTTGGTGATTAAAACAAAACAAAAGAAAACACACACACACAAAACACCACCACATTAACTATTATGGTTATAAGTGATAGGTAAATCAAATTTTAAAAAGGTAGTGATTGAAATCCAGGAGTATTCTGTAACCCTTCAAAGAGGAAGGAAAACTTATAGGGTAAGAGAGTTAGGATGTGGATGAAAACCAGGGAGAAGAGGAAGAAATCTACTCACTTTCACATTTATATGATTATATATGACATAGGTGAGGAGAAAGAAAAAGGTTTTCTATTATTTCATTCTATATTTGCATTGCATACCAATGAGAACATTCCTATATTCTCATTGGGTTGCATTTGAAAACTGCAACACAGAACATGCCCTCTTGGTGAATCTAATGATGCAGCTCTAAGGGATGTTTTTGTAAATCTGATGCTTTCCTGAATGAAATCCTAAAAGTCAGAATTTGAATACAAATGTCCCTATCTTGCCTCAGTAATCCTTTCCAGCCAAGGACCACTGGGGTAGGAATCAAGAGTCCTTGGTTCTGTTACTTCCTGTGTGAGACTGGGAAAATGTACTTATTTGGGCCTGGATACCTTATACAAACCCATAGCCTTTATTCTCAATTCAAAAATGCAAAAACCTCTGAAAATCTTAACTCATTTGTCTACATGGACACAAAGCTATTTATAGTTTTTATTAACCTTCTCATATGTACTAACCTACTCATATGATTATTACATGTAATAATCATATGAGTAGGTTATGTGACTAGTCATATGATTATTAAAGAAATATTAATGCTTGATTATGAGGTATTTATTACCTTTTTAGTGATCATTTTAGAATAACTTATTTTGAAGTATTTTCAAACACAGAAAAGTATTCCAGGACAAAATAAAGAATTCCCATATCACTATCACCTAGATTCCCCAATTTTTAACATTTCCCATTTTCTCCATCTTTCTCTCTTTTTAAAAAATAAATACACTCCTTCAAGCATGTATGTGTATCCACTATTAGTCTTTTCTGAAGTATCCAAGAACAAGTAGCAGACATGATTTCTATCAACCTTAAATACTCCGGTATTTCTTAAGACAAGGACATTCTTCTACAGAATCACCATATAAGCCTTTGAGTCAGAAAAATCAACATTTATACAACACTACTATCAATCTACAGACATCATTCAAACTTTGTCAACTGCCCAGTAATGTCAGGACATTCATTCTTTTCCCATATTCTCAGTCTCTCCAGGTCTTTCATGTTCTTGACATTTTTCCAAAGATACAGAACTGTCATTCTGCAGGCTAATCATAAACTTAGATCTAGCTGCTATTTCCTCACGATCATGTTTTTTGGGCAAGGAAACCATTAACATGATACTCTGCTCTTTTCAAGGCTACACATCAAGGTGATATGCCACACATGAAGTTGACCCACTAGTGATGTCAACCTTGATCACCTGGTCATATTTTTCAGAAGATTTCTCACTGTCATGTCATCCCTTAGTAACAAACTAATAGTGTCTAAGGGAGATATTCTGAGATTATGTCAATATCCTTTTCCTCATTAAACCTCATCAAACTCATCAGCCAGGCCTTAGTCTCCATTGAAAACGTCCATCTGAATTGAACTGTAGTTGACAAACTGTGACTGTCAAATGGTAATTTTCTATTTTGTTTTTTATCATTCCTTTGATGTTTAATAGTTGGTATTCTAGGGCAGGGAAGAGATTTCTTTTCTTACCTATCTATGCATCCATCTATCTCAGTAAGGGCTCATGAATTTCCATTTTATTTAATGTTTTCCATTATTTATTTTGATGCTCAAATTTCCCAGTTTGGCTAGTGGGAATCTCTTCAAATTAAATCCTGGGGCTTTATTTTTCATGCTCCTATTATTCTTTGAGTATTTCCTTACTTTCTGGCACAAATTCTAGTCTCATTTTATACTTTCTGTGCCCCAATCCTAAAATTAGCTATTTTGCCAAGAGACTTCCCTACTGTTCCCCTCCTTCTTTTTTAAAATGGAGGAAGAGACCTAGAAACCAATATTTGGGGACTTGGAGTATTCCCTAGGGTTGTCACTGCTTCTAGGCTCTTCAGAAGAGAAGGCTAAGAAATATACCCATATAGAGTACATAAACTCACAGATATATCTATTTCTACATGTATTGTTGTGTGTGCTTGAGTGTATATGGTGTATAATTATGAGCATTTATGTTTATTTGTTCTAAAATCATTTCTTTCAAATTTCAAGCAATGTTTTATATTGTAGCAGGCTTTAATGAACACATTTTTATTCACTATATTCATGTGCTCCATGATAATACATATTTTGATCTTAACCTCTTTTAGCCTTCGTCTAGTAAGATCTTCCCATAGCAATCACTGCCTCCTCATTCCATTTCCATAACTGTATTAACAAAGAAGATTCTGCTGAGGTCAGAGAATCAGGTAGAAATATAGGAAAAATAAAATTTAAAATTTCCAGGCTAGGCATGGTGGCTCAGGCCTGTAATCCCAGCACTTTGGGAGGCTGAGGTGGGTGGATCACTTGAGGTCCGGAGTTTGAGATCAGCCTGGCCAACATGTGGAAAGCTCGTCTTGACTAAAAATACAAAAATTAGCCAGGTGTGGTGGCCCATGCCTATGATCTTGGCTACTTGGGAGGCTAAAGAGGGAGAGTGGATTGAACCCAGGAGGTGGAGGTTGCAGTGAGCTGAGATCTCACCACTGCACTCCAGCCTAGGTGACAAAGTGAAACCCTGTCTCAAAAAAAAAAAAAAAAAATTCTATGGTTATAACAATGTAATTGTAAGCATATGTATAGGAAATGTATATACTCTTTGTTCATTAGTAATATTAAAGTACAAAAAGATATAAATAAAACATAAAAGGTTTGAAAGAGTATTTTAATTAGTTAAAATCTGCTCAATAAATAACTTACAGAAAAATAAGTTTGTTTAAAATAGGCTTATATGACTAAAATTTGTAAGTTTAATATAAATATGTGTTTAAAGTTTCAACTTTAAGTATACTATGCATATTCTATACTAGATTAGACTAACATGCCACCTCTGCTACAGCTGGGAAGGTTAAACAACAGTATGCAAATCTGAATTGGTTAGAACAGCTGTTCAAATGCCAGGGCGTACTTAACTTGAAAATGTGAGCATTTAGTTCTGCTAAATATAAGCTGCTGTTCTAGGTATGTGTATTATTTTCCTTAAAAAGTCCTTTTTAAAAAAAAAAAAAAACATTTTCTGACATGTAGTAGAAGTACTACTAGAGTTCAATGGGGTTTTTAAACTTTTTCTCAACTTTCTGAAAAAATCAATGAGACAATTCTTTATTTCTTACATCGTATTCATCTCATCAACTTCTTTTGCCAATATAAAAACGTTATGATTAATCATTGGAAGAGTGGTACTGCTTTTGATGAGACCCTGAATGCATTTCAAGTCTTCCTTTTTGACAGAAACAAGTTTAGACATTTTTAATTGTGGACAATAATTCCGTCCTGATCACATGGTATACATGTTAAACTATAAGTTGTTTAAGTACCTTTCTCAAGGATAAAACCAAGAAATAAAGTCCTGAAGTTCCCAAGAATGACTACAAATACTTTATTTATAGAATGTCATCATCATTAAAAGTTCCTAAGATTATCTGTAAATGAAGGGGGTGGCCCATTTTTCCATTCATTAGGACCTAGAATTTTAGTAAGATGATTTTAAAGAACTTGCTTTTGAGAGAAGCCTCCTTAATCTGGTCTCAAAACAAACAAACAAACAAAAAAACCCCAGGCCTTCCTCTTCCATTATAATTCAGAAACTGAAATGAAAGCCCTGATGTAGAGAAAACCCACTTATAATACAGGAAGCACAAAAGCTAGGTACTGAAGGTATTATTATCTACTGGAAAGGGAAACTAAGACCTAGAGATAACTCTTCTAAAGTCACACAGGAAATCAGCAGCTGTTAACAAGAAACCAGTTTAAGATTCATTCCATTCAGCATGTTACTCCTTTGAGTGGGCAGTGGAGAGTCCACATCCCTTCATTCCTTCTCTAATAAACACGGGGCACAAGCCTTGTGTCAGAAACTGCTAGGTTTGGGAGAATCAATGATGAGTAAGACACTCGTGGTCTCTATTTATGGAATTGGGTATTTAAGTAGGGAATGATAAAAGTAATTGCAATGTTGTGTAGTTACTGCTATGACAGAGAAAGTACAGGATGCTATCAGAGCATAAACGGAGCTATCCAATCTAGACTTGGCGTGGATAGATCAGGGAAGCCCTGAGGGAAACAGTGACATTTAAACCGCAGCCTGAAGGATACACAGAAGTTAGCTTGGCTGAGACCACAGTTGCAGGAGGCGGAGGGGCTGCTAGATTGGGGCTATTGCTCCAAACACAGGCAACATCACGTGTGAATGCGCCTTGGAGGAACTGGAATTAAGCGGAGCATAGGAAAACTCCTGTTTTGCTGAACTTCTCTTGCTTTTCTGCAAAGCCAAGGTAGAGAACTGGCACCTGTCATTCTGTGCTCTTCCAAAATGGGCAAGAGGGCAAGAAGCAAAGAGTCAACGGGCCACGGTAGCTAGGGCTTTACTGTGCCCTTGCAAATGAAAAAATGATGGCCTACCTTTTTCTACATAAAGATTAGGTCAATTCAGAAACTGTTCTTTAAATAGTTTTCAAAATTCATTATTTATAGTGGGGAAAAGATTCTATCACTAAAAGTACTTTTTTTTTTTTTTTTTGATTCTAGATCATAGCACTTAGTGACCATATTAACTTAGGCTAGTTACATTGTATCTCTAGATTTCCTAGCCATTAACATGAAGGTCTGAAAAACATGGTCTGTACTTTCCTCCCCAACTCTAATATTTGGGCTACGTTAATAATAAAACCATCAGGACCACAGTATCAAAACTCTGCCCCTTGACAGCCCTGGATTCCTTCAAGTCAGTTTAGAAATTTTCCAGTTCAACCAGAGCAGCTCCAAAATTGTTAGATTTCTTTATTGGACTTTTGCCTAAGAAGTTTCTCAGAGTCTCACAGCTTAAAAATTTGAAAACCACCTTTTGTAACACTGTTCTGTTGCATAGACAAAATGCTTAAATCCTTACTTAGTTACTTAAAACATGGGGGCAATTCTCTTACTGGTCTGAAATGCCAAATCTATGCGTTCTTTAATGATGTTTCAATATCATATTTATTTTTCAGTGCAAAGTTAATATTAAGAGATATCATAAATTCTATCAAAATCACCAGCTATGTGTCATCTTGGGATGAAAAATAGCTTTGTGTCATCTGGGGATATCTAATTAGGAAAAGTGGTATGATAAATATTTATATTACTGGTTCAAAAATTGTTATTGTAAGCCTTGTGCTTATTGTCTTAAATTGAGAAATCAGAAACTTCAGTCATTAAGTGTGTCCTTTAGTTAAACAAGTATAAATGTATGTACCATTCTATTTGGTAAGATTAAAAAAAAACCACTGGGAGTAAGGCAATCCTAAATTTACCATGGATTAATTTTTTAAGCTTGAAGCTAAAATTGAGGCTTTATAAATGAGAAAATGATGTACTAAAAGCAAGACACTAAATCAATTTTAAACACCATATACAATTTATGCCTGACTTTAAAACTCATCCACAAAACATTAATCTACACAAAGGCCAGAAGCTGAATGAAGCATAATTTGTGAAACTGATACCTTTCATCACAACCTCTAACTGAAAAGGTCATTAGATATATTATATCTAAGTGAGCAGCTTATCCCTGCTTCATTACTGATAATTAAGACAAGTAATATTTTCTTGACAGTAATGTGTCCCTTAACAGATATAGTCTACTTTGCATAAAATAAGCATTAATTACCATAGTACTATCCCAGATTAAAAAAAAATTAAATACTTATGTAACATGGCTTCATCATTTTTTCCTTTAATTTCCAGGCTCAGAAAACATAAGGTACATATTAAGGAATTCATCTTTAGTCATGTTTTAAATTCATAAGGTACATAACAAAATAGGTATTCTGAAAAAGCGACCAATGAAAAGTGAAGGTACTTGTGATGGGGTATCATTTAAATTGTCTGTACTAACTTGCTTTGCTCTGAGCTATGTGAAATGCCAGAAGCAGCTATTCTTTAATGTTAAGACTTTTGAAGTCTTAATGCAGGAAATTTGGGGAAGTATAAAATTGTCTCTAAACAGACTGAAATCCAAGAAATAGTGCAAACAGCCAAACAAGTACACCTTTAAAAGACCTTGAATAAGAAAGACATAATTTGTCTTTGCTTTTTGGGTATTAAAAAAAAAGGAAAAAAAAAAAAAAAAAAAAAACCCCACATGAAACTAAGTACTCAGTAAAGAAAACCTCACTATTACTAGTAATGACTTGCTATCACCAGATAAGAATTTTATTGTTTTTGGCCAGAAGCAAGATTTTCAGGGTGAACATTTTTTTTTAAAGAAATAAGAAAGATCAAAATAAAATGAGAGAAGGAAGCTAACAGAATTATGCTTTTTTATTAACTCAGACTTTGTAAATTCAGTGTAAGAGGATAAAGATTAAATTGGGATAACTGTGTCTCACATATGAAGTTTGAATTTTACTTTCCACAAAGCTATAGAAAAAACTCATATTTTAGTACAAATAATCCATTAAAACATTACAGATATAAAATGTATATTTTCTTTTTAAGAAAAAGAAAGAGTATTTGACTGGTCAGTCATCAAACTTTACTTGAGATTCTACTGTGCGTGCTCCCTCTCACCTGAAGGAAGGTGAGGCAGACGGACTGGATTGTGGCACAGGTTTCTTTTAATTTGCCACATCTAGAAAAGGAGGAAAACAGCTATGCCCCAAATGTTGGCAGTTTAGCTAGCAGAATGAGGTGGAACAGATGGGCTTTTGAGTCAGCTACTCCTCTGACTGAATCTTGGCTTTGCTATTCAGCAGACATTTGATCTTGTGTAGGCACTCTCTTCAGCCTCAGGTCTTTCACATGAAAAAAATCAACTGATATATTTATTCTGAAGGAATTATTTTAATGCCTAAATGAGATAATGCATATGAAACACATGTTATTTTCTTTTTCTTACTTCCTTAGAGTAATATTATTTTGGGTCCATCTCAGAGGGACCATGGATATTTCCCTGGTATATGGAGGATGGTGAAGAACAGAGTTATTGTCTGCTAATAAGCACTTTTCCAGGTTTCCATTAGCAGAGCAATGCTTCTTTGTCTCTGTGAAAAACCACCACTACCACCACCGCCACAATAACCCGATGAGAAAGATGCTATTATTGTCTCCATTTAATAGGTGAGAAAACTGAAGCAGAAGGACATTATTTGCTGAGCTCACACAACCAGTAAGTGGTAGAGTTAAGTTTCAAATTCAGGTTGTTGAAATACAGAGCCTCATTCTAAATCACTATGCCATACTACTTTATAGAATACATAGAACATAAGACGGGAAATCAGTGGCCACAGACTTCCTATTTAGGGGCTTTCACATAATGTAATTTTCCAGTCTTTCTTCCACCCTCCATTTGGACAAATGCATCAATCCAGAGAGCAGTTGGGAAGAAGAAATGCACTACATCCACCCAGTGTGCTAGCCATTTCTCTCTCCCTCTCCCTCTCCCTCTGTTTTTGGGACAGATTCTCCTTTTGTTGCCCAGGATGAAGTGCAGTGGCACAATCAAACCTCACTGCTGACCCGTGAACTCCTGTGCTCAAGTGATCCTCCTGCCTCAGCCTTCTGAGTAGATGGGACTACAGGCATGTACCACCATACCTGGCTAGTTTTAAAAATTTTTTGTAGAATCGAGGTCTTGCTATATTGCCCAGATTGGTCTTCCACTCCTGGCCTCAAGGGATCCTCTCACCACTCGGTAGGTGAGAGCCACTGTACCCAGCTTGCTACTGTTTTCAAGGTAAAGATGAACCTATTCAAGCTAAAGGTACTCTCACAGGACAAGATACCAATTAACAATTAATTATACTTTAATCAGTATACTAAATAGTCTATAACTAAAAGCTTCTCAAGGCATTAAAGCGAACCCTGTGCAAGGTGCTTATATGCCATAGGAATTTTGTTCAGCATTCCACTCAATGATAAAATTAACAAATTCCCATAAATTACAGAAACCAAATATATTAGTCTAGATCTAATTTACCTCCCAATGATAAAAGCTACAACCAGGAAGTCCCCTCCTTTTCCCCCTCTAACCTTGTAAATTTGTTCTCTTTTTATGTAGGCTCAAATTAATCTAATTTGTATGTAGAAATTAGGGACTTTCATAGTTTCCTATCTCTAGGCACTTCTATATATTGTTCACTCTTCACAGGTCGGTGACTATGCATATTAGTAAAATAATAGCAATATTGGAAGTTCATTTTCTAATATAATATTACTAATTCTATATTTCTTGAGTATATACTCTGCCTAGCACTGTCCTGTATAGATTTTAAATATTATACAAAGTGGTACCTTCTTGTTCTATTTACTACATGAAATGTTTGACATTAATGAAACATGACATAGTACTGTATTCTATTATGAAATTTCCTCTACTCCAATATACCTGGTAAGACTTAGTGGGGGTTAAAAAGATCAAAAGGGTGGGAGGAAAGAATGCCTGAAAGATTGGGTTATGACTTTCAAAGGTCAATTATTTTTAGCTAAATAAGTAGAAAATTGGTGGTGGTAAGCTGGTATGTATCTCCCAGAGGTGAGGATGGAGATGGGGATAGGGAGAAACCATTCCCTTGCATTATAGCAAATGGTACAATAATTTCATATTCGTATATATGAACAGCATTAGCATAACATCATTCTTTGTAGAAAGGGATGTTAACATTTAGAAGGTTGTAATTATTTTAGGAATAATGAATTTCTCTAACGCATCTGTTTTTTCTAAAGTATTTTGGTTAAAGCCTGATTTGCGTGAAAACATAAATAACCTCTTGCTCCAGACTCAGAACATCAGCAAGCTTTAACAGATGGCCTCATTTAAAAATCATTTGTTAAGATATCTCACATTTATCCAACACGCTGTCAACGTTTTCCTTTTATTCAATTGTGATTATACATATTTCTGTCATAAATATTTTTTAATCCTGTGCATTCATGGAAATCACACAATTTAGTATTTATACTTAATTTGGTTTGGGGTAACCCTGATTTTTTTAAACTTATGCCATTAATGAAAGTATTATAGAATGATTAATTATAGAGAAACACAAAGTTTAACATTAACTTGTGAAAATGCAATCAAAAGCAATATTTTAATCAAGGAACAAGGAGATAAGCAAAAGAATAGAAAAATTATCTATCCTGTGCCCATCCTCTACTATTCTTTCCTTCTCCTTTCTTTCATTCTCAAGAATCTGGAACAGAGAATTGATACTTGCTGTCTCTATTTCCTTACCTCCCATTCACTTTTTATACTTTCAAAGAAATTGCAAAAGCCATTCAATCTTTAATCAACTACATCTAATTAAGGTTTTGAGTCCTATACTTCTTGGTCAATGGTCACCCATAAGCCTCATATTGCAAAATGTAATAGACTTCTCTATCTATGAGTCAACTGTTGATTCATTGCTCAATGCATTTGGCATCATTCATCATTCCCTCAAAATGCTCTCTTCCCTCAATTTCCATGAGACCACTCCACATGAATCTTCTGCCTTCTTCTCTTCTGAATCTAAACATTTTTGATATTACATATTCTAATGTCTTCAACTACCAGCTATATGATTCCCAAATTTACATCTCTGAATCATGTATCTCCCTGGAACAAATTCACACATCCAAATGTTTAAATGTTATATATACCTATATGTCCTATTCTGCATGTCCCAAACAGCACCTTTTCCTGTGGTCCCTATTTTAATGAAAGACACCAACCCCATCTAATCACTCAAATCAGATATCTGGGAGCCAGTTTAGACTCCTCCTTTTCTCTTACTAAATAGCTAAGTTCTGTTGATTTTATCTCATTTTTAGTCATTATGATGATGGTGATGGTGGTGATGATCATCTGGCTTCTGCAACACTTTTTAAACTGAACTCTTGGCCTCTAGTCTTGTCACCAACCCCACCCTGCTCCAATCTCTTTTCATACTCCTGCCAGAGTGATTTTTTTTTTTTTTTTTTTGAGGCAGGGTCTCACTCTGCTGCCCAGGCAAGGAGTGCAATGGTGTGATATCCGCTCACTGCAAGCTCCGCCTCCCAGACTCAAGTGATCCTCCGACCTCAGCCTCCCAAGTAGCTGGGACCACAGTTGTGCACTACCATGCCCAGCTAATTTTTTTGTAGAGATGGGCCTTTACCATGTTGCCCAGACTGGTCCTGAACTCCTGGGCTCAAGTGATCTGCCTGTCATGGCCTCCCCAAATGCTGGGATTACACTTGTGAGCCACTGCACCAAACCCAGAGTGATATTTCTGAAACACAAATCTGATTGGTAATCTCTACATAAAATACTTTAATGGCTCCCCATTACCCATGGGAGAGAATCCAAAATTGTTAGACAAAAATCACATTATGATCTGCCTCTCTTGGAGGGCTTCCCTCTTTTTTTTTTTTTTTTT
>NW_016107510.1:3595626-3618382 GCF_001604975.1 Cebus imitator | reverse complement strand
AAAAAAAAAAAAAAAAACCCCAAAACCCAGAAGATCATGAAAAATTAGAAATATGGTACAGGTAGAGTCTAGAATAAAAATTAGTTTCAGAGGCTGGGCACAGTGGCTCATGCTTGTAATTCCAACACTTTGGGAGGCTGAGGTGGGTGGATCACAAGGTCAAGAGATGGAGACCATCCTGGCCAAAATGGTGAAACCCTGTCTCTACTAAAAGTACAAAAATTAGCTAGGTGGGGTAGTGCGTGCCTGTAGTTCCAGCTATTCTGGACGCTGAGGCAGAATTGCTTGAAGCTGGGAGACCAAGGCTGTAGTGAGCCAAGATCACGCCACTGAATTCTAGCCTGGCAACAGAGTGAGACTTGGCCTCAAAAAAAAAAAAAAAAATTAGTGTCAGGATAAATAATAACAGATTAGACTTTCTTGGTATTGACTGTATTGATTAGAGAAAGAAGGTAATTACCTTAATTGTATTAGGGCTAACATGACAAGATAAATAATAGATTACTAATATATAAAATGTATATATTTTTCACAGGTGGGCTTGGCTTTCATTTTGACTAAGTCATAAAGCCTAGTGGAAGCTTAGAAAAGAAAACTGTATTATAAGAGATTATGGAGAAGTTGTGTGGTAACCCCTTGAAAAGACAATTTCAACATATAACTTTTATTCATAAAAGTATTAATGTGCTATAATCATTTAACAATATATAGGGAAGAAATATTTTAAAAATAAACTTTATTAATAAAATTAATTAAAGTCTCACATTTCATATGTCTTCACTAATTTATTAAAGTTTGGATTCAAATCTGTTAAGTTTCAATTCTTCTGTTACAAATTTATAATTTACTACACTGTTCTCTAAGTAATTGCACTATTGTATTGAACCCCATCACAATTAATTTGTAATTGGAAATAGAGTAAAAAAAATGTACAGGTTGGGTAAATTATTCAGTAATTTTTAGGTAACTTTTGTCAATTAAACTTCCCTTGCTATTATGATCCTTTCTTTCTGCATAACTTCTTGTAACAGCTTTTCAGTATTATGTCTTAAAGTACCAATGTATGCTTGCATGGGTACATATATTGAAATTATCTTATAATTTGTTTAGTAAGATAAAAATCAGGAATATCAGCAGCCCCTTGGAAGTGCCCTCAGCTCCCTTCCAGACACTCCCTGTGAAGATAGTGTCCTGTGCTTCTTTCTAAAAGTCTATTGTTTTGTCTTTCATATCAGATTACAGTCCATCTGGAATTGCTTTTTGTTTATGATGTGAAGAAGGGGTCAAGATTTACTTTTGTTTTTCATATGGATCATACGGATACCTGTTGACTGAGTACTATTTATTGAAAAGCACATCCTTCCCCATCTGTACTACAATGTTATTTCTGGAGTAAGTCACAGGTGCTCATATATGTGTGGATCTGTTTCTGGATTCTTTTCTGTGCTGTTTGGTTACAGTGATCTGTCCTGTGTCAATACCATAAATCTTGATATAGGGTAGTCCTCCAGCTTTTCCATGTGTAAAGATTACTTTTTGGGGCTGGGTACTGTGGTTCATGCCTTTAATCCCAGCACTTTAGGAGGCCGAGATGGGCAGATCACTTGAGGTCAGGAGATCAAGACCAGCCTGGTCAACATCTCTACTAAAAATACAAAAATTAGCCAGTGGGTTGGTGCACATCTGTAATTTCACTACTTGAGAGGCTGAGGCAGGAGAATCACTTGAATCCTGAGGTGAAGGTTGCAGTGAGCCAAGACAATCCACTGCACTCCAGCCTGGAAAGGGAGATACTGTTTAAAAATAAATAAATAAACATTATCTTTTTGGTCCTTTGCATTTTTTTATTTTACAAAATTTATGCTGGGATTTTCACAGGGACTGCATTGGTTATAAACATAAACTCTGGAAGAAGTGACACACCAATTTATGTTTGTAGTAGCTTTAGTCAGACTTTCAAAGTTGTGCAGGATGTAGCAGTTCTTCATTGGGTAGGACTTTGCAGAGCATTGTCGAATGCCAGAATACCCTAGCCTCATGTACTAAATGTTACTGACAATCACTGTGATAACCAAAACCATGTTGATTTCAAAGGAGGACTGAAAAAGTTCATCCAGTAATGTTTCTTTTCTTCCCTCTGAGTATACAATTCCTATTGTTCATTCATTTAATAATCATTTACGTAGTATCTACCAAGTTATCATTTCTACTTCTTAGCAATTTTGGAAATTTATATCTAGCTAATTGAATTTATCCTATAGTACAGATGGAAGAAATCTCTTTATTATTAAATCGTGAATTCTTTAAAATAGAAAAAATGTCTTATTTTTGTATCTCTAGCACCCCCTACAAAGCAGGTTCTCAAATAGATGTTTGGCAAATTATCTTAACATACCATAAAATAATTTTAATTCATCTAGAACATTAATTGTAAAATGCCCATGGTGTTGGAACTTACAGAAATTATGATGGATTTAAATGCTCACAAAGGAAAATTTCATTGGTGCTTCACAAAATTTAGAAGAGCTTGGGCCTGTTTCATCTGTCCTAGAGTAAAATTCAAAATAATACACTCAATTTGCCAATTTGAAATTTCAACAGTATAATTTCTATTATAGTTGTTTATATGCCAGTTTTTCTACTAGACTATAAGCTCTTCATGGGCAGGAGTTGTGTTAATACATATTTGCATCCTCACAAAAGGGCTGGCACATGGTATTATCTCTTATACTTACTCAGCTTGAGCTAATACAGTATGGTACAAAATGTACAAAAATGAGTAAACTGAACAATGAATGCCAAGGTGCTAACTTTACAAATACAAAAAACATCAATTTGTAATGCAACTGTCAGGCTAGGCTCAGGGAGCAGGTGAGATTTGAGGTCAGCTCTGAATATGTACATGAGATCTCAGCAGGGGCAAAGAAATTAAGCATCCTGGAAATGTGACCAAAGTAGTGTTACCAGACTTACTGCTTCAGCACCTTTCTAACAATAGCAGCTAGTGCGGAAGGCAAACATATAAATAAGCACTTATGAGTTTTACTAAAGGGCCACTAATTTTACAGCCTTGAGTAATCTATGATTCTTCTTCCTCTTTCACAATTCAGATCCTGGCAAACATCAAGTACAGTATCAAGTACAGCTCTTCATTTAAATCTTAGATTTGTCAATATCTCTGCTGAAACTGTTGCACAGTTGGATGGGATGCTGACATTACAGAAGCACTAAATCGACATCAGTATCTGCTTACCTTTAGACTTGTTCTGTTTGAAATATAAAGGCCTATTTATTTGTTCAAGCGTCTATCAGTTTTCTTTTACATGCACTGTAACCATTTCCTCACTGATGTATCTTCTGTTCATGTTCTTCCAGATCACCAAAAAATGTTACTTTCCCTTTCAATCTGTTTCTAATTTGCCTTCAAACAGATATAATATCTCTCTCCTTCAGTCTCATAGCATTTTATGCTTTTTTATTATACTTATGATTTTTTGCCCTGTACTGATTTTTGCACATCTATCTAATTATTGTACTCACTTTTCTGGTGGGAAAATGGTGTTTTACTTATTTGCTTTATACATAGCAGGTGTCTAATTTTCCGAACTGATTTAGACTAAGCATACTTTACTTTGGTATGCGTGTTTACAAACAATTCTATATGGTATGATGCAAAGTTTGTGCACCTAACAAATCAAACCCTGTTTTTACTGCCCTTCCAGAAACCCCACTCACAATGTAGAACCAAGCCTAATTATATATGACTGCTAGATGAATTTAAAATGTTTTTCTCTTCTCAGCTTGAATATATATTTCAGAAGGAGGAAAGCCTGAACTCTTCAGACCTATCCTTAATTCCCCTCATGATAAAAAGTCAGATTTCAAAAAAAAAAAAAAAAAATCTAAATATGTGAGTGTGAATTTTTACAAAAATAGAAGTCACCAAGTTAGCTAATTTCAACTGTTATATGAGTCAGGATATACTGACATTTATACGTTTCATCATGAAAACCTCAAATTAACAAAGGTATGATCATACTTTATCTTTTTTGATACATCAGCTAATTAATACCTCAAAAATACTCAATTTGGGAACATCTGAGCTCCTCAGAATGAATTAATTATATTTTACATTGAGTTTTTACAGTCCCTAACACAGTTTTATTTCAACTCTGTATTATAAAGTATTATCACTTTACATTAAATGAGTATACCATAGAATTCTTCTTTAACAATTTCATTACTAAGCTCTGCCAAGAAACTTTTCAAGATATAGGTTCATCTACCGTGCAGTCTATTGAATACAACTTTAGAAAATTAAATACAACCTTCTCTATTACATAAAACATTCTCTAACACTCAAAGGCAGTGAATTTAAACATATTTTAATTGTCAGTTACTTCAAATGATATGTATGAAACAAATAAAAAACATGTGCTCTGATTCAAGCAAGGGTAAGTGTTTTCCTTGCCCTTTTGTGAACTTAGTGTTTTCCTTGCCCTTTGCTTCCTTCTTGCTTATACCCCTCCACAACCCCCATCCCAAACTCAACCAGCAATTCCAGGGGATCTTCCGTGGAACCACTAGGGCCCCGGTATTTTGCAAACCAATGCTCTAGGGTAAACATGCTTCAAAAACTAATGATGCAAGTGCAGAAATATTTTCATAAATATCATTTTAGCAAAATGGGATTCTTGCCAGTTTCAAGATGTATTATATCTAACTCAATTCCTTCTGTATAGTAAAGAATCAATAAGTGCTTAATTTTCTTTATGATGATATTGCAATAATAAAAACTACACTGGAGACTTCTGGTTTCCAGTTCCGGATTTAAGGAGCTTGGAAGTTGCCATTCATGTCTCCACAAGTAAAAAACTGAACAAACTGAAAAATAACAAATCTTAGCTCCATCAGAGAATTGAGGTCACAGGGAAAACCACTGCCATCTACAATTGTAGAGATGACAGGTGGATACAGAGAATCACAACTTACCCAAATAAAAGCCTGAGAGAAAAAACCTCCACAGGAACCAGTAACAGAAGAATTGGAAAATCTAAATGTAAAAGACAAACTGTTGGAAGCTCAGGATGGACATTAGAGAGTACAAAACTCCAGGGAGACCCAGCCTTAGGAACGAAAGACTCAATACTGTCAAGATTTCAGTTCTTTCCAGTCTTGATCTATAAAATCAAAGTAATCCAAATAAAAATCCAAGCAAGTTATTTTATGGATATTGGCAAACTGACTCTAAAGTTTATATGGAAAGGTAAAAGACCCATAATAGCCAACGTGATACTGAAGAACAAAGTTGTAGGACTGAAATTATCTGTTATGGGCTGAATTGTGTCCCTCCAAAATTCATATGCTAAAGCCCTTAGGTAAAGTATCTCATAATGTAACCATATTTGGGTATAAGGTCTTTAAGAAGGAAGTAAGTTAAAACAACATCTTCAGGGTGTGCCCTAATCCAATATGACTGGTGTCCTTATGAGAAAAATAAATTTAAACTCAGATAACAAAAGAAAAACATAGGGAGAAACAGTCATCTACAAGCCAAGTCATCTACAAGCCAAGCAGAGAGGCCTCAGAAGAAACTAACCCTGCTGATATCTTGATCTTAGACTTCTGACCTCCAGAACTGTAAGAAAATAAAATTTGTATTGTTTAAGTCAGCAAGCCTGTGGTATTTGTTGTGGTTGTACTAGCAAACTAGTATACTGCCTGACTTCAAGATTTAATATAAAGTTACCATAATCAAGACATGTGGTACTGGTGATGGAACAAATAGGTCAGTCAATGGTTCACATGAATATAGTCAACTGGACTTGATATGATCGCAAGAACATAGTCAACAAACAAATGGTATATAAAACATACAAAGAACTTTTAAAATCCAACAACAGAAAAACTAACTTAATTTAAAAATGGGCAGAAGATGTGCATAGACAACCCACCAAAGAAGACAGAGGGATGGCAAATAAACATGTAAAAAGACATTCCATATCATATGTCCAGAAAATTGCAAATTAAAACAATAATGAGGTGCTACTCTTATTTTCTACATTTAGAAAAATGGCTCAAATCCAAAACACTGATAACACCAAATGTGGGAAGGATGTGGAGCAACAGGAACTCTCATTCATTGCTGGTGGGAATATAAAATGGTGCAGCTACTGTGGAAGTCAGTTTGGCAATTTCTTACAAAATGAAACATGCTTTTACATAATCTATCAATCACACTCCTTGATTTTTACCCAATGAGTTGAAAATTTATTTCCACACAAAAACCTGAATATGGATGTTTATACCAGTAGCTTTATTCATAATTGCCCAAACTTGGAAGCAACCAAGGTGTTCTTCAGTAAATGAATGAATAAAGAAACTATGGTACACCCACACAATGGAATATTACTTAACACTAAAAGATATGAATTATCAAGCCACAGAAAAACATGAAAGAAGCTTAAATGCATATACATACACATACATATACACACATGCATATATATACATATATGTATGCAATAAATAAAAATTATTTTTTTTTTTGAGACAGGGTCTTGATATGTCACCTAGGCTGGAGTGCAGTGGTTTGTGACCTCTGCAACCTCAACCTTTTAGGCTCAAGTGATCCTTTCACTTCAGTCTCCTGAGTAGCTGGGACCACAGGTGCACACTACCACACCTAGATAATTAAAAACATTTTTTTGTAGAGACTGGAGTCTCATTTTATGGTCCAAGTTGGTCTCAAACTCCTGGCCTTAATCCATCCTCCTACCTTAGCCTCCCAAAGTGCTAGGATTACAGGCATAAGTCACTGTACCTGGCCTTAAATGCATATTGCTAAGGGAAAAAAGCCAATATGAAGAAGCTACAAACTATATAATTACACAGCATTGTGGAAAAAGCAAAAATTGTTGTTTAAAACAGTAAAAAGATCAACAGTTGTCAGGCATTGGAGAGGGAGAAAATGGGAGGGAGAGAAGGATGAACAGGTAGAGAACAGGGGATTTGTAGGATAGTTTCATGATTCCATATGATACTGTGATGGGAATACATGTCATTATACATTTGTCAAGACCCAAAGAATGTCAAAACAGAGTGACTCTTAGTGTAAAGTATGGACTTCAGTCAATAATAATGTATCAATACTGGCTCACCAGTATTGATACATTGTAACAAATATTTCACACTAAGGCAAGATATTAATAATAGAGGAACTGAGGAATGAGTGGATGGGTATACCTGAACTCTAAATTTTCCTTTCAATTTTTCTGTAAGCCTTTTAAAAATACTTTAAAAACTCAATTAATCAGTTTACATCAGTGTCAAGTATTTCATTCCGTTCTTTTTTTTTTTCCTTAAATCACATTGGCATAACCTAAAGACCTATTTTTGCAGATTATAATGCAAGTAGACATTTTTAGTAAACTACTATAACCATGAAAAAACTTGGAGTATTTTCTAAATTTCAATGTACTACATAGCATAAAGCAGAGGTCTTAAAACTAAAAAAATGCATGCCCTTTGGGTTTTACACTTTCCAATAGCTATGTGGCCATGGGCAGTTTCAAAAGAATTCAATTTTGAGATCCTTAGTTTCCACAGTTATTCTCTTCTAAAATTAATCTACTTGAAAACGTACTACTGTTTGTAAGTTCTCCTTTCCCATTTAATTGAACTTGGAAAAGAAGGCATAGCTCTCACCCACCCTGGATCTTAGTGTGTGGTGCATTGCTCCTAAGGGACAGTCCATACTTGCCAAACAGATGAACTATAGGGGCTTGCATTTTGTTTCATAATGACCATGGGACACCCTCATGGCAACAGAAAGTGAGGAGATTCTCCTAGAAACAGTTTAATTAGAATTTTAAAATGAAGTAGGACTTTGTACTCATCAATCTGACAATGATTGCCAATTAGACTGTATTATAAACCTTTTCTATTAATTGAATGACTTAATACTATACTTCATGGTTTGGATGAAAATATATTAAAGCATATATTTAATAGGTCAGAAATTATGCCCTTAGTCACTATTTAAACTTATAATAGAAAATTCTCTATCAAAATATGTGTGAGGAGGTACATCGTTTTAAAAAATGATTTACATATCAATAAAAATACTGATATTGAATAAACTTGCTAAACTTGGCCATAACCCAAAAGCTACAAAGAGGGCTTGGCCTTTGGAGTCTCTTACAGGCTTGAATTGGAGCTTAGCCATTCATTTGATATATGACTTCGTGCCAATGACTTAACCTCTCTAAGCCTCTTTAACTGACTCTGAGAACTAGCTGTGGGAATTAAATGAGATAATACCAGCAAAGTACCTATACAGTGTCTAACACTTAGTACCTACTAAATAATAGCAATAAATAATATTATTTCAACTAGTATAAGCTTTTAAACTCATTAATTCTTGTATATAATTTAGATAGGGAAGAAGAGAGGAAACAATTTGAGAGTAACTGAGACATACAAACTTACTTTTTTGAACACCTTATCATGTTTAAGACACTGTTCTAAAGAGAACGGAATGGACAAAAATCCTTGTTCTTGTGAAACCTATATCCTAGTACAGGAAGATGAAAGTGAACACAACAGATATAAAAATTATACAGCATATTAGAAGGTAGTGAGTGCTACGGGAAAACATGAAGCAGATTAAGAGTGATTGGGAATGCCAGAATGGGGGTAGATTGCTACTTGGAAAAGGATAGTCAGGAAACCCTCATTAAGAAGGTGATATATTAACAAATATTTGAAGGCACTGAGGAAGTTAGCTATGAAAAGATCAGAAAGAATAACATTTCAGGCAAAGGAAACATTCAGCAAAGGCCCTGAGGCTTAGTGTGTCCAAGCAAGGAGGACAGTGTGGCTAAAATGGAGCACATGGTGGGAGAGGAATAACAAATGAGATCAGAGAGTAAAGGCACCCAGGTCACATAGGGTCTTGGTGGCCACTTAAGGACTTGAGTGAGATGAATAATCAACAGAGAGTCCTGAACAGTGAAATGACATGATTTGTCTCATGTTTTAAAAGAATCATCCTCTTGGCTACTGTATGAGAACAGACTGAAGGAGGTCAGGGTTAAAAGAAGAAATCTAGTTAGGAGGCTTGGACTGAGTGGTATCATTTGAGGTGGTAAAAGTGTTTAAATTATGAATATATTTTAAAGCAATCCAACAGGACTTTCTGTCAGATTGAATGTTGGGTAAATATTAATTGTTTTCTTCTATAAAAATCTTCCTATAAACACCTGAAAAAGTTTGTATAACCAGAGTTTTTAGAGGGAAGGGACTTCTTTCATAACTTCCACAGTATAAGTATCTAAGAGGTTAAGTGAGAAAAGAAACCATACATAGCATTTGCATTTCCTACAGTGCCTACATCACTTTAGTACTGTATATCTTTAATATATTTTTAAAAAGATGAAATGCATTAATTGTTATATTACACTCCTTCTCATGGCTCTTGGGGGCAACAATTCTGCCCATTCAATCTGTCACAATCTCTTCCCTGTCCTGCCCTTAACTCTTCACTTCTGAAAGTGATGATTTTTCCTACGTGCTAATAATGTATATGCTAAGGAAACCAGATGGAGAAATAACTGCTTTTTTTGTAGTATTAGCAATAAAATAGAAAAAAAAGGGTTACAGTGGTAACCAAGCATTTAGCTTCCACAATTTCCAAAGCTTTGTTACTGCTACATTGTACACAAACATACACACACTTTACAATCCAAGTGCTTTTTTTTTAAACCAGGTACTAGAAACCTGAATTAATGAAGACGTTGTTACTGCTATTATATAAAGAGGTAACACTCAGTTTTGTTTTACTAATATGGACAGAATGTTAATTCAGTTCTTAAATGTAAATTCTCTCAAAATTCATGTTCTTCAGTAAGTTTAACTTTTATCAGTACCTTCAGGTTTGAGAGAAAAGCCATGCCCTGGCATTTTTCAAAGAGGCCTTACATGAAGACTGCAGTGTTGTAGGGAAGAAGGTTTTATCTCCATTTACTCCCAATCCTAAAATGTACAACTGGTAAAAGGAAGAGAAATGGTTGACAGGTCAAGCTAAAATAGTAACTCTTTTAAGTTTTATAAATGAGATTTTCCTTTCCCTACTGTTTTGGCACAGCTTTCCAAACATACCTACACTATAGACTTTTATTCAAATTAGATGAAAATACATGTTTCCTTATTTTCTACCTGTTATTTAATGAAATGTGTCAACTGAAGACATGGTGATTACTGGTAGCATCACACTTAAAGGTTTTCCTATAAAGTGGCCAAGAGCATGCAAGCAATTGAACACACCAACTTGGGAGCAATCTTTTCCATATTTTGTTAGCAAAAAATGTGTCTGTAATGTTTTGGTGTGAATCCTTTATTAAATAAAATTTTCTATAATGGTTACAATGTTTAAAATGTTCTCAGAGGTTTACAAAATAATATTTTATTAGATGCTTTATTAAAAAAATTCAAGAGATTACACAGATTTTGTCCTATTGTTCACTTCTAATAGAAAACAATACCAATGACCCTAATTTCTCAAACGCTATAAACAGACTGATGAAGTGCTAATGGTATTCTCCATGCAGGATAACTCCAAAGGTCATAATGTGTTTTTTTTTATGGACATATAATACATTTCCTGTGGACCAAAGCAATCTGAAATAATCAGTTGTATCTTAATAAACAAGGAGTTCTATAATTTGGGAAATACTTTGAATGAATGTTTTATTATAATGAATAGCAACTCTAAGAAATACTGCTCTATTTCCGTTAAAGAGAGTAACCATGAGCTAACTAGTATTTCATCAGATATCAAAAAAATTAAGAAGTAAACACTAGTACATCATATTGTATAGAAGAAATTCCAAACATATTTAGCATGTTTAAACATAGATTAATGGTGTTTTCTTTCAAATAATTCATATCTATAGCATATAAAGTTTTGACAATTAAAACTGTGGAGTTTATGATGGATAACTGATAATGAGACTACTCCAGCCTGGGTGACAGAGTAAGAAACAGTCTCAAAACAAAAACAAAAACAAAAAAAAACCCCACCATTGCCTCATGCCTGTAATCCCAACACTTTGGGTGGTTGAAACGGGTGGATCATCTGAGGTCAGGAGTTTGAGACCAGCCTGGCTGACATGGCAAAACTCCATCTCTACTAAAAATACAAAAATTACCCAGACACAGTGGTACACACCCATTGTCCCAGCTACTTGGGAGGCTGAGACTGGAGAATCACTTGAACCCAGGAGGCAGAGGTTGCAGTGAGCCAAGATAAGGCCACTGCCTCCAGCTTGGGCAACAGAGGGAGACTCTACCTCAAAACAAACAAACAAACAAACAAACAAAAACCCCCACCAAAACTCAAAAACCACTGTCATACCTTTATAGTTTTATTAATTTCCAGGTTTCACATTTCCATACTTAAACTTAGAATATCATAAACTTATACAGAAGTCTTTTGGGTGAACTGTGCATGTGATAACTGTTTTACTGAATTATTAATTTTTAAAAAAATTATTTTATTATTTTATTTTTTATTTTGAGACAAGGTCTCACTCTGTCACCCAGGCTGGAGTGCAGTGGCACAATCATGGCTTACCATAGCCTCAGCCTCTTGGGCTCAGCTGATCCTCCTACCTCAGCCTCCTGAGTAGCTAGGACTATAGGTGCCCACCACCATGCCCAGCTAACTTTTGTATTTTTTGTAGAGATGGGGTTTTGCCATGTTGCTCAGACTGGTCTCAAATTCCTGGGCTCAGGTCATCCACTCATGCCTGAGCCTGCCAAAGTGCTAGGATTACAGGTGTGAGCCACCATGTTTGGCTTGAATTCTTTCAATTCATATATGATCAATAAAAATCATATCTGAAAAGTTATATAGGTTTTTCACAGCACTGGAATAAATATCATCCTTATGAAATGCCATAATAACAAAATCTCCTCATAACAAAAGACTTCTAAGTCCTAAACGACTGCTCCACTTTTTAAAAAAGTAATAATTGGTGTAACTTCAATAAACAAAACAATTTGAACAGTTCTTACAAACTTCTGCAACAGAGAAGACATTTATTGAATCATGTAATAATCAGTATAGAGTGTAGTCATGCTGGCTCCATTGTCATAAATCACTTAAAACTGCATCCAGATGGTAAGCTGGTAAAAGCCAGGAGTGTCCTTACTGGGGGTATCCAGAGGTTTTCCTATCCCTATTAGAAATCAGAGTTGAAGAGTAGACTAGTCATCTGCCTTGCTGCCCCAGCCCCTTCATCTACCTTCAAAGTTTCCCCTAGAAAAACAAAAATGAACTCTAAGCAGCCAAAAGCCAGTTCCTGCTTGCAACAAAATTCTTGGTGGGAATGAGAGGACTGTAATACTGTAACAGACCTGGAGCTTGATGACCTATTTTAGCTGCCAGCAGCTAAACCTTAAGTCACATGGCTACTTTAGAGGTTCACAGAATTCTGACTGTAGCAGAGTCAGGCATGAAAAGTGCTTTTCACAGTCACTTGGCAAATAAGTCTTGCTGCTGCTTTTCTACCTTGAGATGCTGCAGCCATTACTCACCAGGGATGTCAATATGCCATTAGAAAGGTTGTTGTGAGGATACAGTTTTGGTATCTGTGTTTAGTGGTCTGCATCTAAATATTCATATGTGTCTATAAGGGCTATTAGATGCTAGGCTAGCCTAGGTGAGGTTTTTTGTTGTATGCCTTTTAATCAAACTGGAAAAAAGTAGGAAAGTGGAAAAATATCTTGTTTATAAAGACATAAAATCTTACATCTCAATTTAGTAAGCTATTTATCTATAGTATCTTAAATCTCTGAGATTATATATAATGAATATATATAATGTATGATGTTTACTTCTAAAGACTGATAATGTGTGATATTTTCTTTCAATGGTTTAAGTAATATGAAATAAACATATACTTCCCTTTGCAAACGTTAAATACTTTCTAATGGCACCAGGCTAGTTAAATCATTTTTGCTCTCAAGCTTGCATGTCAAATCAGCTACAAAATTCATCTTTTAAGTTTCGTGCTTTAGTGTAAAGACACATTAACAACTTAACAATTTTTTTTTGGTCCAAAAAACTTCTAAGTGGATAGCTGTGATTCAATATATAAATGTGTAAGCAAAGAAACCACTTTATAACATATTTTATGGTTTTATTTTGAAAATTAGGCTGATTTGAAAGCAAACTATGGCCCTTTAGTTTCTAACTGAAATCTTTAATTATAAGGACTAGACAGTTGAAAGACATCCTAAATTAGGTATTATCTTAGCCTTAACTTTATTTACTTTTATATAATTATTCTGATGAAAGATGTAATTATAGCATTGCACAAAATTACTAACCCATCTTTTTTTTTTATGTTTCCTAAATGATAAACACATTACATTACATATAGGTTAAGGCAATAAATCTCTACTAAAATAGCTAATAGTAAATAAAAAGTAGAAACTATAATTCTTATATCTTGGTTAGGAAAAAAATAACTGTGAAAAAGACGAATTTGGGGAAAATATGTTATAAATAAAATTTTAAGATATAATTATATGTTCAGATCCATTATTCACAGCCTCAATGATAAGCAAGATATCTGAAAAATAGGTTTCTTCAAGACCTTACCTTTTACTTCTTTTTCTACTTTTTAAAATAGTATAAAAATGGTTATTTTAATACCCAATTTAGAGAAAAAATCTGAGGAACATGACTTTTGACACCGTGGAAAAAGCAAAAGGCTCCCTTTGCTTTAATTTTTCACTTTGTATTATTGTGGACTGTTATGGGGACAGAATCACAATGTGACATTTTTGTCCTCATCTTTGATGTCCCTAACATAAAATTATTACTTTTACAGTAAGAAAGAGTCTCCTATTTGGAAAACAATGACGTTTATTATGTAACAACTAGAAGGAGAAACCATCTTTCCTAAATAGCAGAGTGGCTGCAAATCTTCTAAAGGAATGGTAAAAGATGGCAGGAACAAAACACTTTGCAAGCTGAATTTTAAACAATGATTCAAATTATCATAAAATAATTATGTTTCAGTCAAGTGATAATAGATATAAATGTCAATTGACTAGCAACAATGAATATGTAAGCCCATGGGATATTACTATCCAATATTATCAAGATGTTATCAACTTGGCACCTCCTCTCTATTTGAAGGGTACATTTTAAATGCTCAGTTGGTTTGGCCCTTATTAGTCATCCTGATAGGCATGCACACTGAATCACTACCATATGTCTATAGAGGCAAGAGGAAGAGACAATATAGGCTAACTAAAAAATGTGTTTAAATTTGAATCAAAATTATTTAATAGGGTTTTAATGCATCAAATAACAAACTCATCATTAAAAAGTTGAGTTTTGCATATGCCAAAGATTTAGAAGGAAAAGTCAGTATATTGGCAGGGAAGGATGAGTGGAATTAAGGAGTTAGCAAGATCTTCACTAAGCAGGAAAGACTGAGTTAGATGTTAAAGTATTTTTAAAAACAATTCCAGGTTGATAAGGAGGTGAATCCCAAGTAGAAAGTATAAATCCTTTAAGATAATATATAGTTTGGTAATTAGGGAAAATCAAAACAGTTTAGTTTGGGTTTTGAGAACTGATAACTAATATCCTTTTCCATAGAACAGACAACCTAGAACCATATACAGAGCTAATTAAATAGGCTGTCAGGTATTTAGCAGAGTTAAACATTTTGGTTTTCACTCATTCCACATATGTTTATTAAATATCTATTGTGTGCTAAATCCTGTGTAAGGTGCTGTGGGTGAATCAATGAGGAAGAAAAAGAGTTTCTGCCACTAGTTTACAGTATGGTGAAGACAGACATCAAGGAAACAGAAAATTAAAATAATGTTGTAGGTGCTATAATAATTTATTAGTTACTCTGGGAGCACAGAGGTAGACTACCTAACCTAGTCTTGAAGAATCGGAAAAATCATTTTAAGGAAGTGACATCTAAGTGAAGGACTACATGAAGAGCAAGATTGATCTATTGCAGAAAAGGGAAGAGCATTTTTGGCATTTATAAAAGACGTGGAAGTGACAGAAGAACAGGTCACTGAGGAGACTGCAAGTGAGAGGCAAGCTACAAGTGGAAGTTCGAGACAAGAGGTGAGGCTGGGGAAGTAGCCAGAGGCCAGATATTAAGGATATGTATTTTAATACAAAGCACTGGGCTACATTAAAAATTCACCTAAAATACCTTCATAAATATTTACTGAACTAGTTAATAAATATCTATGGTTGATCTCACCCTCACATAATTAGTCCTTATAAGTTCAACTGACCCAGTATATATATTATATAGTTTCATCCTAGGTCAGGAAATTAAAAATCTGACCGATTTCTGATTTTTCTCTCTATAGGGTTCACACACACACACACACACACACACACACACACACACACGCACAGAGTACCAAAGGAAATTTCATTCTGTTATCTAAAGCAAAGAAATAAATCACAGCTGGGTGTGGTGGTGAATACCTATAGTTTCAGCTACTCAGGAGGCTGAGGCAGGAGGATTGCTTGAGCCCAGAAGCTTGAGTCCAGCCTGGGCAATATAGCGAGCCCTTGTCTCTTGGGGAAGAAAAAAAAAAAAAGAATTACAGCACATTAATGGAAAATAATTATTCCTTTGTGATATATGAAACAAACAAGTGACGTCAATATTGCCAATCATTTTATTAAAAATAGTGTTAATCCGTCACTGGAATAAAAAAGTAGTCTGAGGAATACAATAATTTTGCCTTATGTGATGGTGTTAAGGTATTTTTCAGGATAATTTTATGTAACTTACTAAAAGGCATGACTTTTAATTTTTTGTCAATTAAAAAAGTAAGATTCATAATGTACCATGCTTAGGCATATATGTATATTAAAAAGAGTGTTGAAAAGAAGCTTATATTAAAACCAAAACCAAAAAGCACAATTATTTAAATATTATATAAAACATCATTTTAATTTGCTTGTTTCCTAAGTTGAAAATAAATTCTGCTTTCCAAATGAAGCAACTACTTTTTGGATCATCTCTATTCAATAATTACCATTTAAAAGTTTTTGAATATTTACTATAAAGCAATGTTATGTGATCTCTTCTGATTAGAAAACAAATGCCTGTGGGAAAAATGGGAGCAATTTCATTTTAAAAATGATGCAAATGCATCCTATAATAAAAAAGTACACTTAATGATCATATAATTAGATGGGAGGAGTAACAGTATGATAAGATGAATGAATCATAGATTTTACTTCCTAAGCTAAAATTTAGCACAAAATTCAGTTTGCATAGCATGAGTTAGTGTATAAGTTAGACTTTTTTCATTTAGGTGCTTTTGGTATAAAGAATATATATAAATAGTTTACTAAGTTACTTTCATAGTACTCCCTCTTATGCAGTTCACTGGTAGAAGATTTATAGTTGAAATTTTTAAAATGTGGAATTATTTAAATTTAGACAGTTGTCTTCAGGATACTTACTTTAGATGGTGTTACTGAAATCTTACATGGCTCACTGGTAGCTATTAGTTAAAATAATGTAGAAAATAAATTAATGCAGATTAAGTATTAAAAATAAATTAAATATTACATCCAAAAATATAATAATGTTCCACTCACTATACTAAGTAATCACTTCTGTGATGTCAGCAGATTAATTTACAAAAATTTCCAAAATAAAGTTGATGGTTATTTGACATTAGGTGCTTTAGAAAACACTTTTGTGTAAAACACATTAGTGATTATACTACTGCTTCATAGCATTATAACAAATACTCCCTATACTAAAAGGAATCTTTCCAAGGGAATTATAAACTTTAATTAAAATTAATGAATAATGAAAGATAAACTTATTAAGTACTCGCTCTGATGATATAACAGACTCTATGGGCCAACATTTTCAGGCCATCTAAAGAACTTCAGGTAGGATCGCATTTCAATGGTCCGGGAGAGATGAAAATAGATTCCATTTTATAATAAACTTATCTATATGTGCTCTGTGAAAAAGCATTTTAATACTCAAATGTCTTTGTTTAAATAACCTCAATCTTTCCTTTTCCAATTTGTCCGTTGTTCACTTGGTCCTCCATGCTGGTTGTAAAAACTAGCCTTACTATTAAATCCTCCACGTATTTATACATTTTTGAAAATTACTTCAGATTTCTCTTTTTTCAGGGCATTCGTAAGTCCTTTAATCACTCTTTGTCCATGATCTCAAAATGTTGATATTTCCTGATTCCAAAAGAAAGGCATTTTCATACAAAAAGAAGTAAGGCAGTAAGTTCATTTTCTTAGGTAGCCATTTTTCTCTAGACTTTACACAGTGATAGTAAAAATGGAAATTGAGTCTATATAAGGAATCTTTATCAAAACAATTAAAATGTTTTCTGCTATAGTGTTCAATTTATTATTCTCTTCAAATCTATTTTTAAAAATCTTTAAAGAATCTGAAGGCTAGGTGCTGTGGCTCATGCCTGCAATCCCAGCACTTTGGGAGGCTGAGGTGGGAGTATTACCTGAGGTGGGAGTATTACCTGAGGTCAGAAGCCTGGTCAACATGGCGATACGCTGTCTCTACTAAAAACACAAAAATTAGCCAAGTGTGGTGGCCCACTCCTGTAATCCCAGCTATTTGGGAGGCTGAGGCATGAGATCGCTTGAACCCAGGGGCAGAGGTTGCAGTAAGCCTAGATTGTATCACTGTACTCTAGCCTTGTGAAACTCGGTCTAAAAAAAAAAAAAAAAAAATAATAATAATAATAATTTGAAACATTGTGAAAAATATTTTATGTTAAAATGAGAGAATTAGGCTGGGTGCGTTGGCTCACACCTTCCTAGGCAGGTGGACTGCTTGAGCCAGGAGTTCAATACCAGCCTGGGCAATATGGTGAAACCCTGCTTCTCTACAAAAATAGAAAAATTAGCTGGGCATGATGGTGCATGCCTGTAATCCCAGCTACTTGGGAGGCTGAGGTGGGAGGATCAATTCAATTGAGCCTGGGAGGCTGAGGTTGCAGTGAGCCATGATTGCACCATTGCACTCCAGCCTGTGTGACAGAATAAGACTGTGTCTCAAAAAAAAGGAAGAGAGAAGACTAATTAAACATTTACTGAGATGTTTCAAGAACTGGTAAATTCTGCTAAGAATCAAATACTAATAGAAATCTGATATTTGATGATTGTAGCATATCAATAATAGAATATTTTAGAAAGCATACATATTTAAAAAAATGACTTTATAGTTAACCACACGGTGAAGCTAACCTATAGGAAGTACTTGTAATGGCAGAAAGTATTTACCAAGTTTTATAGTACAGAGGTAATACTCCTGAAAATTAAAAATTTGAGAGAGAGAGAGAGAGAGAGAGAGAGAGAGAGAGAGAGAGGGAGAGAGCTCCCTCGCTTCAGGCATAGTTTAACTCTTGTGTCACAAATAAAAGGATCCTCTCTAGCATATGGAGTAGTTGCCATGTCCTCCCAGGGATGGTCTGTAGCTATGTTCACCTCAGGCTCATCAAGAAGAGGTAAACTGTCAAGTATAATTTCAGTCATAGGGTGGTTTGGTTGAGACAGATTAGTGGTATGCAATCATGATAGATAGTTTATCCCAGCTCCAAACTGCCGCTTGGGAAATCTTGAACTCAAATGAACAGAGACTCAGTCATTATTAGTGTCAAAAAGGTACACAGAGACAAAATTTGGTTGGCAGCACGAAAGATGAATCAAGGCGAAAAAGTGACCAACTGCATGTTCAAAATCGAAATTGAGATGCATACTACAGTTTGGAAATACTTTAAATACCAGAACAGTCATACATTATTAATTGTTCATTGATTAATATTTAAAACATGTTTCTTAATGTATTTTCAGACAGACAATATAAACTAATATATTTTCTTATTTCAAAACCTTTATTCTCAAGGTTATGCAGAGTAAGGAGTACCCTTTTAGATACAGGAGTAAGATAGCAAAATATTTTTTAAAAATTTATATAATGTTTAGTATCCTTCCTTCAGCTAGATATTTCCAGAAATAAGACTTTTTAAAAGAACAACTTAGTTTTATGGTACTATTTTAATATTCAAATGGTCTTACAGTTTGATGACTTTCTCAGGAAGAAATCAGGATATAATAAAAGCATGAACTTAAAATGTGGAAGAACCTAAATAACTTTCCAAATATTTTCTAAACATTGAAAAATATATATTTATAAATTGTAAAATACATTATTCTATTGGCAAACACAAACTTTAGTATCTTTAAACCAGACTCCCCCCAACCAAACATCCACAAAAAGAATGTCCTCAAGTGTCAATGCCTGAAGTGATACGCTCTGACAAATCTAACAGCTCTTTCTGTGTCATTCCTAATGCACTTGTCACTCAGTATTATCCATCCTCATTAATGACAATGGGAAAGTTTATCTTGGGAACACGTTTTAAATCATCTACTCTTTACAATGGGACCATGAAATCTCTTACAAAACATGAGGCGGGAACTACTCTGACAACAAAACCCCTTCCTGGCAGCTTTATTCTTAATTCCTGTTCAAGGAGTAATCTGTTTATTATAAAATCATACAGAACAATATATTAAACAGAATTTGAAACAAGAATAACTAGTGTGATTTTCAGGCTTACAAGTATTTTTACAACATTTTTATTAGGCTGAAAACACTACGTTGAGTTCTTTTTGTGTGATTTCATGCAATCTTCTATTCTATTCTACATTAAAAACACCTTTGAAAAGAAGTTTAGTTTTACATAATTTTAAAATAATTTTCAAATGGCAAGGACACTCATGTTTATACAATTATTTTAAAATATAATAACTTACATAAACTTAAAGCAATTATAAGTAAAAATGTCCTCCTGTTTAAATTTCCTAACAAAAGGCCAAAATATTCCAACTATAGCATCCTATAGCTTTAAAATAATCTTACCAGGACCAACATTACTTTTAATAATATATTCACATTTTAAACTTCATTAAGGTCTTGTTTACTTGTCTAAGAAATTCCAACATTAAAAAAAATAACAAAAATAAGCAAGACTTCATAGCACTCACTTAAACTTACTGTTTTGACTATCAATTGTAGACACTGAACAGTGTGGCTAATGAAGAGCTGAACTTTTTGTGTATACTCTGCTAATAAAATCAATATATCCTTATGCCCAATATAGAAATGTATATTTATGCCACTAGATATTCACTTATCAAAAGTTTAATGCTACATTTTGATTAATTTACTGTATAGTAAAATAATCTTAAGTAGATTATAACAAAAAATTCAACAATATCACATTTAAAGTGGATTTTATAACTTTTAATCACCTGAAATCATCTGTATGTTCAAACATGCTACAAACAAAAACACTGAATTTTAATATTTAAATTGTATGAAGCTACAATTCATAAAGCATTTTAATTTCAGAATTCAAAACTTTTAACATTTCTAATTAATGCTTTATTTTTAAAAAGGTTTATTTAAAGGATACTGTGCTTAAGGTTCTAAGTTAAATGTACAATAAACACCATAAAATGGTTCATGAAATTTATAATGTCTTATAAAAAATATAAATCTAAGGAAAACTAATATATATGTATACATTACAACTGTTTCTTATATATTAGGTATTTATTATCAATCCAGTAACATTACACAGAAAATAGCAATTTACGTGTGGCTTCAGAAAGCTGAATTCATACTAATGGTTAAGAGGTTTCTTTAGCATTTGAAAGAATCTGGTAGAGACTGAAATGGGGTGTCTCTAAGAAAGTGAGTTCCACATGATCACAGAGAGGCTGGATGTGAAAATATGTGCACACAATGAAAAGCTGGCTTTGAAGCACTTTAAGCTCCCTTCCAATTTTAACCTTCTATGAAATCTAGGTATTTTCTCAGAGAGATATTAATGCAGAATGTTTGAAAAATCTAGGTATTTTCTCAAAGACATTGCATAAATTCTACAAGTGCAAATTACATAGCAAATGATTGTGTGTATTTGTTGTTTTTCAAATAAAGCTTAATTTTAAGAGTACAAATCCTATCAACAAATTGACAATTCTCTCAGTAAATTTTCTTTAAAGTATGCAGCTCTTTAAAGTAGGGTTCTTTAATGGAAAATTTTCTTTGTAAATGATGAGACAGAAAATATTTTTGGCTCTGCAGGCTGTAAGAGCTCAACTTAGTGATGCATTGTGAAAACAGCCAAAGACAAAATGATAGCAATGGCTGTTATAATAAAGTTTATTAAAAAAAAAACAAAAAAAACATGGAGCTGGATTTGGCCCATGGGCCATAGTTTGCTAACCTCGTGTTCTATTGCAAGAGGGCATAGTTGCTTTAATATTGCCCTTTACATACCCATTTTTATGTGGACAAAAGCTTAAGAACCTTTCCAATAAAATGACTGGAATGTTACAATAACTGAATGCTAAAGAAATTGCTCATGTTTATAGTACTATGAAGAATAGATCACATTTCCAATATATCTTTATATGCACTTTTTTCAGTTTGAGACTGAATTACACATTAAGTCAAGAACATATTTTAATGAAATGCATTCAATTATAAATCATACGCTGTAAAGCTTTTCTCCTAAATACAATTGTCCTTAATTTAAATTTCTATTTTGATCAGAATGGTTTCTCAGGAGGAAAGTCTGAAGAAGCCAAACTAAAGAACTAGATTGAAATTTGGCAGCTTCAAGTGTATAATAAAGAGGTCACTGGGATGATTCTTCAGTAAGGATCAGTCCTAGATTCTGTTACGGAAGTGATATCAGTTACTTTACTGCTAATGTGTATTTAAATAAAATTGTAGAATATCCAAAATGTATTAAAATTCCATGTTACATAATTATTTCATCTGTAACTCATAAGTCTCATGAACTGTTTTCAATAATAACAGCTCATTATATTATTAGCTGATTTTTTATAGGTTATTTTACTTATTTAAAACCTTATAAGTATATTAAGCATCTACAGAAAACTGTATTCATGCTATCAAACTATTCCATATAATCTAAAATGAGTTTTGTAATGGTCACACCCTCTCATATATTTTGAGCGACATCAAGAGGACGTTCATTTATTTATCCATTCATGCAATATTTCATGAGCACCTACATGATTAGGCAATGAACTAGGAAAGGGAGATACAATAATGAACACCTATGCTCCTAAAAGAACAACATTTTCCCAAAGTTTGATATTTTACAAAAGAAATGCATGCTGTTTTCACTGTGCTAGAGTATAACAAAACAATACAAACAAAACAATACAGAACAGATATTCAAGAGGTAAATAACAAGTAGAGAAGATTGCTTGAAATAGTGCCCTTCTTGGCTACTTACTTCATGATTGGCTTTTGGCTTTAGTATTTTTACAGACCAATCAGTTCTACAGGTTTTTAAAGGTTGATTTATCATTATTTATTTGATGATTAATTCAAACACACTGTTAAATTACTTTTGTTAATCCTAGAATGTATTGTTTGGCATTGACTAGAAATTTCATTTCCTTGATAGTACATAGCGATAAAAAAAATTACAGGGGTGTGCGTGCGCGCGCGCGCGCGCGTGTGTGTGTGTGTGTGTGTGTGTGTGTGTGTGTGTGGTTCCTGAGTCTGAATATGCAACTATAGAGGGAAGAATCTAGAAAGTGTTAAACAAATATATTTCATTTTATATATATATA